>NC_133584.1:37497919-37809863 GCF_964106895.1 Numenius arquata
GTTAAATGCACGGCATTTAAAAACAAGCAAGAACTAATTGAGTTACCAGTTGTGAACAATTTGTAGCATTTGGCTTGATTCACAAGAGCTAAGATCTGTCCAGGATTCAAGGAATAATTAGGGTTTGATGCAGTGTCATCCTCTCTCTCATCCTACAAGGATCTGCTGCATAACCTCAAGGTCTCCATCTGGGTGGACTATCATAAGCAGTCAGAGACTGATGAATAGGACAATTTTATTACAAAAAAACATGTTTTACTAAATTGTAGAAAGAAATATGCGAGTTGGATATCAGTAAAACTGATGAAACACTGGAACAGACTGCCTACAGACACCCGCACATTTCTTTCACTGGAAGTTTTTAGAAGGACTGGGGTAAGTAGAGCTGACCCTTATGTAAGAGAGGTAACCAATTAGGGTGACAACTTTGTGTGTTTTCAAACTTTCACCTTACTCTTGTATTACCTGTGATACTGATCTTTGTATCTGAGCATATCAGCTGCAGCTATTGAAAGGGAGAGGTTGCTAGCTGTGTTACATACTGCTGGGGTGGCTGCAGCTTCTCCTGAACACAAATGGACCGTGGCAGCTACGGGCCTTCTTGTTCCTTAGCTTGACATCAGTAAAGCCTTTCCAATACGGATAGCTGACAGCTTCTCTTCTTCACAGCATCATTACTTACCCACCTGTGGGTAATAACTAGCAATTAACATTGCCAGGAATTAAGAACTGCTGTGGGCTTACCTGACCCTCAAAGAATATGTAATCTTCAAACAGTCACCATGGGTCCAAAAAGGTAATATGTCTTGCTTTGAATTGCTGTAAGGCAGGAGTACTGTCTTGCTTGTTGTTCATCACCATCTTGTGATGTGCTGTTTCATTCATCTTGGAAATTGTGCTGGTGAAATGGTGAGATGAATTGGCTTCTATTGATGCATCTCTTGTAATTCAAGAAGTAGCATCCACATTCCCATAAACAAACTCACCAAAATCTGTTTGAGCTTGTCTTGGATACCCTCTGATAGAGAGATTGTTACTGTTTTCTCACTTTTTCTATTTACTCATGTTCAGAACAAGGGATAATCTCCTCTACTTTAGTAAACTGTTGGAGGATTCAGAGTCAATTCTCAGTGATGTATCAGAATGATACAGCTCTTCTGCATTCCCAGAAGAGCATGCCATCGTCATACCTTCCTGAAAGATGCCACAAATTTTCTCAACCGGCATTAACCAATCGCAACCCTGAAATTACCACTTCAATTCAATAGAAAATTACTGTGTCCCCATATAATAATTCCAGAAATTTACAGGAATATGTTTTTACTCTATAATTTGTAATATTTTACATTCATAATATATCAAACAATTAAGCCCAACTAGTGGCTCTTCCAGACAACTATGCAATGATAAATTCCCATGTTAGTATGACATAGTTAGTTTTTATAGTGGTCTGGTATTTACCACTCACGTGGCATCCAGTGTTAGGGATTATTTTTCACGTGCATAAAGGAATTTATTCCCATAAGTTTTCAGCCACTTCAAGTAGTTCAGCTATAGTTTCACTTGAAAATGCATTTCATAGTTATATTCAGATGTCATATTGCCCTGTCATAGCAGTAATGTTGTCTTGCATAGCATAGTAGAGATGTGCCTCCTACTCCCTAAGACAGACCTACAAACTACTTCTGTAGTAAATCACCGCACCAAGGCACAATTTGAGCACTGGTGTGTCATTATTCATAAGCTCACTGGCACAATTCTGGCTTGTGCCATCTTGTTCTGTTGTAGGCCACGCTTGGCCATGGTTTGGGAGGTTGCATGGGCCATGCAGACATATGTTGTATTGTGCCACTAGTTTTCAGGCCCAGAGAAAACTCTTTGGGGGCTATGTTCCAAAGAGTAAACATCGCTGCAGTCTCCTGATCAATGTTTGAACTGCAAACTGAGTTGAGTGCAGCTTCTTTCATGCCAGGAGAGCTGTCTCTGTTCTGTCTCACCCTGCTTTATAACAACACTGTCCAGTGCCTTTCCTTTACATCATTGCTGTCAAAATTCCCTTCCTGGACTGCTGTTCTCCTCAGCTCCTGTAACTAGTAAAAGCATAAATCTCAATGTGTGGTGTTGGTAGGCATCTTCCCTTTCCTAAGCTTGTGCCTCAAGCCACTCATTGTGGTCCTACCATTTCCGTTACCTTCCCTCCCTGGCAATGCACTGACTCAGGGGCTGACACTAAGGTTTTAGGACGCAGAGATCATCTTTGTGGTGGGCAAACACAGCAGTGAGTTTCTGAAATGGTAATGAAAGCTGTTGAAGAACAGCACAGAAACAGCCCCCTGCCTGTGGTCGCTACTCCCACATCCACATTCAGTTTCCCTTTTGTTTTTCTGAGGCCAAAAAAAGAACTTCTTCATGTAACTTTTATATTATGTTTATTTCTATCACTGTCCTTTTTGGCTGACTCGTCAGCCCTGCCCTGTAGACTGTCAGTGTGACATGACCCATTCCTAGAAGAGAAGGGGGTGCCATATTTCAGCACTAATGCCTATCGCAATGGCCCTTTCTTAGCAGCTCATGTAGATGCAAATACACTAAGGGGCATTTTGGTGGGTTGTCAGAAGTTCAAAACTAGCCTGCAGCAGTTTTATAGCTAAAAGATGGCTCCTGATGGTACTGTGTGAAATAGTCTGTAATTGTAACACCTTTACAGATGTTAACAATAACCCTCATGTATTACTTTACCCCTCGTTTGTATGTGCTGTGTAGCACAAGAGGAATCTTCTGTGTGCTCCCAAAGAGAGGCTCCATGCAGGACCTTGAAGACAAGATTTCTCCTCCACATCGTGACCTTGACTTGGCTCATTTGCTGCAGCTAGATTTACTTAGATGAAAGGCTGGACTTCTGTGTAGGTTGACAGCATGCTACAGGTTTCATGAAGTCAAAATAGTATAAAGTGACTCAGATCTCTTTTTAGTTGTAGCTAAAAGAATCCAGCCTGCTGTAGTCTCCAACTCTCTCTTTTGTCACACATGTTGAAAATCCAGAAGGCAGCTTCTGAATCTACTTCAGAACCAAGAGCAGCTTCTGGCACCATCCCTGGGCTTTCTACTGCGTATTTTCTCCAAACACTATGATGGGTTGGTTGTTTTTTAAGCTAGAACAACCAACAGAGAGTGAAAACTACAGATTATGCTTATTTAACAACTGATTCAGCTGAAAGCTCTAAACGTTTGACTGAATGCATTTTCCTTTTCTTAGTACCAGAATAGTTTTCTGCTGTGGAAGGAGAAGAATGCTTCATTAACTTTAGAAAATATTCATAGTATACTGCACTGGAGATCTGAATGGCACCCGCAAGTGCTGGACAGGGGATGTGCTTTGTTATGTGAAATGAGTGAACCAGATACAGTTATATGGGTAAACCTCAAATAAATTATTCAAAGCATTGAAAAAACTCCCTTCCTGTTATGTATCTTCCTTGCTCTTAACTTTTAAAGGAAATCTTCTGCCCTTAGTAACATTAATACTTGTTGAGGGAGCCTTGTATTGAACTAACAGCTGCCCCTTTCAAGTGAAATACCTAATTGTGTTCCTGTCACACAATTAGGTTACAAACGTGGTTAAAAATGTAGTATGTGAAACCAAGTCCAGGTGAAAAAGTGCTTATTCAGGAAACCTGTATGTTGCCAAAGTAGAGTCCTATGCTCATTTAAAGTTTCTTTCGTGCAGTGACAATAAGCTGTGTCTTTAGAAGTTATAATCATCCCAGACAAGCTTTTCTATTGGCTCTAAACTCAAGGCCCGCTTGATAGTAAAGTTGATGGGATAGGTATGATCAGTTACATAAGCAAGATTTTGTCAGTGTGAATGTGGGTTTACAAACTGCACCACCAGGACTTGCAAATTTCCTCAGCAAAATGTGCTCCATGCTTTGCCACATAGATTGCCATTTTACACATCTTAGATTTCTAATCTTCAGAAGACATTTTGAGTGAAGACATATTACTTTGTGCAGTGATACTGTGCTGAGGCATCACCTTCCACCGTTGTTAGTGAACCAGTGTTAGATTCACTGGTCTCACCAAGGATATAAAATTTTTCAGGTAGCTAAAAGCTTCAAATCTTCTTCCTTTTCTGGCTTCAGTGACTCTCTGGCTGCCCTTTACAAATTCTGTATTGATAGAAATTGCCTCTTGCCTGTCAGCTATTTATGGGATAGCCTTATCAGAGACTGACTCCAGCAAACTCTATGCATAGCAGTGAATTTAAAAGAGGACGAAGATCCCGTTACAAACGCCTTGTATTGATTTCACTAAAAATAATTTTCTGCTGTAAAGAAGGAACTTAAACATTTTATGTGGACCTAAGTAGCTGGGTCTACTTATCTGCTGATAATGGTGTTACTTTCGTACAGTAAGCTGTACAATAATTTATAAACTGTACATAGCTCAACTGGCTGAATTCAAGGACCTAGAGGATACAGAAAAAATAGAGATCTCTGTTCAGGATCAGAACTGCGTAAAAGTGCAGTCATGCAATTCTCCTTTACACATATTCCTTTGGAGATCATTTCTGAAAGGGAGAGGAGTAGATGACAGCATGGTTCAATTACAGCTAAGGCACTAGAAGAATAGTTTGGTGACTACTACAAGAATTAAATCATGACCATCCTTAGAAAAGGGCTCAAAAGATTAACCAGATGGATGTGACATTGTCATTGATCATGTTTTAAAGGAGGAAGTAAAGCAAAGGACACAAATAATTTGAGAGTACCTAGGAAATTGAGTGGATCAGTAACTCCCATAGCGTGTGAACACATATCCCTTGGTATATTAGAGCCTTTCTGTGGTATAATGGCTCTAGCACAGTCTTTTTAAGCCTCTTTTAACAAAACCCAACAACTAGAAGGTACATCAAGGAAAAAAGACTTGAAAGCTCAACCCAGTGGAACTAAGAAGCACTTAAAGAATGGGTATAGAACTACTACAAAGCTGTGCCAAATGAGATATACAGGGGCATATATACTTCTACAGAATAGCATGTACAGTGAGCTAAATGCATATTTTGTCATTTTTAACAAGAAAAACAAGTGGAAATGTCTCAGACAAAAAGTTGTTGGTTCGTTGTTTTTGGGTTTTTTTTGTAACAACAGAACATCTTATCTTAGGTAAAGGCTGCTCACCAGGTTTGCATCAACCTGCCCATGAAAGCTGAGCAGTTTTTATAGTTCAGCTGACTCCATTCTTTTTCTGAGTAAAGGTGAAGTCTCTGCAGATTGAGAAAGCAAATTCAGCAGGAAAAATACTTCGATACTGTAGTTACGTCTATGCTAAAATGACAGGTTTTGTTGGGATGAAGTTATTCAAGATACTGCCCTAAATGGTAGTTGAGATTTTTCATTTTTCTCAAATGTGATGTGAAGGAGAATTATGTGACACAAGGGCATTCAAAAACCCCAAAATTCTTTGTAGGTAGGGCTGGAAAAAACACGGACTTATGGTACAACAATTATTATTTCTGAGATCACAGGGGGAGAACTGGTGAAGCAAAGAAGGTGTTTTGGGGCAACAAACAACACTTGCAAGGAGAGTTTTTCTGGTGCAGAAAATGTACTTGCTAAAATTAACTTATATAATTTCAAAAGACACTATGCAACTCAGCATGTACTAGAAGAATGAAGAAGATTATGAGTCCATATCCTCAAATTTAGTGTTCTCATTGGCTTTGCACCTTTCTCAGGTTTACTTTTGGAGAAATGACATCTTATGCTATAATGTTGTCATATGCTCACATATTTTATGGCAAAATCGTTAAGGTTACTTCTTAGCCTATTGGTTCAGTCCCATTTACCTTGGTACAAAATCCAAACAAATATAACATGCTTTAAAATCCTGGTGAAATTAGCTAGTGGAATAATTACAAAGGGCCCATACAAGCCCTGGCTTTGAGGTGTAAAGGCACTGAGGGACATACAGGTAGATGTCCTGAGCTGTGGAACTCCTGGGGAGATCTGGGGCCTGTTGGCCTCTCAGCACTAACGTGGATTATTCTCTGGCACTACCTGTTCTGCTGCAATGATGGTTGATCCCATTAAACATCCCAAAGCTGAAAGGCCTCTCAAATCACTTAAGAGTCATGACAGCTTCTACTTCTTCTGAGCTATGTGTTCTGGGCTAAAATCAGTACTGGATCTTTCGCAAAAATGTCACCTTAATCATTTTAACAACTCAATTCTCAAGTTCCTGCTCTAGTGATTTTTTAGTGTCTACAGAACGTCAGGGGTTCAAGTTACTAGGCTCCTGCTCTTTTTTGGCATCTTGAAAATCCTTCTTTCTTTGGTACTTAGAAAGTACTTCTAATTTCCTAGCTGGTTATTGATTAGGGTTTGGTTTTTTTTTTAATGCAGGAGTTAGAAAAATAGTGTCCTAACAATTTTAAAACTCGAGGATAAAAACCCAAACAACATTATCCAATGTACTGAAGGAAGTCTTCTTTGAAGGCAGTACAGCTTATATGAAAAGACTTCCATTATTTTGAAAGTAAGTGGATATTAAGCATGATTAGATGGTAGAAAAGTCTTCCTTTGGTATCCAAGATGGCTATACAATTATTGACTTCAAAGTAGTAATTTAGTTAAAAATAGATGCAAACCATGTAACTCCTCTGCCACCTGGCATATGCTCCCAGAGTTGAGCTTTCAGTACTTTATCAAAATGTTATCAATATAATGTTTTCTCAAATCCATATTAAGACAAATTAACATGGGAATTGTGAATTTAGAAATATTTACATTTTAAATTATTCCATGTTAAGAGCAGCACATCCTATACAATCATTTATATCTGAATCATTCTCTTTTGGCACTCTCTTAAGTCAGGCATTTTCTCAAATAATTTAACCTAAACTGACAAGTCCAAATGTATGAATTTTCTAAGCATATTACCAGCTGGGAGCAGCTAGGAGTTATAATTACTTGTTAGCTAATATTGTACACAGAACAATTATGTTTGGAGAGTTATATAACCTTCGACTGGTCTGCAATAAGCTTGCAAATTTAGAAAGCATTGAATGACCTCTGAACATGGCTAAGACAAAAAATAATTAACAAAGAAATCTCCTGATATGCTGTAATATACCCTCGTTTGCACCCAGCAACCATTATTTTTTGTTTCAAATGTTAGCAGTTACAGTATATCTACTTTGTCTTCTATGCATGTCAGCATAAAATCAATAAAACTTGTAAATAGCAATTAAAATGCAATATCAATCCCACTCAAGATATTTTTTAAGCAATATGAACAACTAAGACGATGATCATTATCACCTCTGTTAATTTTTCCCCATAGTAGGGTAGATTTCCATATTTATGCCACAAATATTTCACTGACTAACACAAGCCTCCCCTTTGCCATATCCATAACCATGGGGGTGCCACACCTGGTCCAGAACGATTCAGTTATTCAGCTCAGCAGAGATGTTTCAAGCTCCCACACTGCTCTTGCAGCGGGCGAGCTCTGAATACCCAGTCAGGTGCCAGGCGTCAGAGACACAGCCTTTGCCTCTGCCTCATGACATGTCTAAGGTGACACCAGTGTCATCCAAATATAAAGATGGGTCCGGGCCAGAGTTCTCAAGCTGTGATAAGCATCCCACTAGCAATATGCAAGCTACTCCAAAGATACGCATAAATCCTGTTTGAGCAGCCAAACATCTCCTTCTGTGCATGTACCTGTCCTAGTATGGTGCCAGGAGCTTTTGCTGCTGATACTGTCATTAATGCTCTTACCTAAGCAACCTGCATTTAGAAAGTGCTACGTAGGATGTTCTTCCCTGTGGATAATTATAGTTTGATAAGTATCACACTACAATCAAGTGTTTCAGAAAGACTGTTTCAATAAAAGGGAGATCTGACCCTACCCAAATTGTAATGTAAGCTTATGTTTTCTTCAATATTTCAATCTAGGAAAGGAGAACCATGAATCTGCAGTGCAATAAATGAGAGGAGAATCTGTCCTGTAAATGAAATGTGAAATTACTGATGAAAAGGGAAGATATTTTTTTTCCTGTATTACAAATTATTTGTGAATATTCGACTGCTTTATCAGGTAATGCCTTTTTCTGTACTTCTTGATATTAAAACAATCAAAAGAAATAAGAATACAGCAAAATAAACACAGAAGTCTTGCTGTGGCATCCAAAATGGTTGCAGAACTGTCTGACTACTAATGTGGCACTTCAAGACAGAATCTGAATTAACGGTTTGCTCTGAGTAATGAATTTGTCAAAACTGGTCTAGTCCTGTTCACAAATTGATGGACTATGATTTTTTTGTTTGTTTTGTTACTCACGTTGTTGGAACAAAATTTTGTATCAAAAGGTTTGACATGAACAATTTTGGCCTACCTAAGACCTGTATGTTCCCTTGTTGGCTTGAATATTTGGAATTCCCTATTCAATTGGCCTTTTAACAGCCAAATAAATTCTATGCTATCCTTTTGTCCCTTAATCGAGTTCTAAAAAATGCAGAAATATTATTTGCTTGTTTTTTAAAATAATCTGCTTTTATCCAATATGTGGGAAGACAGTAGGGTAGAAATATATTTTAGGAACAGGGAGTATAGCTTGAAGGAATATAAGGCCATTTAAAACCCATCTTCTTTTTTCTTTTTTCTTTTTCATTTAAAATTGCTTCCTGGATAAGGAATTAATAAAGTTATGAGTCAGATTTATTAGTTGTCTTAAATACTTTACGTTCAATTTTCTTTTCACTGAAAACAGAGAAGTAATTAAAAATTTTTGAACCTATATGGCTTCAACCTTTTCTGGTTTAAGTGTCCAAGCTGCAGGACTTTGGCCAAGATTTTTTTGAGGTGAGGCAAACTAAACTCATAGATATCCTTACCTTTCAGCACAAAAGACTCCATGATGATGGAGGGATGAGGTAGTCCAGGGACTTCTCTATCGGAGAACATTAGTCTTCTGCAAAACACTTGGAAAACTGGTGTCTGTCTTCTCACTCAGCAGTCTCTTTCTTGGTTCTACCAAATTTCCATAGCTATCTATAAAAAAAAAGCATTTTTTCAAAAAGCACATTCATCAAATTTAGCGGTCTTTGGTTTGTATCATGATGTATTTCCTCCACATATTAGTTTCCAGATGAAAGGATGTCTGTATTTAATATTGACCATCAGATTAGACGACTACAGCTATCACTGCTGTTAAATCCGAGTATTGCAAACAGAGACTGCAGGGCTGGGACTGGTATCGAGGCACACAGTAGGAGTTTTACATTGATGCCTGATAGGTTTATACGGCCACTTCATTCATTATGTCAGTGGCCAGATGTCAGCGATCACTAAAATGCCTGAAACGTCTATGACCTTTGCTGTTGCTTGATCATGTCTCGTACTTCACTCAGGCCAAGTGGTCACTTGGAGGTTTGCTTGCAAGTTGTCTTGTTCTCCAGTTTTCTCCCTTCCTTGTAACAAAGTTAATTTAGAGAAGGCACTACGTGCTGCTGTAAATGTTTGGAAACCACTAACCAGAAAAATGCTTGTTATCAGCTGCAACAATGTTTTTTTTCCAAAGCTGAGCATAAACCCTGGTATGATAAGCCTGGATGCCTGTTTCACTGAGGCTAAAGTTATTTTCCTTTTTATCCAGAGAATAACATCTTCCAAGAGATGATTCCTGAAGTAATACTTTCTGAAATATGCACTATTTTTCATCAACATGCAAGATCAGCCTTATTACATCTTAATATAGGAGTCATATGGACATAATAAAAAAAGCAAGAAATCAAAGTTTAGGAATTGTAAATAATTTTAACAAAATGCCCCACATTTTGAACATTTCTATTTTAATATCCTGTGTGCCAGAAATCCAGGAAGCCAGAAATACTCAGGGATATAGATGAGGCTGTAATAACAGTGGACATATGTGACTGGCAGAATCTGCGGCTTGACAACTGTCATGTCCAAATTAAATTCTAAAATATAGTAAGTGATATATTCGCTGACATTTATGATGCTTTTTAATAGTCTTATTCTATTTTTAGCATGGGTTTCCCAATTCCAGTATTTGTGTCTTTAATTTATATTTTATATTTACTTGGCAAATGACTGGATCTGAAAAATGTACTTGGGCAACTAGAGTGCAACTTTGATGGAATTTAAGAATGTAAGCCCAAAAATTATATTCTCAGAAAACCAATGTCTACCCAGATAAGTGCCCAAGCATGTAAGGGTTAAAGATTATATGGTGAAATACCCCAGGGCTTCAAGTTCTGCATTTACAAAGCAACCTCCCGCATCAGTATCCTGCCTTCTATTTAACATTTGGGCTTATTCAGCGTTCACAAAAGTAGAAAGTTCAGTGCCTGGGGACTAAGAATGCTCAGAATAAACCTTACAAATAATGACCATATTGAATTCAGCAGTAAACATGCAATATGTCTGTATTCATTTAAAAGCACAATTAGGGAAAGCAGTGCTGCCCAGTGATAGTAAGGAGAACTGTGAGTAAAGGTGGAGAAAGTCAATCTTATACTATTTAATTTATTTTTTATTTGTGCGAGAAATTAGAGAGCTGCATTCACTGACATCTTGAGCATTAGGGAATTCAAAATGTGCCTTCTACCCCCTTAAAAACATCTTTTTCTGCCAAGTTAAAGACTATGCTGAGAAAGACATTTTCTCCAGCCTTTCTGTTGTAGCTGTAACATGATATAGCAAAAAGTGCAAAGTTTGTAGGTACTGAAAGGGAGCAAGCGAGCAAGAAGTCATCTCCAAATGAGTGCTTACTTAAAATCTGTATATTTACTGGAAGGGGAAAATCTTGGGGCTGTGTTTCAGCACTGCTGAAAGATAGTGTCAAGGAATTTTTCAAAGCCAGATGAATAAACAGCTTTAGAAGTGGAAACCAGAACCCAGGACTATTCTCTCTCACCTTCACGAAATTATAATCTTGGCTGTACATTCACTCATGAGAAGTGAAGCATACCTAATAAATGTAAACACTGCTGGACTCATGTTTAGGGTAATAACACAGGCAGGAAGAAAAAATTGTGGTTTCAAATGGTTTCAGATATAGGAGGACATACATACAGTGTAATTACATACCCTGTGTCTCAGTTCCTGGCAAATAATCTATCACTATTCAAGTATTGTTAGGCACATCCTGTATAGATGGGCAAATAATCTTTTACAAAGGTATGAATCATCCAGATGACAGCGAACAGTCTTAAATTCAGCAAGTGTCCCTGGTCAGAGAATCCCAGAGCTGGAAATAGCTCTGGTAGCCAGCATTTCAGATGCATGTGTTTCAGAACCTGAAGCTTTTCCACACAGTATATAGATGCTGTGAAATCATGACTGTAGCACCTCATCTACTTTATGGAGATTTTAGGTGTTTATTCAGATTTATGAAATATACACCTAGAGGTAATGCCAAAAAATTATGCTATTTTGAAGTGACTCTTCCCATGTTTAAGACTCTCAGAGGTTCTGCATGTTGCTATTTCAATCTCTTTTTTTCCTGTATTTCCTGTTGCCTCGGGAAAAGATATTTAAATGGCAATTTTATTGATATGAATCCAGTTGATATGGATATTGAAAGAGAAAATGATCATAATCTGAATTTACGACAGGGAGTTGATTGAAGTTCTATTTAAAAAGTGCATGAAAATATGTCCAAAATAGCTAAAAAAATTCTGAGTTTCATAAATTATACTCTGGTGAAGATGAGGAAGTATTCCTCTTTTTCAAAAGTATACAGCAAAACTAGTCCTGCAATTGCAAAACAAAATGTCACATTTTTCTTCAGGCTAGTCATTCAGGATGAAACTTGGGGTTTGATTCAGATTTTAGTGATGTGAATGACATACAGCTATGGCCTTTTGTCACACATAATGGAATCTTAAACACTGGGGCTAAAAGTGACCTCAAGAGTTCATCTTGTCCATCAGCCTGTCCCAAGCCCAGATAAAATATCTTTCCCTCTTTCCAAAAAGATTTGTCTAACCTATTCTTAAATATCTTTGATGATGGAGGTTCCACAACCTCCTTATTCAGTACCTCAGAAATCCAATGAGTACCAAAGAATTCTGAAATTTTCTCTGGCTTGCGTGTTGCACTGAGAATGAACTCAAACTTCAGCTTCCATCTGACTTCACTAGATCCTCATCAAAATGTAGGTGTCTGTGGTGCAGACAAGAACTTAATTGAGGGGTTTATAGAATGAGAGATTTGAATTACATCACAATGAATAGCTCTTTAAGCCCTAAGGAGTTCTGTTGATATCAGATTCTGTTGATATCTATGGAACATATTGTTACCCAGTGTGAAAAAGGGGACCAGAATCTGTCCCTTTGATAAAATTAATAGGGCAAGAAGATTCTTTTGGACTTATTTTTACATATGGCTTAATATGGCTTTCAATAAGCCATATCTCATTCTGTGTGACATTGTTAACAGCGACTGAGGTATTGGCCAAAATAATAAAAATGGTCTTTATGTTATGGTAATTGCATTCTGATACAGACACAAGGGTCTAATTTCCTGTAGTAGTGGTAATATAGTACCTCTACTACAAAATAAATGTATATTTTGTTTTGGCATTTCTTGTATAAATGGATGAAAAATCCTAATTCAGTTTTTGATGTAGTTTTGCAGTCAACCACTTGCTTTGCATAATTGGGGTGACAGATGCACTTTATTGTAGCAGCAAAACCACTTTGTAGCACACTTTGTAAAACGGTACAATGGGCCTGGATCTTGGCCAACATCAATAGTGGAATAATAAACTTGTACAAGTAGCAGGGAATTGCAGTTGTTTGAATGAAAAAGCCACTTCTCATGGTTGTTCTGAGGCTATTTTCTTCAGCAGTTGCTGTTAGGACACAAGACTTTTTTAAAAGATTCTCAAACATTTTTGTTTGAGAGAGGGAAGAAGGGACATGGGAAAATAAGATTCTGAAAGAGTCCAACAGCACAAACCCCACCATGTCATGCACTGCTGCCAGAGAAAGCATTGGATCGTTACTGACCCACCACTCATAGGAACAAGTCTTTTTGTACAACCCTCTAAACTGAGCAGCCCTTCCAAAAATTATTCTCCAGCCCTATCAGAAGTCAGACAGGGAAACACAGCCTGGTCTACACTGTAGGGTTTTTTCCGTGCTTTTCTCATCCATGTTGCTCACTTGCCTGCTCAGCAGAGATTTGTCTACAAAGACTTCCTGATTCATTGTTGCTAACCTGCATGGGACAAATCTAGGAAAAAAAAGCAGCATCCCTCACTGGAGTTCTGTGAAAAATATCAGTGCATGTCAGATAATTAAGACAGGTTGGTATTGATGTGATTTCTCTTTTTGACAGTTGATCAAATACTTGCATATCAAAAATCACTGCCTCTCATAGCTGCTTCTTTGAAGAGAACCTGCAATGTAATGCTCTTGAAAAATGATTTTGTTTGAGATACATTAGGGTTTTTGGGTTTCTTTTTACTCTATGAGTAAGTAGACAGAAGGCAGTTGTTGAAAACAAAATAGGCTGATGAATGCAACCCAGATGAGGTAATTGAAATTTTAACTGTGAACAGGGGCAATGTTCAACCAGAATAATATTTTCCTTCTAAGAAAACTTGAATGCACTAGAGAAGAGCACAACATCATTTTAACACAAGTTGCTAGCCTTCCTATTTCTTTAACAGCTTGAGCACACCATCATTTCTTAGACATAAACATGGATAGGAAGGGAGTGATAAGAGAATGCAACTCTTGAACACATTTCTTATCTTTAACAACCACTCTGCCATTTATTTCTTAGGTCAATCTGTGTACTTTTTTTCAATGAAACTCACATCTGATTTGACACTTAACTCAAAATCCATCAAAAGCATTAGAAAAACAACTACTGACTTCACCTTTGACTTTAAAGGGTCTCTGGGTTGATTTCTAGGCAACTATAAATACCTGTCTGGAACATGGAAGGAGAAGAAGACATATAAATGTATTTTTTTTAAAAGCAACCCAAAAGCTGTAAATTGCTCCATCCTATACAGGTCATAATACTATTTTAGAAAGTTTTTTTAGCTTTTTCCACCTTATGGACTTACAGGAAACTAAGGAACTGTGTAACAAAAAGTAGGATGTAACAGTGACTCAAGATATAGACACATTTAAGATCTGATGGATAGTGATTTTAAATATAATTGTTACATATCTCCAAATAATAAGTTATTTTCCAAATGCAGAAATGTAAGAAACACTGACGTGGCAATTTTCCCATGTCCCATGATTAAAAATTCTGTGGCACTACTGCTAAGAGGTGAGTCTCACCCCAGTCCCTGGGAAAATCATGGAGCAAGTCCTTTTGGGACACACTTCTTAGCACCAGAAAGAGAAGAAAGTGATGGGAACAGTCAGCATTGATTTCCCAAGGCTGAGGGAACTAGGCTTATTTAGCTTTGAGAAGAGGTGGCTTTGGGGGAATCTCATGGCAGCCCCAGTGCCTATGCGGTAGGTTATCAGGAGACAGAGCCAGGCTCATAATGGTTATGCATGACGGAAAGATGAGGGACAATGTCGTAAGTTAAAACAAGAGAGGTTCACACTATATCTAAAGAGAAACCTTTTCCACATGAGAACAGCCCAGCAGTGGAGCAGGCTGGACAGAGAGGTTGAGCAGTTTCCATCCTTGGAGGTTTTAAAGACCTGAATGGATAAAGCCCTGAGCAACCTGGTCTGACCTCATAGCTGACCCTGGTTTGAGGTTGGGCTAGAGACCCTTCCAGCCTGAAAGAGTCTGTAACTCTCTGATTGTAAATTGAGTGACCATTTGGAGCTGACAGAATGATCACCATTGACTATCAGTCATCTTAACCGTGACTATCTATGTGATTAGAAATGCAAATTGTTCCTGGACTTACAGAAAGGATAATGGTTTTAAAACAGTAAGTCTATTCGCTATTTAAATAATGACTCTAGATGTATTTGTGAGTTTACGTGACCCTGCTTGAGCAGGGGAATTGGACCTGATGAACTCAAGCATTTTGTGATTCTGTAATTCTGTGATTCTGCCTTTTTTTCAAATGAGTGGATGTATTGTATAGTATACCTTTTATGTATTTTACATATTTTAAAAAAAAAAAATCTGGAATAAGTAAGACTGAAAAAGTAAACTTATTGCACATGTACTATGCAATTTTGTAATTGATATCTGATGAAGAGAAGATTGTTGAGGGACAAAAACTCATTATCAGGCTTATGGTATATATATATGTAAGGGTTCTTAGAGCTTGAAGGGTGCACTTTCCCTCTCACTTCAGCATGTGTGAGCTGGGAAAATATTACCAAAATCTATGGAATTTCAAAAGTATAAAACTTTGCCAATAAGAGAACAAGAATTTGTCTTCAAGAAGTATCAGAATATCAATTGCAGTGAGAATCAACTTTAGATTTAGAATTAGATTATTTCTACATAAATCTTAATATATTGCTAGATTCAAAAAAAAGCCAACTAAAAGTACATTTGAAGAATTATATTATTTTCACATTATTTGTAAATAAGATAAAAAAGGAAGATATTCTGCATCAGAGACTGAAGAATAACAAAATACATAAAAGGATCAATTTCATGGCCTTGGCATTTAGAATTTTTATTTTAAAACAGTAACTCATTACTTTACTTTTTTTTTCTCTTAAATCTTTCTCCAAAATGTCCCATTCTGTTCCAAACTGCCCATCCTCCAGATAAGTCAACAAAGTTAATAATACAAGCATACTTAAGTTAATGAACATGTTTGTTTAGATACACAGAAAGACCACAATCAGGGAATTGCCTCTTTTGGAGGAAAACGGGATGGGAAGGGTGTGCTTGGACTGCAGTCATGCAGACATACATACGTCTGATTGGTCTTACAGTAGCATTTGGCTTTAATAGCTCTGTTCCTTCTCATTTAATCACAGTAAATCATATGATGTCTTCTTTCTTATGCAAAGCATATTCTTTTAAGTTTTTATCCTCCACTGAAGACTCTTATCCATGCTTGTTTCCATATGATTTCTTTTTTCCTGAATGTGAGTGAAAAGAATATCACATAAACTTGCAGATAGGTTTTACTTGTACTTTGTATATGAATACCTAATGCATCCTAAGACTACATTTCTATGTTTACTTTTTAACAGCTACCTTATGTTGTTCACTCATAATCATCCTGACTTAATAGCATGCTTAGATCTATTTATTCCTCACTTATTTCCCGTGGATGAATGTACAATTTAGGTGAGCAATTAGTGTTAGTGTTGTCCTACATAAAGTTATTTAACATTGTTCTCACTGGTGGCTGCTTTGCCAAGCAAAGTCAGCTAATGTAACTATTATAAGACTCTAAAATTCATGATGTAGTATCTCTGTTATTCCATGTGATTTTGCAAGCAACCTGTCCTTAGGTAAATATTTATATAACATACATTAAATAATTTACAAGATGCAATCTCCTCTGAAGTTTGCTTCATATTACAGACATGGAGGAAGCTGTAGTTCACAATAGATCCAAATGGCAACAATACCATATCAGTCAGAATATTCTTTTAGTGCTACAACTAATACAGTGCCTTTGATTCTATCTTCATTGTACAGTCAATAGAAAACTTAATCAGCATCTTTGGTGAACAGAGAAACACAATTAGAAGCTGTTTCATTGAAAAGACTTCTTACTCAGCTCTACAGTCAATTGTCATCTCAGAATATTTCATGAGCTTGTTTTCTAAGTCTGAAGAGTTCAGTTGCATGTGTTTTCATGGTATCCACATACATTCTCATTTTTATAGCAGTCCACAAAAAGATCAAGTAAGGTTATGTCATTGTTTCTATTCTTTCCTGTCCTCCCACAGGCTAAGCTTCCTGAGATGCAGATAACTTGTCTGACGTTTCAGACCATTTCAATCTCATCTCTTCAGAGACAAATTGAGCACATTCAACTTATCAAAGATATCACCTAGATCTGTCTGAATACACAGTCATTACTGGTCAGACCACAGTGCCTGCACTGTGTTGCCTTCCTGAAATAAAAAGACTTAATGTCTGAATTTTTATATTCAGCTCAAAATATTTCTGTGTGATAGACATCCTACCTCAGCAAGGAGGAGCAGTGCTCGTGCTCAGAACACTCTGTCACAATGTCTTGTGCCTTTGTGTTGATAAATTAATCCATTTTATTGATCTGGTAAGGACAATAACTTGCATTCAATTCAGAGGACCATTTTTGTACATTTAACACCTCTTTTTGGATAGGATAGCATTTCATGTGAGACCTGGAAGTTCCAAGCCTGTCTGTGAGGGCACTCTTTTTGCTAAACACAGTTCCATCACCACCAAAACTTTTGAATAATTTTTTTATTTGAATAATCAGTTTGATTGCTGATATGTTTGGAGCTACTCTGTAATAATTTCTGAGTGTTCAGGTCAGGTTATTGGAAGGCTCTGAGCCTTCATCTTCAAAGGCAGAGCTGGGAGTTTTTGTGATTTGCTTTCTTTACCTTCTGGCCTCAAGAGGGCTCTCAGCTACCTTCGGCATCTTTGGGACTGGGAGGGGACATGACAGCCTGGCACAGAGATGACCTTTACATCTGTGCTCAGCTGCTTAGAAAACATTTCCCGTGTGTGAAAGACCTAGTACCAAACTGCTAACTTGGTATCTTCTGCTCCGGGAGCATGATATTGTGGGAATTCACATAAAAGTTAATACTAATATTTCATCCCAGTCTATAACCCAGAAGAAGATCTGAGAAATTCCTTAAAGCATTTGTTCCATTCTTGTGCTCAGAAGACTCAAGTGATGTATTTAAAGTGCTACTCTAATAATCGACTCAGAAAATTGAACTAATTGTTGATACATTTTCTCAATAATTGTATATGTTCAGTAGATCAGGAGATTCTTTCCTTTTTTAAGACACAAAAAGAATGATTCAAGCTAAGTCAGAGCACAGGAACAAGAGAGACTTGGGTACCATTGCCTGTGAAAACACTGAGCTGAGAAACTGCTCTGAAGCAGGACAGGAAAAGTTCCTGGCATGTAGGAGATCAAAAGAACTCTCCTGCAGGTCTAAAAATGAACACTTGCTCCATGGAGAGTAATTATCTTGGAACAACCAGCTGAGACACAGGACCCTTGTGGGACCAGAAGAAGTTACAGCTAGCTTCATTATCATCAGCAGATCAAAAGATTTTAAGATAGATGAGCATGCCAGCTGCTCTTTCAGGAAAGGCCGTCCTTTTGTTACAACAGCTTAATACTTCCATTTTAAGAAGGCTGTTATGTATCTATGTATGGTTTGTGTCTGAGTCATAAAAAAGAAAAACTGCAGGTACCTGATCATAGTCAGACTTACTGAGAAAGTGCAGTCTCCCCTGAGGTATTGTAACCCAGGCCTTAGTCGAGTACAGGAAAGACATCAGTAAACTGGAGCGAGTTTGGTCAGGGGCTGGAAAACTGGTCCCGTGAGGAGAGACTGAGGGAGCTGGGCTTGTGGAGCCTGCAGAGAGATAGCTCTGGGGGGATCTTAATGCTGTTCTCAATGATCTAATGGAAGGAAATAGAGAAAAAGGAGCCAGACTCTTAGGGGAAAAATGAGAGGTAATGGACATGAGCTGGAAGATGGGAAATCCTGACTCAGTATTAGGGAAAAAAATTCACCATGAGTGTGGTTAAACACCGGAACCAGTTTCCAGAGAGGTTGAGGGATCTTTGTCCTTTGAGATATTCAGAATTCAATTGGAAAAGTTCATAAGCAGCCTGCCATAAGGAAACCAGATTTGAGAAAGGGAGTTGGACTAGTTGAAGATCCTTCTAACCATTGTAATTCTGTGATTGTAATCTGTGGGTTACTATGAAAATGGGGTCAATTGTGTGGTGGATTTACCTTGGCCGGTGCCAGACCTCCAGCCTGTTGCTCTCTCCCTCCCCCTCCTCAACAGGACAGAAGCAGAAAATAGGATGGAAAAGCTCATGGGCCAAACTAAAGGCAGTTTAGTATTCACTATTTCCCATTGGTAGGCAGATGTCCAGCCATTCCTTGGGGCTCAGTATGTAGTGGTTGCTTGGGAAGACAAACACCATAACCATGAACATAACCTGCATCTGCCTCCTTGCCCTCAGCTTTTATTGCTGAGGACAGTGTCCCGAGATTTGGTTAACTGGGGTCAGCTCTCCTGACTGTGTCCTGTCCCAGCATCTTGCCCATGCCCCCCACCTACTGCCCTTTGGAGGGCACTTAGGGAGGGGGATTTGGAGAGAAAACCCTGATGCTGTGCGAGCACTGCTCAGCAAAAGCCAAAACACTGGTGTGTTATCAACACTGTTTTAGCCACAAATGCAAAGCGGCTACTGTGAGGAAAGTAAACTCCATCTCAGCCAGAGACGGTACCTCATGGAATGTGATTGGGCGTAATATGGGCTTGTTGCTTGAAAAGGATGTCCACAGGGACACAGGGATGGATCAAAAAAATACAGCTTGTCCTGAACTGCGACAGTAATGTTTTTCAGATAGTTCTACTTATTTCTATTTCAATAAAATTGATTTGACATTAATGGACAGTATTAGGCTGACCTAGGATCTACATGCATAAGAAAACAATTAAATACTGTGCTCCCAAAGTGCTAAGCAACAACTAAAATTTAACAGAAAGAACTCGGGTATGCCAAGGATAAATTACCTGGGAAAAAACCCTAGAATTAACTGATTTTCTTCGCAATTTAGTATTGATCGGACTGCTTGAGCGGTGAAAATTGCAGGACAGCAAATCCAATTAGTGCAATATGGTACTTCTTTTAGTAAGCAAACGCGCTTTGGTGGCCAAAGCTTGGTTGCTTTATTTTTCTGCTTCACGGCCTGCTTCCCAGCCTTAATGCCTAATCCTAAAATGTGCTGCTGAGTGCATTTTGTGACAATTCAGAAGATCTGCCTACCAACAACTTCTGAATTCTCTATGAAATTATGGGCGTTGTTTATCTTAAAGTCACTTTTCTCAGCTTTAAGGTGCACGGCCCTAACCCTCTCTGTTGTTCTTCTGCCTCCCTGACAGTTTAGTATTCGCAGAGGTGTGCCTATGCAGCTGGGAACAGAGGATTTGTTCAAATAGAAAAAAAAAGCTGGCACCTGATCAAGAGAACTGGTTTAAATGGGGTATCTGGCAAACAGATCACACAGCAGGGGTCTCTGACTACATGTTGGACCTCTCCACTGTGTCCTGAGGAATGGAGGCAGAAAGTAGAAAAAAGCCCCCAAAGCAATACTTTTGAGGGCCATTTTCACTAGCTTACCTGAGGACACCTGAGCCAATATCTGATGAAGGAGGAACTCTGTCTTCCTGAATACAGACTGATTCTTAATGAACAGGTGATGTAGGGTGCAGAACGTTATCCATAGAGAGCCTGTGGGTTTTATTCGGTTCTTTGCTAGACAACATTACTACAAAAGGAACAGTAACCCTTAAAGAAACATTTAAAGAAAAGGAAAAGATGTCACGAGCTATAGAACTGAATTCTCTGTATTACAGGGTAGACAGCTGAAACTGGCTAAGATTCTTGTTCTGCTATCCAGCTAGAAGACAATTCCCAGATTTCATTCTTCACATGGGTAAAATCCAGCCAAAGTTTATTCATGACTAGTTCATACTAATTTGTTCTGTTGCCATTTTTTTTTTTTTTTAGCTTAAATTAACTCTTTTCTCTCCCTCTCGTTTATCACCCTGATGATTTTACAGGCTGATTTCTGGTGGTTTTTTCCCTGAATTAAACGAGCCAAGTGTGGGGTTTTTTTGAGTGTCCTTTCCAAACAGAAGCTCTCCATTCAGTAGATCATTTCTAGTAAGATTTCTCTGCACACATTCCAATCTGAATTAATTTGTCTTGAAATGGATGAAAGAAATTCTGTACGGTGTATATGAAGGCTCATTAATGCCTTAAACAATGGTAATGATTGCAAGATCAAAGCAGACCAGCATAGAGAGGCTTTTCAAGGTGCTTAATTTGGGGGACTGAGTAGAAAAATCACTATCTAATCATAGCAGGAGACATTCTTGGCCTTTCTTGATTCAAATGTCTTGGATGAACTTGTAGTGTAAAATTAAAAAAAAATCTATTTTGACACTAGCAATTTCTCTATCAAAATATTTCAGGTGACAAGCATCAAAAAACAATCTTTAGAGTTTCATTTACAACACTGTTTGGACCAAGGAAAAAAGAAGAAATTGAGAATTGGTAGATGAACATTTTTTATTGTGTCAGAAAATGTTTCTATATGAAACAATATTTTGTCATGCTCTACATTATGTGAACTAAGGAGAATCCACACAGGACATGTAGATTGGTGTCAGTCCACAAACATAAATATAACATGTAAATGTAGTATATCTATACGATTATGAATCATTTAAGACAAATACTTTTTTTCCCTGATAGTTCTATTTATGGATCTTAAAGCCATGGCAATAATTTTATTCTGAGTTTCTTTTCAGATTTTACAGAAACAGTCTATCAAAAAAAGAGAAACTATAATTTGCTCACCAAAGACTCCTCCATGGTCTGCTGAAAAGTTACAAAATTCTAAAAAAATAAGATGCAGAGAAATTAATTTAATATTGTGGAATTAAAATACTGGAGCCTAGCAAAAAAACCCCCAAAACCAACAAAGCCACAACAACCAAAAAACCCACACACCAGGAAAATAGCAGGTAGAATTTTGGAGAAATACTCCAAAGCAGCAGCCAAAGGATGATCTCCCCCATTTTCTATATTAAGTATCCACAATTATCTGTGCTTACATCCAAGTAACAATAAGAGAATGGCATTAAGACTGAATAGTCAATCATAAAATACTAGAAAACGCCCAAGACAGCAGTCATTAGAAATCAAATTTATCCTAGGCCTCATACTTAGAAAATCACATTGATCTAGTAGAAATAACAAATAAAATAAAAAACCCACCAGAGAGAATTTAATCTCAAACACTTGAAATTCTGAAACTGTAAATGACTGAAAACTTCCTTGTAAGGGAAATTATTAAACAACAGGAATAAAAAGAGCTGTTACCATCTCACTCACTGTCATATTGTACAGTTTAAGGGCCTAGCTGGTGCTGTGTCAGCATTTCAGTTTTGGTCAGGAGATGAGTTATTTGAAGCTGCTATTTATTTGCAGAAGTCTTGATTAGTCAAACATGATGACTCTGATATGGAAAGTGGGTTGTTTTTACCTTGACTTTTCCTCTAGAATTCCTCTTGGTATTAATGGAAACTTGGGTCAAAGCTCTAAACATAGATTAAGCATAATTGCATGTGATTTGCCACACCTATTGCTATACCATTACAAAATACCATTATCCCAAATATCTTCCAGTAATTTTCCCTATGCTCTCTCAGCGTTACTAATTTGTGATTTTCAGTGTGGCTTGTTATAGTAATATTGACAAGTGGCATATTACCACTCAATCAAGCATATCAAGTCCTTTAATTTGGTCTAACTCAGGCATCAATGAAAGGTGTGAAGCTTTTACATTTGCTCTTCTGAAACTAATGTCCATCACAAAGCAAATTGATTTTCAGTTTCAATACAAATCAAAATTTGATCACATGAAAAAGTGTTGTCAAGCCTGCTAAATTGATAATGAATGAACAAAGTAAAATGACTGTTGAATATCTACCTCACATTTTCCTTTTCTCTGGTGTATAATTTCTAGCCATTCAAAGCAATTTTCTAAAAGATGAAAGACCTCAGTCATTTTTGCATGTCTACTTTGTTTAATCCTCCAGGCCTATTTTTTGGTCATATTTTGTGTTATGGTACTTCACATAGGTAAAGTAAATGGATTCTTTGGTATAAAAGTTCTTGGTTTGGCAAACAGCCAAATGCTAGAGGCAAAGTAGAAGGTGTATGCGGAGGAGAGAATGTGTCTCCACCAAACTCTGTGTCCCAAATGCGACTCCAGCCTTCACTTTTCCAGAGATACATAGGTGGATTGCAGAGAAATGACTGATAACAGTTTTGAAAGACAAATAAGATGGCATGATGATTATGTCTATCTCTATAATTACTTTCTTTGAAGAAGCTGTAATTCCCCTAATAACACTGATTAAGAGGCATGTCTGCTTTTATTGTCTTTATATTATTAGTGATATAAGTAATCTCAAACAGTTCTACAATAATTACACATAAATAAAGAAAAATGTCTGGTATTGCTTTTTGTTAACGCTTTTCTTTATCTGAAATTCTAGAAGTAATACAAATACAATAGGGTTAATCAGTTAATCCTTGATATCATATCTCTAACATCTTCAACACATTCATCTTTTGGGCATATTCTCTATGTCTTGATCTATGCCTGGAGATCTACATTTGTTCTAACATGCTTAAGAGCAAGCTGTTAATACCACAGAAATATTTGTTTTATAATGCTATAAAACAATTGCAAGAAAGAATCTGCAGTGTCTCTGGAGTACTGCCCATTTATGCAGAAACAAAACTATTAAGCTCATTTTATTTAATTAAGGCTACCCTTTCCATGATTTTCTTAGGAAATCTGCACACTGAATCTATAGCTTCATGGCCTTTGCGGTTATTGGCCATGCTGTGCAACTCCCCATTGATTTCTAGGAAAGACAACTTGGGAACAGTGTGCATTGCCTAACAAGTGGCAGGACCTGTAACAGATTCACCAGTTGCAGAATCTCCGTCTTTATGTGGTTTGAATAAGACATCAAAATCTTGTAAAATTACATAACTCTTGTAGAGTTATAAGGTCTGATCCTGGTCCCTGTAGGAATTGTATTTACGATGTTCAGCTCCTTGACACCTAGGAATGTAGTTGATTTTCAGACGACAAAATTTCTATCAAATTAATAGAAGTTACATGATTTAACTGCCATCAAACATATATATATGTTCACATGTTGATTAATTTATATCTCAGCTTACATCTTCAGCTCAGCTAGTTCTGTCTCTGAGACTTAGGTAAAGTAAGTGCTTTTGAGTTCTCTTGAAATGTTTTCTCCTCATTCAAAAGATGACTTTAGATATCTTAGACTAAATAACACCAAAACTGTAACAGCGTTTAGCCATTCTCCAGCCCTCTCTCTTGCCTCCAGTCTTAGTTGCAATGTAACTGAGAAGCACCTGAAATTCCACAAGTACTTGCTGAAAATGTTCTGAATGTTCTTTTACCCATGCTACTCAACAAGCTGTTTGCTGTTGTATTCTCCTAAAGTGTGTGTGGAAAAGCTGGCTTTCAATACATCCGAAGACAAGGACCTGCAGCTAATTCTTCTCAGTTCTTGCATAAATGATCTAAAATATAAACTATTAAATGTAGGGTGGACAGATCCATGCTCACCACTTGACTAGAAACAAAGGCAAAAGAAGACTTCACCTTGTCTTTGGAGGGGTAGCTGGGCGTGTTTGCTTTGGAGAAAGGATTTTGAATCTGGCTTATAAGTGAATGAATATACTAGGTTCATATACTTAAACTTGGGACGATACATTGTAGTTGAGATGCACTTATGATTTCCAGTTAGCTGACTGGAAGTTGCCTACCACTCTATTGCAAACAACTTTTGGATTCCCCTTTAGGAACTAGACACATACAAGGGTATATGTGTGAATTCTTTCTCAAGAATGCAGGAATTTCCCACCTAGCAACTGAGACACCCAACTGTCAGCCAAAACTAAGCCCCACTAGGAGAGTACGTGGCTTGAGCCAGTTCACCTGTCTGACTTGAATATGCCTGAGCCTTTGGTGGGATCTAGTCTTTAGCCTGTATGAAGGTGAAACCTTCTTGTCCCGATAGAAGTTTTCTGTAATTCAAGAATAGTAGGTATTGTGTATGTTTCCTTGTGGAGGTCACGTACACACAGGGTTGGGTCAAGGTGGAAGCAAACCCAACATTACCTGGGCTGCCCTACAAGAGGCAACAAACTGGATATAGCTCCAGTGCCAATATCAAAGCCCTGGGAAACTCAAAATGCTGCCGGTGCTTCTCTCAGTGAGGGCAGTGACTCCAGGGAGACCTAAGGAAGGAACAGTCTCCCATAGGAGCAGCCATTGTTTCTTTCCTCATGCCACTGTAAAAAGAAGTGCTAAGTCCCATCTCTAACCCATTTACCTCTGCATTTTCCTGTGGCATTACCTGGTTTTGGGTTAATTTCAACCTGTTCCTACAGTGGCATCATATTAATTTTTTTCATATTTCTTTCTAAGGTCTCATGCTGAATTGTAGGCTGACAAACATCTATAAATGGAAATAAAAGCAGTAACTGTACTTTAGTTTTGACCTAAAATCCAGTCACGATCTCCACATTTCAGAAACTCATTAGTATGGACTAGTTTTCTATTGTGACACCATTTTATTAGCTTGAACTGGAAAGGGCAAGATTAATGTCTACTTGTCAAGTCTGAACAAGAGGAAGATGTTTGTGCTCGTTTTGGTACACTTCCTAACTATAAAGTTAGTAGAAAGAGACCTGGTCGTTTGTTATGAACTTTGACAATGAGCTTGTCTCCATCTAAGTTCAAGTTGCTTAAGCCAAATATCTTTGTTAAGTCTATGGTTAAGTGTTCCGTGCATGTTTTTGCATGTAGATTTAATATAGAATTATATAATCATAGAATCATCTAGTTTGGAAGGAACCTTTAAGATTATCGAGTCCAACTATTAAGCTAACACTGCCAAAACCATCACTATGTCCCTCAGAACCACATCTATCCATCTTTTAAATACTTCCAGGGATGGTGACCCCACCACTTCCCTGGGCAGCCTGTTCCAATGCCTGACAACCCTTTTGGTGAAGAAATTGTTCCTAATATCCAATCTAAATCTTTCCTGGCACAACCTGAGGCCATTTCGTCTTGTCCTATCGCTTGTTACCTGGGAGAAGAGACCAACCCCCACCTCGCTACAACCTTCCTTCAGGGAGTTGTAGAGAGCGATAAGGTCTCCCCTCAGCCTCCTTTTCTCCAGGCTAAACAACCCCAGTTTCCTCAGCCGCTCCTCATAAGACTTGTGCTCTAATATGCAGACTTTTAACTTCCTTGATCTCTAAAGTAACGTGTGAAACGGAATCAACTTAATTTTTCATTTTAAGTGGATCCTGTAAAGTTTATTTAATTCATCAAGACCTCTGAAGTCCTCAGGGAAAGAAAGAAAATAAAAAGAGGTAAAAAAAATTATTGCAATTTTTTTTTAACTGAATAAAAGAAGCAGAAAGCAATATTATTACCGGAATGTTGGAAGAGAAAAAGTGAAAATGTTGGAAAGAAGGCTCTTTAAACAGTTGAAAGCTTGTCAGACAAGATCATCATTTAGGTTTTTACAAGGGTGGGTTCTTATGGGACTGTAAATACAGAAATCGCAGTCTACATCAGCAGAAAAATAAATCCAGTAATAAAACCAACATGATTAGTGGTGCTTGGGAATTCTGGACTGAATGCTGCTTCAAACCACTCTTACAAGGTGGAATGGAAAGTGATGTGGAAAGAAAGGAAAACAAAATGTTGATAGTGTGGTCTCTTGAGCAAAGGCTGACAGGATACTTTGTATACTGTAGGCAAAAGTATAGACCCCTGAAAGCAAAATCCTCTCCTGAGTCCAGAAACATCAGTAGTGTAAATTCACCACAACATCTACAGCACGTCACTAGATGACTACTGTGACAGTATTCACACAGCCTGAAATATTTCATACATTCCTATAGGTGAGAAATACTTGCGAGCAACAGTGAATTTTTCCTTGTTCCACTGCTTTTTAATTAACATTCCTTGAGTCATTTACCTGGTTCTGATAATATTGTGCACTACTCTTTGCACGGCTCTCTGTCTGTTTCAAACAAACAAAACCACCAATTTTTCTCCCCTTCTGTTTAAAGCGATTTTGGTGAGGTCTTTCAGCATCTTATGATTCTAGAATAGGTCTCATCAACAATGACCAGTCTGAGATTTTAAAGTTATTAAACAAAGTAGGTCAATGTGCGCTCACAATTTATAGACTGGATAGTTAGCATAGTATAGTGGAGAGAGATAATTTAAATACTGTTGAGTGCTGATGTGAAAGGGAGGAAGCAATCTACCATACACAGATACTAATGTTCAATCCTGAAAAGGCAATAAACTGTCCTATGCCATCTTCTGACACAGTATTTATGCGCATTTCTTTACAGAGATCACATGCATTGGTGGCATGATGGTTTGAGATGGGAATTGTGAGGTGGATTACAAACTGTTTCAGGGAGTGTTGGTGACTGAAATAATACCAAGATGAAGCAGTGGATGATAATCTTCTCAGTAGTTTGTCTTTCCTGAAAATCCAGGCCTGTGACCTAGCTGACATGGGCCATGGTGACAAACCTCTGGCTAAATCACCACATCAGTTTCTTTGTGAGGAAGACATAGTTTGTCTGGGAGATGGTGAAAGGGGAAGTTGTCCTCCCCTGTCCTGTTTTGTAAAGTCAGGGAAGGGCTGGAGTTGTTCCTTGGTCCAGCAGCTTAGATTAGCCTAAGAGTTATGCCAGCTGTTGCAAAAGAGGATGAAGGAGGTATGGAGGAGAAGTTGGCTAACAGTGAGAAGCAGGAGATTAATTCCTATAGCTGAAAGATCACCTCGATGACAGGTACTGAGGATCTTTACATATCAACCCAAATTCAAACATTTTATTTCTATGCTGAAAGTAGAAGATACTCTTATCAACGCTTGTAAATATCTAAAGGGTGGGTGTCAAGAGGATGGGGCCAGACTCTTTTCAGTGTTGTTGAGCAACAAGACAAGGGGGAATGGGCATGAACTGGAACACAGAAAGTTCCATCTGAACATGAGGAAAAACTTCTTTCCTTTGAGGGTGACAGAGCACTAGAACAGGCTGCCCAGAGAGGTTGTTGGGTCTCCTTCTCTGGAGATATTCATAACCTGACTGGATGCATTCCTGTGCAATCTGCTCTAGGTGAACCTGCTTTGGCAGGGGGTTTGGACTAGGTGATCTCTGAACGTCCTTTCCAGCCCTTGCCATTCTGTAATTCTGTGATTCATTGGCATGGAGATTCTCAATTTTTTGAACAGAATGATTCAAAAATATTGAAAGTGCTCCTAATATAAGAACTCTGTGGCATTCAGCAGTGATCAACACAAGCCCTTCCTCTAGGCTGGGTAGTAGCACAGAAGATGGGAGCTATAGTTTCAAGTATGAGTGCTGATTGCTCGCTCATTCCCACTGCAGTTGACCTTTAAGAACATCAGCTAATTTGGGACCAAAAAGCAATATGTTTCCTTTAAAATTCTCTGTGCCTGATTATTATTATTACCCCAGATTGAATGTTTCTCTCCCTCTGCAGCTGGAATTTTAATTGGCTGCTCTGCTCCTGTAACAGCTGCTAAGAAGCTTTGCTCTTCCCCTAACTGCTCTATTACTTCTACATAGCACCAAATGCAGTTAAATTTTGTTATCTCTGCATACTTATTTTTCATCTCATTTCAGTTCATTTAGCTTCTTAAGAAATAGAGGGAACCTTAATGTGGTTTAAAAGTGTTGGTGGCTTTCTCAGATTGTCAAGCATTGGCATATTGGCATGTTGAAGCTTTGTTTGTAGATGATGCCTAAAAGCAGCGAAGACATGCCAACATTCATTCCTCGGCATGTGGAGGCTTGCTCGATTTGTGCAAAGAAAGCAAGTTGCCTTGTACATGTATTTTGCGGTACTGTAGGGAAAGCTGGATCTAACAGATGAGGAAGATGACCTATTGATGTTTCACCACTGTAAGCCGTAAATGCCTTCCCGAGGCACCACCTGCACATTTCCTCACGTTGAGCATTATCTCCCCTTGCCCAAAACAGAATAGTTTCTCCTCTTGGAAGGCCAGCAACATGTCCTTTCCAGGCATCCTCTGCCCAAATTCAAATTCTGGGATCTAGTCCAGGGATTCATGGTGCGATTTGGAGGCTGGCCAGCACACACATTGTGCTGTGCATTTCCTTATCTGAAGAGGCAGCTAGCAAATGTTGTTTTAAGAACAAGCCCCTTTTTTCTCCATTCATTTGATTTTTTTGAGTTGTGCTGCTCCTGTGTCACTAAAGCTGATTGGAATGCCTGAGAAAGGAGTGTGAATAAGCCAATCAGCAATCTGTGTCCTAAATATTGACTTTGGCTGCTAATAGGGGTATTTAGATACAGGAGCAAGTGCTCTTGTTGGCTTCCAAAGGACAGGATTAGTACATTTACTAGTAAGATGGGGCTGAAAATCTGCTTCACAGAGAAAATACATCTGGCCTGACCTTATGTGTGTTGGCCCTCTAAGAAAACAAATAATCAAGGCTAATGAAATAAAAAGGATGATCAATATATACATTCAATTGCTGTTTACAAGTAACTAATACTCCATATATGCTCAAAAAGTAAAGGCCTGCATATAGTCTGTGATCCCTGATTGGAAATGGTAGATTAGCCCTTAGTTTGCTGGTAGTTTAAGAATGGTACAGCTCAATGGCTGCCCTGTAGATTCTAAGGGCAAACTATGTTAAAATGAAAACGTAATTTATCCATCATCAAATATGGGTTACTCATCTTCTTTTACAACAAAAACCTGTTTCTATAGGTTTCTCTCTCAGTCTATTTTAATACCTAATAATTTTCTGTTTCCTTATTATTTGTTTTATGCAGCCTCTCCTTGTTTTAGAGAAGACTTTAGGGCTCAGTAGCTCAAAAGTGAGAAGTGTTTTTAACTGCCTTCTATTGTTTATTTAAGGAGAGATAACTTAAAAACAGTTTCAAGAATAAGTATGTAATTTCCCATGAAATCAAGGTACTTTGACCTCCTAAAGTTTGAGCAGCTGAATCAGAACATTCTCAAAATCTCTAGATATTTTTGAGAAAATCATATTCCTTTCTTGACTTTATCAGGTTTTCCCTTTTTCATTTCATAGAATCACAGAATAGTTTGGGTTGGAAGGGACCTTAAAGATCATCAAGTTCCAACCCCCCTGCCATGGGCAGGGACACCTCCCACTCCACCAGGTTGCTCAAAGCCCCATCCAGCCTGGTCTTGAACACTTCTAGGGAAAAGGCATCCGCAACTTCTCTGGGCAACCTGTTCCACCACCCTCACAGTAAAGAATTTCTTCCTAATATCTAATCTAGGTCTCCCCTCTTTCAGTTTAAAACTGTTGCCCCTCATCCTATCGGTTCACTCCCGCATAAAGAGTCCCTCCCCATTTTTTCTGTAGACTCCCTTTAGGTACTGGAGGCTTCTATGAGGTCTCCCTGGAGCCTTCTCTTCTCCAGACTGAACAACCCCAACTCTCTCAGCCTGTCTTCATAGCAGAGGTGCTCCAGCCCTTCTTCGTGGCCCTCCTCTGAACTCGTTCCAACCGGTCCACATCCTTCCTGTGCTGAGGACTCCAAAGCTGGACACAGGACTCCAGGTGGGGTCTCACAAGAGAGGATTAGAGGGGCAGAATCACCTCCCTTGACCTGCTGGCCACGCTTCTTTTGATGCAGCCCATGATGCAGTTGCTTTCTGTGCTGCAAGTGCACATTGCTCTCTCATGTTGAGCTTCTCATCCGCCAACACCCCCAAGTCCTTCTCCTCAGGGCTGCTCTCAATCCATTCTCCGGCCAGCCTGTATTTGTGCCTGGGATTGCTGTGCCCCATCTGCAGGACCTTGCACTTGACCTGGTTGAACTTCATGAGCTTTGCATGGGCCCCATCTCAAGAACTTGATGGCTTAAGAACTAAAGCTTCAGCTTAAACCTCAAACTCATAACAGAATCACAGAATGGTAGGGGTTGGAAGGGACCTTCGGAGATCATCTAATCCAACCCCCCTGCCAAAGCAGGTTTACCTACAGCAGATTGCACAGGATCATCTTGAGGAGGGTTTTGAATATCTCCAGAGAAGGAGACTCCACAACCTCTCTGGGCAGCCTGTTCCAGTGCTCTATACCCTCAAAGTAAAGAAGTTTTTCCTTATGTTGAGAATTGGAATGAGAATTTTCATGTTGAGAATTGGAACATGAGAATTTCCTCATGTTGGAATTTCCTGTTTTCCGGTTTGTGCCCATTACCTCTTGTCCTGTCACCAGGCACCACTGAAAAAAAGTTTGGCCCCATCCTCTTGAAACGTGCCATTTAGATATTTATAAGCATTGATGTGATCCCCTCTCAGTCTTCTCTTCTCTGGGCTAAACAGACCCAGGCCTCTCAGCCTTTCCTCCTAAGAGAGGTGCTCCAGTCCCCTGATCATCTTTGTAGCCCTCCTGTGTAAGCCCTCATACCGGTTTAAGTATGCATTTAAAAACACTTTATATATTCAAGCTGTATGCACTGATATTGCATCTTTAAGCATGAAGCAGAAAAATGAAGACTTTCCTCCTCCCAGTTAAGTTCAGAGAGATAGATAACATGATTCACTGCAGTTCAAAATAAACACTGAAGACCCCACTTACCACCAACCTCCATCTACTCCATGGAATTTGTCATGATGAAAAGCATTATCAGTAAAGACAGTATAGTTGTCTTGTGTGTGTCTAAGGCATAACAGCTCAGTGAAAATCTCTGCTTTGGATAAAGGAACATTCTCAAAGGCAAAAAAAAAAAAAAATCAGTATGAAGTTAAAATGATGCAAATATAACATCCTTTACTGTTCTTGTGTAAGTAAACACTAACACCATAAATGCTGGAACAACAGTATTAATTTATCCATGTTTAGCACATTGGGGACTTTCTGGTTTTTCATTGGATAAAAAAAAACAAACATTGATAGCTGCATTAAGTATTACTTCAAAAGAAAGATAGTGAATTATCTCTGTAACTTCCCTGAGCACAGGAGAGCCAGCAACGGAAGTTCCCTAGATTTCTCTGTTTCAGGAGTGGTTCCTACAAATTGTAGAGCCCTCAAAGCCAGGACTTTGGACTAGCTGCATAACTACTTTGATACCATGCAGTTGGCACATAAAAAAATGTAAAGCTAAGGAAATGTAAAATATGCAAATCTGATTGTTTTTTCAGAACTCACGGGAGATCTTGGCAGAAAATGCAGCAACAGGCTCTGTTTCTCCCAATAAACCCTGTTACATGCCTTCCTCAAAACAATTGACACTATTTTGGAGAAACAGTAAATAAAAACCTTGGTCTTTCATCTATTCAGTGATGCTGAAAGGGTCTTTCCAGATGAAAGCATGAAACATAGCTCTACCACCATTTCCTTCAACACAGAATAACAGAAAACAATACTTTTGCTTTGCTGGCAATATTTTTTCTATTTTGACATATATAGAATATATAGATCTTGCTACTTTCTTTTGCAAAATGACATGGAATTAATTTTGGTTAAAAAAAAAGAAAAAGTCAACATTAAAATGTTGACATTTCAGAGCTCTGTTTCAAAGGATTTTAAATGAACATTATTTACTGTGGATTTTTTCTGGAATTTTATTTAAAAATGGATGAAAATGGTTTAAAAATAGAAATCATGCTGCTGTTCTATTGAAGATCCAGTTTTTGATAAACACAAAAATACAGGGTGGTTTTTTGTTTAGTTTTTTTTTTTTTTAGGATTACAAAGTAACATTTAGAAAAAAATAAGCAAGAGCACAAATTTTAGCAAGATGTTTCAATATTTCATGTCTAGCTATTGTAGCTTTAAGTTAAAATTCTATCAAAATTGCATGCAATTCACAAAAGTGCAGTTTTCCGTGAATGCATATTTTAAAAAAAAGCAGAAACAGGGTCACATATGTTTGCAAAAACTCTGCAGAGCTGAAGAAAAGCACGTACTTCCTTCTCCTCTGGATACAAGAATTTGAAGTGCACAGGGAATCTCCCACCAGGGAGGAGCACTGTAAGGACGCTAGATGCGTGGGATGTGGTGTATTCCCACTGCGAGCAACGCTGCCTCTCGCCTGCAGAGGGACTGGCTTTCCAGGCTCTCGGCGGTGTGGAGGTGTGACCTCACTGCATGTCATTTAAGGCAGTTGGACTTGCTGCACACATGCAAATCACCAGCAAAACTGCAGGGTCAAACAAATGATGTACTTGGGAGGCCTGTACTTTGAGACAGTGCTTTACGATCCACTTGAACTGAGGCATTAGCACATTTTTGTTATTCTCCCTCGTGTCAAACATGCCTCCAGCTGAAGGAGTATCCCAACAGACAAGAAAATAACATAATTGCTGAAATGAAAAGTGGTTACAGCAGGCTCACCCCTCAGATTAACCTTTGTGTCTAAATCTGGATTGTGAGACTGAGGTAGGCATCCAGCTTGAGTTTGTACAAAAGATCACAAAACAAGCTGTAAGAAAGAAAGTCTTAACTGTTTTTGTAAGAGCCTAAAGAAGAACCTAATAGCAGCTTCCTAAGATCCAATGCTGGTTTACTGCATATTCAAAACATCTCAAGACTGTTCTAGGGACAACTTTGGCTCAGCTTTAAGAATGTGCCTCTGCTGGGTAACATTTGGCATCAAAAAATAGTTCCAATACTTCCTTGCAAGTTCTCTGGGGAGCAGAGAGGCAAAGCAATCCCTGAGACTTTTAGATGATGTTTTTCCCTCCTACAAAGAAAAGAGTCTCCAAACTGCAAGTGTTTCCTTTGAAGCTGCTGCTTTTTTACTTTTTATTTTACTTTGCTGCTCTTTTATAATTTTCTTGTGGAGGAGCGAATTGTCTTTCCCAAGGAAAATGAAGGCAGCATTGGCAACGCAGCTTTCATAAAAGCAGCAGATGGAGAGCACAACAGTCCGTTTGCTTTCTACTGGAAGTATGCGTCCACCTGTGTGGACAGGTTTTCTAGAAAGAACATAAACACTTTCTGGTCCAGCAAGATGTTCTAGTAGGCAACCCACTTTGGATCTCAGGTCTTTTCTCTGTCCAGAAAGAGAGTTAAATACAAATACTGAGAGTCATAGATGCCTGACATAGAGGTTACAAGTGTATTAGTAAACTAAATAGCATCTCTGGAACTGGTACCAACTAACATTTATGACCATATCCATTGTCCACGCTATTAAATTGGTTTAGCCCATGAAACTATTTTTAACCTCCAGAATATAGTCAATATAATACCTATCTTTTGGAAATAGTGTCTGGTCCCTTCAACTACTGAACAGTTCTCAAGTCGCTTGGAACAGTGCTGGTCAGCCTGGGCTAGAGCATGCCAGGATCCATCTGGACAGTTCAGCAGTAATATATAAATAACAATATTCCATTGAGTGAACATGTTCCCTGGCATTGTTCAGCTTATTAGGACAGATATAACCTGAAATTAAGAAAGAAATTTTAAGATAAACTGAAAGTTTTGATAACGGATTTGTATATCTTATAACAAGCCCTTATTCTGGATGCGTGGTTAGCTCAGAGAAGATAAATGCAAGTCCTGTGAAAGGTGTGATTTCTGAAATAGAATTCAGTGTTAATGAAATGAAGAAAGAATCACCCATTCCTATATACAACCCTATTACCTGTATCCGCCCTCCCTCCCCCCAAAAGGAAAAAAAAAGTCCAGGATTTTTAGAAATTTTGGCATTTTGAAGTTTTTTCTATTGTGGAGGCAAACAGTAAACATTTACTTAAAAAAAGCCCTAAGAAAATTTTGCCTACTGCTCCTGTGAAATGTGATATCTTACCATTCAGAATGTGAAACTCCTGATTTGTTTAGGTTTCGCAATGTTTCTCTGTTAGTTCACCCAAATGCTTTCTTCCGTGTGGTTAATATAAGCTCCGACAATCTATAAAACAAATAGCTGAAGGTCAGATGCTAAAACATTTATCATAATTAAAATCTGCACACTCTTGGTCTTTCCTTTTTGAAATATAACCTGTGTTCCTAGATTATCTGTTGTTTCTGTTGTTGTTGCTTTCTCTTTCATTATCTGTTAGCTGAAGTAATTATCTGTAATTTAAGAGCAATTAATTTTTATTAAAGTATAATTACGGAAATAATTTTCTTCCTTCTAATGCAATCTTTGTTAAACTAAACCCAATAAAGAAATACGTACAAAATAAACAAGCTAATGAAGAATAATATTTGTTTTACCAAACATGTTAGCATCCAAAGACACGAACGGAGACACTTGCTGCCACTACTAAGTTGGATACCTGCACCCCTGCTGATAAAGAGAATCATCTCCCTCTCTATTTGCTTGCTTTCTTAAAAAAATAATAAAATCCCTTCTTTGATCTTGGAATGCTTCCCTGCTGAGCTTGGACTGATCTTTAAGAAGCACTGTGATTTTAACTCTTTGCCACCTTGTGCCTGTATATGTGCTGAAGAAAGGGAATGGACAGGCCATTTATAGCACTTGGGTAGATATCTCTGGGCAGACTTAGCTTGGAGGTTGTGTTTTCAAGATCAAAGCAAACCAACAAAAAGCTTACCTTTTCTCTACCTCCTTCTGCATTTCTTGCATTGCTATACCACTTGGTGATCACAATTTCCAAAGCAGGAACATGCTGCTGGAAAAGGATTTCTCATGTCACTGAATCCAGTTCCTGCTATTGTAGTCAACCACATCATAGAATATCCTACATGGATTTAACAACCTCTGCTCTTAAAGTACTTAGACAGTCCCCATGACTTCCATTAGAACTGAATTCTTCTGATTGATAGTCTAAGTTTCCTTTGAATTTCTTACTTGCATTTACTCATGACTGGTTTATACCTAATTGCTTTTGTGCCAACTGTGGTCTTTAGCTTAGGTACATCTTCCCTCTCCACATTGTTTTCCTTTTCTGAGCCTCCATCTTCAGCTAAAATGTCAAATCATTTTCAGTGAGGTTTTCAAGGCTTGGTTAAATAATACCACAGCAGAAAAATATAGGGTTGGTACTTTGAGGAGGAGGTTGGACTTGGTGACATCCAGAGGTTCAATCCCAGTCCACATTTCTGTGATTTTTGCCTAAGAAAAAAGGTTAAATTTATGTCACTCTTGGGGATATGTTAATTTCTATCTCACCTTTTAAAATTAAGTGAAATGCTGCATCCACAGTGGGAAAAGGGACACATTTCTTTTATCTATTATAGATTAATTCTACAAATCCTTTATTATTTGACCTGTCTCTAATCAATACAGGGTACAAAAGCTAACAATAGTGCTAAATTAAAGTTTTTTCTTTAAGCATCTCTGAAAACCAGAACGATGTCATGAAAAAAATCCCAAACCTATTATTCCTGGATAAAAATAAAAGAAAAGATAATCCTTTATTTTGAGATTTCAGTATATTTTAGCAATTTAACTAGTTAAAACTATAGGTTAAAGATCAACAATAAACTCTTACTGTAAAGGTCATTTCCTTGAAAAATATTTAAAAGCTGGGGAAAGACTTATGCCAGTATCCTCCTTCATACTGAGGGAAGAAAAGCATGATACAGCTGGGCTACCTGGACGAGAGGAAATGTTTCAGGTGGATTCCTGAACTTATAAATGCCACTGGTGACACACATGCCTGCCAGTAAAACTTAACTTTATAAACATTGGGTGAAAAATCAACAAGTCTTGCCCAAGCAGGTTCATTTAAACACCCAGGTCTCTGTATTATTCAGAAAGTTGTAGTCATTACAAAACTTTTTTTTCCAGGATTTTTTCAAGAAGTATGCCTCAAGATTATGAATAAGTCATTGGCAAATGTCAAAATTATGATTAAAGCCTAATTGTACCCTGGATTTATAGAGTAATTTAAGAAATAGTTTGGAGTTGTACTTGGAACAGATGTGCAACTGATTTTGTGTGCTAGTAAATTTATGGTAGCATGCTACAGTTCAGAAGGTGTTGGAAGGTGGAGTTACTCTAATTTTCCTCCAGGAAACTTACTTTTTTCAGAGCCATAGGCAGAATCCTGTCTGCTGAATCCTACCAAGTCCATTGAGCAGGAGCTGCTGTGGTTGACACTGCTTGGCTCCTTCAGACACCACTTTGAAGTTAATAGGGGTATGATTAAGAGTTGCCATTAATTCTGCAGGCCTGCCACAATGTAAGGTTTCTCTTGACATTTTTGACTACTATTTCTACTCATCTGTTCTAATCATCTGTCCTCGTTCACATCATCATCTTTGATTTGGCTCTTTTTTTACTGAATGACCTTTAATATGGCTCAGAATAGCCTGGGTAAAGTGGCAAAGAAACAGCAATTTCTGAAACATCAAAGCGTATTCCATGCTTCTCCAATGTAAATTCAGCAAAATCTTTGTCATAATGCAATCCTCCTATTTTATAAATAGGTTTCTTTGAATCCTTTGTTATCTTTTAACATGCTTGCAGAATTCCTTCTTATCCAAGTAACTGTTTTCATCCAGATATAATTTGCTTTCCATCTCGTGCTTTTATTAGAATACTGTAGCTGAATTTTGCTCCTCAGGCAATATGCTTACAGTCTGCAGGATCACTCTTACAGATTTTTTTAAAAAACAGGTCTCTGTATTTTACTTTATATTGTTATTCAGAGTGTTTGTGAAATGCCTATAAATCTTGTGTAAGATTCAGAAGTTTGTATTTACTGTTATGAAGGATAAACCTAGGATTTGGAGGGAAATGTAAACAAAACCTGAGTGGTATTCTTGGCACAATTCTAAACCTTGGTCTTGGAAAGGTTGTGAAAATACTCACAAGCTTGAAGTTAAACGTGCATTTAGCTCTTTGCAGTCAGGGCTGAAATGAGTAATTAACCACAACAGAAAACAACCCAATTATAAGAACACTACAGATGTATCACATAATAATGGTATACAAAATAGTAATAAAAATGATGAATATTATCCATAATAAGAATTCTTGCATCTGAAATCAAATATATCAAAGTGTCCTAAGGCTTTCGTATTAATTTGTATATGAAGATGTTCTTACATATTTCCATATTGAAAAGTTGTGTTTGCCTAGACAAATATATTAGTCATCACTTTCTTTTCAAAGGAATGACTGCTTGTTTGGAGAACTGCAAGCTCCTAGCCATTTATATAAGTTAATCACATTATATATTGTAAGTTCCATTTTCCAGGCTCTTGCTGAGAATGTATTGTGTCTCCTAAAAGACACCGTTTGAATTCCCTTTGCAAAATGTAACAACAGGCATTCTGAACATCTCCCAAAATGGTCAACACTATTGCAATAATGTGTGAAATTAACAATATGAGAATTGTTTGTGAAGGAAACAGAGATCCAGCAGCATTCAGGTTTAAACAGGCTCTTGCTATCAAATGCAAATCACCCCAAATATGGTAATCTTGTTTTAACAAGATTGTAAACAACAGGAGGCAAGAGGACTCATGTGGAACCCTCAAAAAGGAAGCTTTCTGGGTGATTTCGTCTATTGTTTTGTGTATCTAATAGCTTCACAAAATAACATGCAGCCACGCTATAATTTCGGTTTGTGTGTGTAGCTTTCTTTAATGTCAGCAGGAGTATCTAATCTGGGGGCACAACATGTGTCAGTGGAGCAACTCCCAGTGGTCGTGAAGATAGTTGGAATGCTGCTGTTAGTCTCAAGGGGAATCAGGATTTAGACCAAGGCACTTGAACAAAAACAATTACAAACCTCCCAAACTGATCTATATGCATTTACACATTCTGCAGTTTTTGAAGGTCACAGATATTTGGTTATGAAAAGAACTGCAAAGTTGTCAACATACGTGTGTCTGGAGACTTTGTCATTATCCTTTTTTTTTTTGTTAAATCACCACTCAACTCAAATATGCTAGCCTTGTTTAAAGAGAACACACTAAGCTTTAATCCTGCAATGTCTGGAGCACAGAGTCTCTACAGTTGATGGAGAAGGACTCCTCCAGAGGCTGTAGTTCTGTCCCGATGGGGTGCCTGCAATGGATAGGGTAACCTGCACTTCAGGGATGACTGGTATCAGAAGGTGGTGGGTGGTAAATTCAGTTTAACTGTAAGATGGCTACCTGGATAAAGCAAAAGAACTTTTAAATCCATCCACTTCACTGAATAGTGATGGAGAATATAGATCGCGTATGCTTTACTTGATTTCAATACTATTTCTTTAGATCTACATGAGGTCTAGCCACAAACAAATGCCTTCTTCCTGGAATGGTCTGATATTATTAATTTAACTTCATGTCCTGACTGCAGGTTCGAGAAAATCCAATGTTGATCCAATACACTTTATCACTGGATTATATGTGATGTGAAAAGTCCCATGCAAGTGAATGTGCTAGGAAGAAATGGCTTAGCAAGAGGGCTTAAGTAGTGCCTGAACCACTTATTAGTGGATTTGACCTCATTACCCTTTCTAAGCAGAAGTGTTTTAATCCTTATTTATAAATGAAGGACTAAGCCAGAAAAAGCAAATGTTTTCATCAAAGCTAGGCAGTAATCTTTGGCAGAAGACTGGAACCCCAACTTTCAAAGACTTAGTTCTGTGCCAGTTTTACTTGTAACTACTTGTAGTAGTTGTTGGTAGAATGAGGCCAATCTGATGGACTTCAACTTCTTGTAAGAATGAGCTACCCATCCTAGAAAGTCTGTGGTATAACTTAGTTGTTGGACATCAAAATTCTGTTCTTCCCTGTGTACAGGCTTAAATTTGACATCTCTGCTGCTATGTTTTTCCGTTCTCTGTGCTCACTGCTTATATACAGAGACTCTTTTAGCTTATTTTTCATTCTGCCCAGTCTCTGCTCCAATTTCACGCTATTTTTCATTATTAATTTTACTCTCCATCATCCTATCTGTTCCCGCAGGTGAAATGAATGAATACTTAAAGTAAAAGCTCCATAGCACTCAATTCTGAACCAATAACATCTCAGTGACTTTTGAATTATCACAGGCAAAATGAAGACGCCTGTCCTTAGTTGTAATTCATTATTCTCCCAGGCATTTGGTGCAAGATACTAAATGTGATCATTTCAATGAATCAACCTGTTTCCCTTTTCTGCATGATAAATCATTCCCAGAATAAGACGGAAGGACTAATAGCAGTCACTAATCAACTATCAGCTCATCGATGCTTTCATTGATGTGAATTAGTACAATAAATCTGAAAAACAGCAGTCACTAAGTTTGACGTAAAAGTCAATACTATTGCTAATTGTGAAACAGAAGCTGCAGAAAGCAGTACATGACAGTATTAACAGTGCAAAAATGTGTTGCATAGCATTTTGTCTATTACACATCATGTATTTTATCACCTTGTGCTGTTGATAAATTGTGCATCAGAACCTTCCCCTTTAACAGAGGTATACAGAGAGTAATTCCCTTAAGTATATGCTGGAGAGACTGAACTTACTGGTAAACTTACTTCAGACCTGGCTTCCCCCATCAGGTAGGTAAGAGTAGACAACAGGTCTCAGTGTAGACTTCTGACTCATTCCAGGTCTATATTCTAGTATTCTCCAAAGGCCATACCACGGATCATATACTCCAGAAACTGAAATTTCTGTGTTTCTCATTGAAGTACTGTGGAGGCACAGAGCTACTTAGCTTTTCGGAGTAGTCAAGATCAAGCTGCTTTGATGATCTTATCGGCTTCTAGGCAAAAAAGTAAGTCTTGTGTGAGAGTATTAATGATATTTGCAAATGAAGGCTTAAAAAGGACCAGAACTTGTGGTGAATTCTCCTTCATAGAAATATGTATGCATTAAATAAGACATCTGAAGTAGATTTCTGAAAGAGTGTACATATTTTAATACTAGTATTTATAGTTATATTCATATACTATGCATTATACATATTCTAAGCATATTCAAATTTAGTATATGAAGTAGCTGTGAGGGTAGTTAGTATGTGTAGTAGCCATTGGCAACTGGACTAGATGATCATTGTAGGTCCCTTCCAGCTGAAATAGTTCTATTCTATTCTATTCTAAGATTTTTGGGATGCAAATACTGTGATCCATATGGAGGGCTGTACAACCCATCTGTGAAGGCCAGATCACACCCTGAGGTCCTGCAAACCACAGGAGATGGGAATATGGCACATCTTGTTCTAATGGACTGTGGTGGTGTGATTGAGAAACTGCTGAGAACACCGAGCCTGCCAGGGAAAGGTTCATCCTCTTGGGCTTTATACTCACAAAGTGGTGGCTACTCTGCAATTACAGAGGTCTGTCAGCATCTCAATGACAAACAAGGATTCTGGTATTAGGCTTAAGCAACTTTTGGCTTTTAAATGCTTCCTGACTGAGAAAGGAAAAAAAACCCACAAATGAAAGGAAGTGCAATTCCAATAATATGTATATTAACTCGCATGATATTGTTGTTGTTTCCTCCATGAAAAATGTTGAATAGACCACCATGCTCCTATGCTTTCTGAGTTTTACCCCATTTCTGAATGAAATCAAATTTCTTTAAATAATGTTTTTCTAGCCTACTGATACTAGCAGTTCTAGATGTTCTGCTGTCCTCTTTGCATTGATCTTTTCTAATGGCGTGAACAGGTCTAGATGGCATGGACACGTAAACATCATTGACTACATCAGGACAAACTAAATCAGTGTTTCCATTTTGCTTGTACAAGTGTTAGTAATGTCGGATATGTCAAGGAAGACTCAGTAAACATAAGCATAAATAGAAGCATAAACGTACATAAACATAAGAATTAAACATTAAAAATAAAAAACAAAATAAACATTAAAAATTGCAGTAATGAGGCAGAAGCAATACCATGGGACTCCCCAATATTTAGTTAATGTAACGTGGGAATAAGACAATTTTGGCACCTCACCTTCAAACTGGCTGCCTGTATTGCTTTTGTGCTATATGTAGATTCTGCACAAAACTTAGTAGCAAGGTAATCACTGTAAGCCAACAAAGTAACTTCTAGGATGAGTTCGTCTCATGCTGTTTGCATAGTCATATCACTGAATTCTCAAAAACTGGTAGGCAACCTGATGTCTGAAATTGGGAATCAATAATTAGGGTACAGTATTGGAATACAGCCGTAATATAGTCTCCTACAGTGCTACGTGATAGGATAGGAACTATGGACAATTAAACAGGAAGAAAGAGTAAGAGAACGTTATTTCCTCTTATCCTAAAAAGGAAAGCTATTTTCTGGGACAGCTGTTCTGTTAACTCAAACTCACAAAGTAGCTAGACATAAGAACAGCTGAGAAAGAGCTTTATATATTCTTGTGTTCTATTATTTTTTCATTTATTAACCTTGCTTCATTATTTACAAATATGTGTTTCAATTAATCACATTCTTTAATCCTTTCTGCTGTCAGTGATAAAGATAACTGGGGGATCTCACACTTGACCCTTCTTTGAGCAGGAAGCAGGACCAAATGACCTCCTGACATCCTATTCAGCCCAAATTATTTTATGATCTGTGATCTTGCACATGAAGGTATTCAATTTTTTTGCATGTGTCAATCCCTCTTCTGGAGAATTAAACACTTTCAGAAAGCAAGACCTAATTATTCTTTCTGCAAAGATGCCTTTTCTTTACTAAGCACCTTGGACAGGCTTGAGAAATGCTGTTCAAGACACTGAGAAGAAATGTCTGCAGTTTGTTTGCTTTAAACTATAAAGCCCTGCCATTTTGAATTAGATTGGTCTCCAAGAAAGCTGGTAGCAAGCACTTTGTAATAAAAAGATGAAGACGTGTTTTTTAGAGTTTCATGTAATTAAATTACAGGAAATAAATAATAAATATACCTCACAACTGTCTTTCTGTTTATTTTTTTTTTTGTGTCCAAAGAATGTTTCCTTATGCCTGTATCAGAAAGGCCCAAAGCCAGGACCCCAGTTTCAAAATGTAATGTTCAGTGTTACTAATGTTTAGCTGGCCAGGATAAAAGATTGTAGGTTCAGAGTCGTGTGGGCAGCTGAAGACCTGGGCAGGTGACACACAGGGACTGACACTGCTGCACAGCATGGCATCACCAGCAGAGCAAGGGCCGCCCTGCAACAAAGCTTTTGCATTGCTGAATTAGAGACTTTTGAGAAGAGATTATCTGAAGTCTTTCTGATGATTGAGTAAAGCCAGTCTGAAGAAGCTTACCAAAACTTGCAGAGCTGTTTATCGTCTCTGAAGGTCCTGAGGGTGCAGAAGGAAGTCATGAATTTTGCTATTTGTATGAAATTAAATATTTTGAATTTTTACTGTTATTTCGTGTGTGTTCTATATCCTGTAGTTTATAGAATGCTCTGTTTTCCCTGAGGTAGAAGTGTCGCTTTTTTTTCCCCACGCTGTTTTACATTTGAAACTTCCAGAAATGACCTTTTTAACAGTATGGAAACATGCAGTGAACACACATTGAATGTATTAAGCACTTAATCATTGCACATGATCTGCCATGTAAATTCACAGAAGTTATTGGCCTAAGACAATGCTCTTACACCTGAATTTCATTACTTCATCATCCTTTGCTTTTATATGCTTTATTGTTAATTCCTTGCAAAATTCATATTTATTATTTAAAGTTACATTAGATGAGCTGTCAAAATTTTCTTCAACTAGGCAACTATTTTTGTTCAAATGAAATTACTATTCTCCCAATACTTGTTTTTATCAGCAAATTACAGATTTTTTTAAGGACAAATTATTATCGCTTGAAAACAGTCCGATTTATGTACACAGTAACTTCTTTTTTATATCATTTACAACTGTGTGTGCATACTCATATTAACATTATAACATATTACAAATTGATAAATGTGGTGCTGTTACAAGATACCACATAAAAATATATTTAATGACCTTTCCATACAGCAGACAGATACTTTAGCTCATAGCATTTTAGAAGAATCTAGGTATATTTAGTGTGGCTATTATGGTCTGTAATACCTTAACATTACAAGTTTTAAAGTCTATCAGAATTCCCTGTACACAATAGAGCTCCTACCGTATGTCAGGTAAATAAAATGTATTTTGAAAACTCCCTAAACCCTTACTTTTCAACAGTGGTTATTAAGGTTATTTATGGATATATCTATTCTCAGCATGTGGAATTCATAGCCACAGGAAGTCATAGAATAAAATATCAGAGCTGGATTTGAAAAGCAGCTGGCTCATTTTACGACTAGAGTAATGTTTGTGGGTGGTATATCCCTTAACATGGCAAGTCTGTGCAGGTACAAGTGCAAGAGCAGATTCATTGCTTGAAGAAGAGAGGAAGTTAAAATCCATCTTGCCGTCCTTTGCTGAATGTCATCCTATTTTTCAACACTCTTTTTGAAATGTGACTACCGTTGCTGGACAGAGTAATCCATGGATGCATTTTTAGTACTTGTTAGGGCTCTTCTCTGAATTTATTCCAGATCCATGCTTGTGTTGAAATAGCCACAATTTAGTCATGCCTTGACTGTGTTAGCCCTCCTTGCCAGCATTGATGCTGAGAGTGTATGTTCCATGATCACCTAGAGTCATTTTTCAGAGAAATGGCTGTGTATGACTCAGCTACCATCATGATTTTACTTCCTAATATGCATTTATCATCTTAGATCCATATAAATGACTTATTGTTATGGTCTAATCAAAGATTTTTTTGTCATATTTTATTAGCAGTAGTTTTATTACAGATCATTGCTAAAGCTACCAAATATCATTAAGCCAAAACTTGAGCCTACAAGAAACATGGCTTCCCACTTCCAGTTACTTTGGAAAGTCTGTTTGTCATCCAGATTCTCCCCCATTAGTATGGGTTTTATTGATTTTATACAGTGTTATATATAGTGGTAAATTAAATAAAAAAATCTCACAGAAAATCAAATAGTTCAGATTATTCTACTACATTTCACAGTTGCCTTTTCCAACTGGATTTGCAGTCCCATAAAACTGACAACAAGTCTTAGATCAGTGCAGAGTATTAAACACAGTTGGCCAGATGTAATGTGTTTACACAGTAAGTTTTCACTTACACACTCACCCACCCACCCTCAACACACACACACACGTGTACACGTACATATTTTTTCAAAAGTTTAAGTCATGTATGGAGGTAAAACATTAGTTCTGATAGGCTATCCATCTGATATACTACAGCGATGCAATAATATTAAAAAAGGGAATGTTTATTCTACTTTTCCTTTAGGTTTACAATTAAATAAAAGGTCTAACATGCATGTGTCCTGCCAATTATTTGAAACTACAAGCCCCCAAATACAATAAGATCAGCCTGTCATTCCTCCAAGCTGCAGCACATACTGAAATGCTAACCAGCCTATACCTCAAATCACCAACCTCCCTTCAAAGGTTAGCTGAAGCAGATGGACCTTCCTACATATAACCAGAAATATACATTTCTAATGATGTCTCTCCAAAGCTCACATTATAAGACTGAATCCTGATATTGAAAAAATAATTATTACTTTCTGTAAATCTGTAGTTTAATAAAATCTCAAAGGCAACAAAAGACAAAAATAAGTGAATGTAAGAGCAAAGATCACAAAAGCCAACAAGTTAATTGTTACTTTAGGCATGTTTTCCTTGTGATAACATCTATATGAGAAAATGTGGGCATCTACCATGAGAGAGTCTCCTTGGGACTCTCCTGTGTGGGCAGCTGGCCCCAGCAGAATGATGTGGGAGACATCAGCCAGATGTGCTCCATACTGCACCAGCCCAGTGCTCCAAACAGCACTGGCTGGATGTCTCTTCCACGCTCTTTGTGATGAAGCTGGAAAACATTTGTCTCCTCGGGGAACATGAAGGACAGAAAACCGAGAGTGTTACTCATCTCCAGCTTACAGCTGGCCTGTTCCCTGTAGTAGAAACTCCATTTTCTGCTGCTATCTGAACAGATCTGTATCTACTCTAGATACCTATGTTCTTCTGACAGGGATCTTTCTTGCTAAAGTATCAGTGGTTAGAGCATTTAGCCAGAAAATTGGACAGAATTCCTAACAAATGTATGTCTTCTAGTTCCCAGAAGAGCTACCTAACTGATTGCTTGGAGAATACCTGGGGGACAACTGCATATTGATCCTGTTGGGGCTGTGTCAGAATAACAAATAAGAAAATGCATCACTGTCATGGAGGCAGGGGAAGAAGGGTTCCTGCCATTTTGTTCTAGCACCCACAGCTGTTTCTGGTGACCAGGATCCAGGTAGTGAGACGTGGGGTGGAATACAGATATCCCCTTCCCTGACAAATGACTGTCATGACTAAGACACTAGACAGTAAGGCAGTGCTTTCTGCTGGGCTTATTGCTTTGGATGTATTTTTGGAAGGCTTGAAAATACCCAGTGAGTAGGATTATATAGGGAAGTGGATATAGTTTAGGTATCACCATATTAACATATCATATTTACACTGTTACAGTCTTTGAGTACTTGTGCAAGGTGCATAGGGAATGTCTGTGATTCAAAATGTAGGTGTTGAATAATATAGATGTTGTAAGACTGGCTGGCTACAGCTGCAGACTGCTGGCTTTCTGAACAGGCTTCCTAAAAACACATGACTCACTCTTTTAAGCACCTAAGTGGGCTCTCTGGGTCTCGTTCATAGGCATAATTTGCAAACCTGAATGATTAAATACAACTCCCTCCACCGAGATTAGTATTTAGACAGGTTAATTAGAATTGAATAGTTCCATCCAGTGTCTCTGCAGCGTTTCTTTGAAGCGGAACAGCAGCTTTACCTGCTCAAAAGGCCAGGAAACTAATTACAGGAGGTATAAGATGGTGCTCTAATATGGCATCCACTCTGACTATGAAGCCCAGATGTCAATGTTTTATTTTAGGCAATAAGATTCAGCCCTAAAACACTCTAAGACATGTGCAAACCTGTGAGTCATCTTTCCAGTTGCACTTAGGTCTCTTGCAGTCATACATGCTTGCAGCACTGAACTCAAGTTCTGGTTTGTGAGGGGCAGTAATTTTGTAATGGGATTCCTTACTTAGTTTATTAGTTACCAGTTACTATGATTTATTATTTATCTGCATCTGTATTTCTCCATTAACGTGTTTAGAAAGAGGCAAAATGAAGCATCTGATCCTGCTCCATTTCAAAAGATGGGAAAAGATTGTGCTGTCTAAATTTATGTTTCAAATTAAAGTAGCTGAGGAAACTGAACATTATTTATTTAATGTATTTGTTTAAAATTGTTAGCATAAGAAAAATAGTATCTTTTAAAATGAATTGTTCAATTCATAAGTATCCTAAAGTATGAAGAAGTAATAAATTTTCCATACAGAATAGCAACATTTTATTAAAAACACTATCCATAGTCTGTACTTGCAGTCAAAGGAGAAAGTATGGAAGATAAAACATTATGTCAATTTATCTTATTGCTATAAAAAATACAGCCGAAAAGGAAGAAAGTTGCATTACCAATAGAAAAATCATATTACCCTCTGTATATTTAAAAGAAAATGCCAGTTTATTTTTCATGTATTTCTCACAAATATAAACTGTACCTGTTTCTTGTTGAGCAGACCTGCTGAGTATAACACTAAGTAAAAGCAAAACAGGACTTGTTCACTAGTCTCAGTTCCCTTTCAGGCTCCAAAGGATTCAAGCAAAATCAAAGGTCTGTGTTTCTTATGCCGGAAAGGGGCACATTATCAAGAAACCATTGTAAATTACTGAGCTGCCATGGAATAATTTTTCCCCTGGTTGTTTTCATGGCAGTAAAAGAACATGATGCATTCATTAGTTCAATGGGAACAAGCAAAGGACACGAAATATATCCTCAGTTCCTTTGTTTTCACTTGTAATAGCTCTCAGGAATGCAAGTTTCAGTGACTGCAGGTGTGGTTCCTTTTTTTACACAGATTAATCCAAGGTCAGTGGCTAATAATGCTAATAACATTTACTGTTTTGTCAAGGATGGGACCCCCGACTTGCATGAATAATGAAGGCCCTGAAGGAGTTGGGGTGGGGACTTGAATCTATCATTATACAGCGAGAGCTGTATCCTCATTCTCAGAGACAGATTTCTTTGTAAGCTTCTGCCCAAGATCTTGCCTCATGGAAATGTGTAGACTCCTCTTCCAAAAAGCTAGGTGGTATTGGTGACTTATGCTGGGTACCTTTAACGGTCAGTAGACTACTCTGCTTAATGTTATGAGTGTTTTATGGCTATTTTGACAAGTAGTTGAAGCTTTTTGCTCTTAGCGTGGCACATACTGCATGTGATATTCATATTACAAGTGATAGTCTGGGAGCGTGATGTCTCTTTCACATAACAGATCTAGCTTTCTTCAATTTTAGGATTCTGCATAACCAAAGAATACCTAGACAAACAGATAGACTGACAAATACATAGATGAATGCATGTTATATGTTTAAAAATGCATGCATAAAACTCTTTTCACTGAAATAATTCAGACTTTAGCCAGCTTCCACAGTTGGAGGTGTGTATTTACATTCTGAAGGTCGTATGTGAACCAGGACACTCACACTACCCCCTCACCCCTCAACTACAGCAAGAACAATTCCTTCTTCTCTTTCTTGCTTAAACATCTAGTATACCCTTATATACCCTTATGCCTTATGCAAGGGTACAGTAACTAGGTGCTTTTGGTTTTGTCAGTATCGTGGGCCAGGTCATGAAAACAAGTCCATTGAAACCATAAGCAAGGCTCTTTGCCAATATCAAAGTGTCTAAAATCTTGCATAATAAATTGATCATTACTGCTTGAGAGCTTTTCTAGCTGTATGTAATATTTCACTACTGTGGATCATGCAATTTAAAAGTCACTATTTGGCTTGATGGGGCTTATCCAGATGGATTAGGCCAGCATTACTGGGTTATTGGAATGGCCATTTTTCATAGTAAATGTATTTCTTTCTCTATCCAATGCACGGCTATACCAGCAATAGAGCTTGCTCTGAGTCGCAGAGTAACAAAGAGCTTGGCTCACAGAAACAATATACCTGCATCAGGGTTGTATTGACTGCCAATAAATATGGTTGTGAGTAGCCCCTGGAGAGGAGGATGATTAGTCCCGTAGCTACATCGCTTCCAGTTCTGAACCTACCTCATTCAGAGCCAGCCTGGAGACCTCCATGCAGACATATCCAAGGTGTATCCGCTACAGTATATGCATTTGTCTGAAATGCAGCTAATAGCTACGACTGACAAGGAGAGCACAACCCTTTTGCTTCGTGGTCTCCTTTGCCACAGTGACCTATGTCTCTGTGAGTTCGAGATAAAATTGCCATAATATACTTTGTGTGGGTCTATAGGCTGAAATGGAAATGGGAGAGACAACAAAATGCAGTTGCCCCATGTAGGTAGTAGTTTGTGTTTGTGCAGTACTGATCTCTGGTGACTGCCGATTTGTTCCTGGATGAAGGTCAACTGTAAAGCTCAGGCTGTGTGAGATCCAAGTGCTCCTCTCTGTCATCGTGACATCATGACAGTTACTATCAGCTAATGCTCTCATTACTGAGAGGACAGAGCTGCCAGAGCCTCCTGGCCTCATGTCCTTCATGACAGATCCTGGGATTTAAAATTAGTATTTTCTGCCAGGACTCTGCTCTATTGGCTTTTCAGATTGGAAAGCTAATCTTTTCACCTCCGCGTTTAGGTCACAGAAACACTGCAGTTTGTAAAAATCATGTTGTTTGATATATGAAAAGTTTTAAATTTTAGATATATTTTGTATTGGGTAGGACAGTATTTGAAATGAATGATGACAGCAATTACATCCAGGTGGCTCAAGCTTGTCATGGATACTTATTTACATTTTCAAATTGAAAAAGCTGAAATAATAATCAAATGCAAATCTTGTGGAAGGGGACTTCACTAGCTCAAGTATGTCCATTTTTCTGCGTTAAATTGACCCACTGATCAAATTCTCATTATGTTCTATGGTCATAATTAGTACATAAGACGGTGCCTATAACAATATTATGCTACGTTTTTGGGGGTGATTATATGCATGTACACAAGCACATATTCACTCAGTTTTGTGGATTTCCACCTCAGATGGTATATTTATGCAGTTTTTCTCAAGCTTCTTCCAGTCAGTCATCCTAGTTCCTTTGTCAAGGTTTCATTTTTCTTTGCAAAATTCTGGGATCATGATGATTTTGTTAGTAAGAAGCTGCTATCATCGGATGTATGGGAACACTTCATTATTCAATAATATTCTACATTTTAAAATTATAAAGTATAGGCCAAAGTACCTTATCTGACATTCTGTTGAGTGGACCCAGTTTTATCACCTTTTGAAGAAACATGTATTTACATATACGCAATGGGAGAAGTAATTCAAAAGTAAGACATGAAAAACTGTTTCCATATGTTGCTCATCATGCCATAGAACTGAAGATTTGCAATGTCAGATAATACACTAATCTATGTGTGACAGTTTGTTAGTTGTTTAAAATAAGCAGCTAGGAATATAAGCTGCACGTCATTGGGTCTAAGATTATTGATGCAGAGAGACAGAAGCAGAATGTTTTACAAAATCTGTGATTCTGTGTTGTTGTTCTAAAAATTTTTATAATTCTCTTATTTGACCATGCATCATATCAGAAAAGAAAAATAGTGAAACAGATCAGAAATACTAGAATTTATCATGTTTGTCTCTCTGTTTTACAAGAAGGTTTAACAGGAGAATATTTTATTCCCTTTATTTACTATCCAAAGATTGAAAGCACAATCTACCTTGCTCAATAACTTCTTCCTTCTATACTCTTTGCATATAACTGTATAAAAAAATATATGGGAAGGTTGTGATACTGTAGGGCAGTTTATGTCCACTTTCTCATTCCTAAATATAAATACAACTGAAATTTTCAATAGATATATAAATATACTGTGCCTGTCAGGATTTTAATTTCAAACACCTGACTTGGAGAAAAGTCTAACTGAAATGGTAATAGAAGACAAAGAATGACTCTAATTCTCTGCATCTTTTCCTGGATCTTTACTTTTCCTATTTGAACTAGGGAAAAGTCAAACTTAGAATGGAAAGGTGGGCTCATCTGAACATTCCTGAACACTTCTAAGCATTCTTGCCTATCTAGTGCTGTCTATAGCAAATTGCCAAAGGCCACCACCAGGGCATCACAGAAACACTGAAGTTAATATTAATTGTGAGTTTCACAAGTCAATCTACTACCATTTTTAACATCTTTCCTAGATGAGGCTTATCTAAATTTTGGGTTTCCAGGTAAGAGTGCAGCTACCTCATTATAGTACATTATAGATAAATTATAGAAGTCTTTCAGCACTTGGGGATTCCTACATAGGGAGATCTTTGCTGAGAAATAACAGTTCTGTTTCCTTATGGATAACAGAGCTGGGCCCCAAACTTGAAGTGTTTTGTTGTAGCATGATCCAAGTAAGAAATTACTTTCATATATATCAGAAGATATTAAATAAGTATATCATTCAATTGCCTTTGAATGTATAATTTGATGTGTTAGGATCTTTGAATATTTCCTGATTTCATTGAAGGGTTTATTTCTTCATTAACAGCAAAAGTAAATAAGTATTTCAGTTGACTTCCACCTTGTCATTGAGTCAATGCTGGGTAAACTGTTAGTGGAGCTACCTAATTGCACATGACAAGTATGCAAAAGTAACTTGAATGATAACGAACATTCCTGGACAACTTCAAATTCTTAGGCCAAATATGTGAAGTATTAAGGCTTACTAATTGGAAACTCTATTTACTTAATTAAAATACAGTGCCTGCGTGCTAATACAAATGAGAACAGTCAATATGTAGCTAGCAGGCATAAACAAAAGGGGATTACCTACCTGAAAAACACATTTACCTTAATTACAGCACTCAAATTTTTAAGTCTGTTCCTAATGAAAATGAGAGGGCATTAAAAAAAGAATTGAGGTTAGCATATTATTCATGAGATTCATTAAAAAGCTATACTTTTAATACAATGACCGTATATTTTCTTTGCCATATTCTCAATGTAAGAAACATTGTTCAAGAAGCGTTGTTAGTATTTTATATTATTTAAGCTTTAACTTTCATCTAATTTGCTCATATAATTCCCTTAGTGACTCTCAGGGGACAAAAAAGATTGTCCTGTAATTTGTACTAACGATGCCGATAACAGAAAGATCAGTGTTCTAAAAAAGACACACTAATCCAAATATAGCCATCTGCAGCTTGGCAATCAGCAGGAAACACCGTGACGTGTGCACCAAAAGAAAGTGAAAGTGAGATCTGTTAAGCTAAATGTCATTTTCAGGAGCACCACCTTAGGAAGTAAAGTGTCTTGGCAGCAGTACATAGGTGTTTTTGACAATGAAATGTTTTATTCCAAAGTTGTTTTTTATGAAAAGCTGTTTCTTATGAAAGTGGCCATAAGCTCTGTCACAGATATGATACCTCTCCTGCTGTGAACAAATATTGGAGCTGGGAACAAGCTGCCCTGCAGTATTTGTGATTTGGCCTGTCTTCTTATCTAGTTGAAAGAGCGTGTCAAATCTTAGGACTACACGTGTTGTCATTCTCTACTCCTTCAAACTAAATGCATTTAACAGCAGTCTTGGTACCAATGAATTACCATGATATGAAAGAAGAAATAAGTGATACACCTGCCGCTTGAATTTTGAATGAGAACATCATTCCAACACCAGGTGAAGCAAGGGCATGAATCTGAGAACTGCAGAATTAGATCGAAGAGGGGCTGCGAATGCAGTTTCATCTTTCACTGAGGCCATCTGGTTTTCAGAAATGCTGCACAAAGTCCAGGAATGTCACAAGCAAATGGCAGCAGCTGCAGCTTACCTCTGGCCACTCAACACTGTGGTTCTGCCATGGGAATGCAAGAGTTCAATATCGAGTGCCTTTGATTGAAAATTGCAGACTGAGTTAATTTCTAAACTATCATAAGAATCATCTCTAACAGTGTTTTTTTGATGCCTTTCTAAAAATTACCTAAGATAAACTTGAAAACATGGTCTTTACAAACGCGTGCACCCAGGCTCAGCCAATGCCTTTCAACTCCATGTTGTCAGTACAAAGTAACTGAGATCACCTCATGTCTGAATAGCAATAAATACCTTTCTTCTGATCACTGTTGGTCTTTCAGAGACAGCAAAGTTATCCCATTCCCTTTCTACTTTGAGACACTTGCTTCCCCTGTGTTGGCTCCTAATCATTGTGCTGACACAAGGGTTTACTGGACCCTTTGCAAATCTGCTCACTGGAATGCCTCAGGTAAAAAAAAACAAAAACAAAACAAACAAAAAAACCCCAAAGAAATTCAGTAGATGGACAAAGACAAAACAGGGTGTGTGTAACTTCCTTTCCCTTTCCCTTTCCCTTTCCCTTTCCCTTTCCCTTTCCCTTTCCCTTTCCCTTTCCCTTTCCCTTTCCCTTTCCCTTTCCCTTTCCCTTTCCCTTCCTTTCCCCTTTCCCTTATATAGAGGGTAAAGCTAACCTTTTCCGTCTTACTTTGTTGAAGATGGGGTGCACCTGGGGTGTCTATTGTAGGTTGTTGCCAGCTGAGCACCACTGGCATCATTATGCAATATCATCTGTGACTGCATCAGGAAGACCAGGAGGAGAAGGCCTTAATCCTACCAGCTGCTGCCAGCCACAGTACACACGTATACTTGAAACTTCTTTCCAGTGACAAGGACTTCTTCTCTAAAAGGGAGGCCCTTATTGAAATAGCAGCTACAGGATGCAGAGCTGTGTTTATTGCAAAGCTTTTAGCTGCTTTCTGGTGCTCAGAAGACTTGCAATGGCATCAACCTCTGTTTAAAACAAATCACTGATGGCCTTGTGTCACAAGGTCTTTAAATGCACATTAGTCCGTAATTGGTTCACCCATCAGTGTGAACTTTTCACTCACTTGATAGGATAATTACCTCTGGCTTATATTAGTTTATCGCTGCTTTCTCAGAAACCAGCCTGATTATTGCAGGCAGGCATTCATTAAGCAAGCAGCTGCGCACGAGGTTTAATTTATTTGCATTTTGGTGCCTGATCTCTGAAAGCCACCTCCCAAGACCGCATGAGGATTTTACTACCCCTCTGTACTAGTGGCCCGTTGCCGGCTTCCAGCTGACAACTCTGACCACCCAAGCCCTGCCAGCAGGAGGGATAATGTGAATTCTCCTTAGTCTGCTTTTGGCAAAGTTAGTCAGTTTAGGTTAAACCACTTCCACTGACAGGTTAAGTTAACCTGACTGACTTTGCCTGAAGAGGATGAGGGAGGGTTTGCGTGATCCTTACCCTGGAAGAGCAGTGGGAAGAAGAGTGACCTCTGGCAGAATGACTGAGAGCTGCAAAGTCTTCATGGGCTATGGCAGTTTGCAAAATGAGTGAATTCAGGACCTAAGTATAGGCACTGTTGACCTAAGCTGCATGACGTACAAAAATAATGACTATGCCTAGAAGCATGGTATGAGGAACAGCCTCCATGACTATGACTAATAATAGTAAATAAACAGTGTGAGACACGGTTTGAGGACTGGCAATGTGATCATCCGTGCTGTTTTCTTGTTAACATGCTCCCTGGCAGTTTTGGCCTGGGCCAACCAACCAGAAGAGCACAGCTTGGAGTCGGGGTAGGTCAACAAGCAGTATGGACAAGACCAGCTTTGCAGGAGGATGGAGAGAAGGGTTTAGCTTGTAAGTGTCCTGGACTGAGCGACACAGGACTAACTTTTCTTCTAATGCTGGGGAAAACTGCACTTTTTGGAGACTCTAGTGTCTGAATTTGTGAAAATGCTTACTTTATATCCAGCCAGGCTCTGTGGGATTGAAAGTCTCAGTGTTTTCAAGACTTGCCAGGTGCAGGGACAAGGAGGAGCAAGGCCTGGGCATTTGACCCAGGCTGGCCAACAGGATTATTTCATACCATGAATGTCACGTTCAACATAAATTAGAAAAGTTTGCTGCGTAGCTCTCTCTCCCTTGATGGCGGTGGTCCAGAGAACTCCTTGCCCCAGTGCTGGACCCCTGAGGCCTTTCCTTCCTCCCGAAGCCATTGCACCCACAGTGTCTGACATTTGCTGTCTGCTGCTGGGAGTGCACACCTTCCTGCTGGTATAATTGGCTGAGTATAATCCTTGTATATCTTATATTAGTATCGGGATTAATACTGGTTCTTTAGTATTATTGTTGATTATTTAGTGTTATCCTATTAAATCTATTTATATTTCAGCCCTTGTGTTTCTTTGTGTTCCTCAATTCCCCTTTCAGGGTAGGAAGGGGTCATTGGGTGATAGAATAATTGTCTAAACGGTAATAAATTGTTATGGGTTTTCTCAAACCATAACGGCAAACATGCCACTTGCCTTCAGGACAATGGGGAGGATTCACACGGCATGGAAGAGTAACTGAACTCAGTGCATAGGTGTCCAGGTTCCCCAGGATGCTCTGTATGCTCCCTGGAAATCTGAGCTATTCTGAGTACCTAGGTTACATACCATGTCCTTCACTTGACTAAATGAGAAGTCTAAAGAAATTACCCAGTTTAAGGCACTCGTATAAAATTAGGCTTTGTGAGAGTTTTTTCCTGTCTACATCCCACCCACGTTTTTTATGGACAAACTACAGATTACTTGAATATCTACTGGTTACTTGAATATCTCCAAGCTTCAAAAGCCACCTGGCCATGGTCGTGGGCAACCGGGTCAAGGTGGCCCTGCTTGAGCAGGGAGATTGGACCAGATGACCTCCAGAGGTCCCTTCCAACCTCAATCATTCTGTGATTCTATGGTACTTCGCCTAATAATAGAAGGGTGTGTGGAAGGAGAGAGTGTCTGGTCCTTTGTGGTCATTTGTTCAAGGATCTTGTCAAATCAGATGATAAGAAAAAGGAGAAACCCAAAAATCAGCTACTGGGAGGGACTGGCATGGATGAGGTGAGTGAGGGGCTCAGTGCCAGTGGCTGGAGCGTGACTGAGGGTCACAGCTGATGTGCCATCTGCTGGGGGTGGTGACTGCCCCCAGTCCTGGTGTTTGAGGGGTGTACATGTGTCATTTACGAGTAAACTCCAAGCTGGACTCACTGGTGAGTAGGAGCCCCTTGGTCCAGATGGAAGGATCAGGTGGGTGGAGGGCCTGCATGGGTATTTGGGGAGACCTGTGGGTGCCGGGGTGCCTATGGGAGGAGCGTGTGGCTGTGTGTCAGTTGGCAGAGAGCACCGAGCTGGACCAGCCAGTGAGTCAGGGACACATGGGCAGGAGACCATCATGTGTGTACCCTTGTCAGTCACCTCCTGTATCTGCCAGCCCCAGAGGAGGAGGGGACAGGGCTCTGTGCTTACCTCTTATATCAGTCCTATATGTTGGTGCAGTTGAAGGCAATGCCCTCTCTGTGTCACTGGCCGTGTCCATGTCCTGTGTGTATCTGTGTGTGTGTGTCTCCGGGATATATGCTCAGCTTCCCTACTGGATGAACCTGCAAGCGGGAAAGTGGCAGGCATGTCCCTCAGCTGGAGCAGAGACACCAGATCCCCAGGGCACCCACCTGGACTCTAGCGGCTGAACAAGAGACAGTCCTGGGCCAGGGCTTCTGGAGGTGGTGGCCGCTCCTAACATCCCTTAACAAATAATTTATAATACAACTTCTTGCTTAAACATGGAATTTGGAGCCTGTGTATGTGATTTGCATTGGAAAAAATAAGAATCATATCAAACAATATATTCTGATATTTTGTCTGTTTTTCAGAACTACGTAAGAATTATGTTAATCCCTATTTCTAGGGGAAAAGAATAAAAACATCATACTCAATCCTGTTTTTCAGTCCATGCTAAACATGGGGCTGATAAAAACCTGGAGCTTTTCTGTGCAATTCTAAATGAGAATGATTAGCTTCAAAAATTTTCCTGCAGAGTTTGAAAATTGGCATTCCCTGTTGTATTTGAGAGATATATTGAAAATCATTACAAGTTCTCTGCAATTGCTCAATAGTTTTCTCAAGTTGCTAAAATATACTTCACCCTTGAGCTGCTTCCTGCTCATTGCCTTCTACTTCCAATGCTATCAAAACCCATACACCTTCACAAATGTTCCTGACAGTGCTCTGCCTTTCTGGGGTTTGTGCATATCATGATAAATTATATTCTTATAATCCTCTGCCCTCAGTCTTATATTAAATCAGTTTAGCTAGCCTATGTTACTTCCAAATATTTTGTCCCCTGAAAACTAAGGCTGGGGCTTATCAGTTGATCTTGGTAATTAGAAACGAAGCCCGCAGTAGAAGGACCATTACTGTCTCATTTGGATTTGCGATGTCAGATGATGAGTTAAAATTACAGTAAAATGGCTAATTTTCAGTGCATAAACATGATACCCAGAACCTAAATTTGATGCATTTTAAGTTTCTTTTGTTTACAGAAATAAAGCCTCTTCTGAAGGGATGGAGTTGGCTCTTGGCATAAACTCTCAATTTTCTTGGTAGTTGTGAATCCCCTTAATCCCTTGCATCCTTTGTAAATGATTTAGCATTACACATTCACTTTCTTTCCATTAGATGAGCTGTTTACACAAGTTATTGATATGAATATGCTTTTAGATTTATTTTTAAGTAAGTTATTTTTGTTTTGATCATTCACAGCCAGGCCAGAACTTCATAACTTCAACAAATCAAATTTGGATTCATTTAATATAGATTACAGTTCTTCCCTGTAAATCTTCAGGAATACTCAGTACTTCTTAATGTTTGGAAACTACTTTAAGAGCAATATTCACTGCTTTGTCTCATACAGGTGGAGGGGAGTATAAAAATTTTCATTGCAGAAATCTCATCCCCTTGGAGGTCCAAATAAGTTGTAATTGTGCAGTTATGTGACTGTGCCTTCAGGTCATATAACTGAGTGTATTTGACAATCAAATTACAAAAGTATAAATATCTCCATAGCTTGAAACAGATTTAAGAAACAGCTTGTATAGAAGCGAACAAAAGCTCCAACCCCATTCACCTTCCCGAAGCCAGTGTTTACCTGTTGTCAAGCCACATTTTTGGACCCACGCAGGATGTGGACAGTCCATTGGTGACAATATCTGAAGCAAGGCTTGGAAGAATTACTGCAGAGTTGGTGATCAAACAGATAAATTTGGGAGTTTATAGACAACCTCTGAGTTGTGGAGATAAGACATAATCTGCTTGCTTCCTCCTATTCTGGACACTGGTTCTGGACACTGGGAGTGGTATCAGGGGGACAAGAAGGAGGACGGAACACTCTATCCACTGTCTCACAGTAGGTGGAAACCCCCTTATGATCAGGCAGATAGATAGTCAAACTCCACGTAGTTATGGGCTAAATGGAAAGTCCTTGGTAATTAGAGTGTTGCCAGTAGCTCATTGTACAATTTGGGAATGGAAAAGTGAGCAGGTTCTCAACAAGTGGATTGTGTTCCAGGTTTGATCTTAAAAGACCCAGCTCACCTTTGACAGACACCCAAGGCACAAAGGTGACCTTGCCTCACTTGCTACAAAGAACATACTTCAAAGACATAGCCAGGAGGTGCCATTACAGAATGTCCTCAACACAGGTGGCAAAGATCTTCTCTTCTTTTGTTTATCTTCATTTGTACTGCCTCTACTTATCTTTCACAAACTGACTGCTGCATTTGCAGATGACTGGGAATGATCTTGAGGCCCTGCCATCTCTTGAAGTCCTGAAACATAATAATTTCATCCTACAAGAGGTGTTCTCCATGCTGTCCTGCTAGGGCACTGCTTGTCAAGTAATGACTTCAGTCTATGATGTTCTAAATTTTTGCCTTGAGTTACTGGCACATTAGGAAACTGCATATGGAGAATAATGAAGTGCACTGTGCATTTGCAAAGCCTTACTTGTGTGCTCTATTTTCCTTTAAAGGAATTTCTCACAGGGAGAGCCTGATGTTTAGATGCTGGTCTCAGAAAACTAACTTTTAGAAGATCTTTGGAGTTGGCAGGAGATATCTCAAGTGAAACAGACCCAGGAATTCAGGGTCTGTTTGAAATCCTTGTGTTTTGAGGGTAAGGTTACTAAACTCCCATTGCAGGAAACAAGCAATGACTGTCAAAAGCCTCACTGGCGCTATCATGTCCCCCATGGGGGACCGCACATGGTTGATGAAACACAAATTAAGGAAAACAAAGCTGCCTCAGTCATTGTCAACCAGAACGCTATAAATTGTCATATAAATTGGTGTGGAGGTGACACAAAAGGTTCTTGGATAACTGTTATGCAATGTTGCATTTCTGCCACTATGCATTAGGGCATAAACTATATAAGGGTGAACCAGTCTGTATCACTTCGTGCATGGGCCTAGATGGACTTAGATATGGATGAGAAAGACGAGTGCTGTACCTAGTGGCATAGAAAGCACAGAAGCTATGGCTTTATTTTCCAAGTACACCCTTTTACACAAACAAATGGACACACACGCATTGCAAATAAAAAGATAAAGTAGGTGTAAGCTGTGGGCACTTGTACCTTTACAGCACTCTGGCAATAAGCAGTTGGGACTGCTGGTTTAAGGCACTGGATGAAGTAGATTCGACAGGAGTCGAATCTGTGTGACTACTGATCACATTCCTGCTGAGTTGGTTTTACCATCTTAAATCATGCATAAAATTGAAGCCATTTTGATAATGTGAAGCTTGATTTATGATTCAGAGAGAAGATGGTTTGACCTGGGGAGTGGGGGGTGCAGGAAACAAGCTGAATTGAAGGATTTCTGTAGTTTAGGAAAGAGAAAAATTATAAAATGAAGATAAATAAGCAAAAATGAAAAATCTGTTAGAGGAAACTTTATATGGAAGAGAGAGGTTGTCATAGCAAAGATGTGGTCACCACCCAAATGCATACTTTGACAGACAGAAAAAGAGTACAGAAATATATAGTGATAGTGAACTACATAAATAAATTTGCAGCTAGCTGTTTACCCAATCTATCGGGTTTATCATCTTCATATTGAAAGACATCCATGGAATGTTGGTAAACAACCAAGAGGTTTGAAGGAGAATGTGAAGAAGCTAAATTACTTGTAGTCATCAAATACTGTTTTTGGACAGTATATTTCTCATTTTATATTGCCTGTAAATGGTATGTAGAGAGGAACCTTGAATCTGAAACAGGCTTGAAGTGGAGTGAGATTGTTTAGATAGTTCTGCAGAAGTTTGTGTCAATGTAGTGTTGGTCATTTCAGCAGAGGCACCAAATGAAGCGGATCTCTGACTCTTGACTCTCAGGGATTGCTACAGAGCAAATGAGTTGTCTGCTCTGTATGCTGCAGATTCCTTTTGATACGATGAAGCATAAGAAGACAAAAAAAAAGAGAAAAAATTAGTAAATTCAGGATGGTTATTGCTTAGTGTGAAATGGGGTGGTCACAGAACAATGGCATAGGTTAGGAGAACTCAGAGAATGTAACTCTGAGACAGAGGTTATTATGGTAACGTGTTATCATACAAGAGGTTTCAAATGGGCTAACGGCTTGGAGGTGGTCTTTAGATGACAAGATGTGAGTTTTTTTGGTGTTTTTTCTTCTTACATTTCTTGTGTTTTCTTCTTACAGAGACTGTTTCTCTGGAAAATAAAATAAAATAAATATTCTACAACCCTCAGGGGATTAACATCAATGTTTCTTTTCCTTTTTAACCAGGTCACACTCTTGTTTCCTCGAGATCATTTTAAATCTTGATTTTTCAAAAATGCTATTTTATGTTTATTTTCACATGCTTGTTTTCTCCTGTCCAACGCAATTTTGTTTATAACGTATCATTCAATATGCCTAATAGGACTAAATATGAGAAGAAAACCAACAACATTATTATCCACACTAAGCACATTTAGAAATGTTCATTTTGCCTACTGATTCTTTGAAGCAAGCCATTTCCTGATTTGTAAGGCTGGCAGAGTCCACAGTTTTAGGTGTTTATCAGTCAGAGCACTCCCTCTTATGCCAATAGGCTGTTTCTTTGATCATTTGCTAGAAGTTTCAAAATATCAGAGAAAACAGCCCAGAGGTATTTTGGTTGGATCACAATGCAGACTTAAAAATATCTTAGCTCCTTGCTTATTGGTGGCACTTCAAGTGAGATGTTCAAAAAAACGCTTATGCTGGCAGAGACAGCCAGCTAAGTTATGCCTCTGTTTTACTTATGGTGAAATTAAGAGAGCATTTCTATAATTTTGCATAATTTAATGTTATCAGGCAGACTTTTAGCACAGAGGCTGAAGAAGTGCACAGGTGACACCCAAGGATCTATGTTTTTTAAAAAAAAAATCTTAAAGAGACATTTTGTCAGTGAGTAACATAATCTCTTAATTAACTGGTTTCTGCTAATGGTACAAATGCTGCCTTTTCTACTGTTGCATTGCTATAAATGTACTATGTGCATTACTAGTGGTAAGGCGTCAGCCCTTCCTAGGAGAGCGCTAGTGCAGACCAGCTGTAAAAGGAACACATCCAAGTGCTGAAAAGACCACTGAAAGGAGAAAAGGCTTTTCAGTGGAAGTCTGAGCAGCCGGTCTGAGCAGTGTGCCCTGGCAGCCAAAAGGGCAAACCGCATCCCGGGATGCATCAAACACAGTATAACCAGCTGATCAAAAGAGGTGATTGTCCCACTATATTTGGGGTTGGTGTAGCCTCACCTTGAACACTGTGCACAGTTCTGGCCCCAACAATTTAAGAAGGATGTGAAGGTCCTTGAACGCATCCAGAGGAGGGCAGAAAAAGCTGGTGAAAGGGCTGGAAGGTATGTCCCATGAGGAGCAGCTAAGGACTTTGAGTTTGTCTAGTTTGGAGAAAAGGAGGCTGAGGGGTGACCTCATTGCTCTCTATGGCTTCCTGAGGAGAGGAAGTGGAGAGGGAGGTGCTAATCTCTTCCCACTGGCATCCAGTGACAGGACGTGTGGGAATGGTTCAAAGTTGCACCAGGAGAGGTAGACTGTACATTAGGAAGCATTTCTGTATCTAGAGGGTGGTCAAACACTGAGACAGGCTTCCTAGAGAGGTGGATGATGCCCCAAGCCTGTCAGTGTTTAAGAGGCATTTGGACAATGCCCTTAATAATATGCTTTAACTTTTGGTCAGCCCTGAATTGGTCAGGCAGTTGGACTAGATGATTGTTGTAGGTCTCTTCAAACTGAAATATTCTCCCTTCCCTTCCCTTCCCTTCCCTTCCCTTCCCTTCCCTTCCCTTCCCTTCCCTTCCCTTCCCTTCCCTTCCCTTCCCTTCCCTTCCCTTCCCTTCCCTTCCCTTCCCTTCCCTTCCCTTCCCTTCCCTTCCCTTCCCTTCCCTTCCCTTCCCTTCCCTTCCCTTCCCTTCCCTTCCCTTCCCTTCCCTTCCCTTCCCTTCCCTTCCCTTCCCTTCCCTTCCCTTCCCTTCCCTTCCCTTCCCTTCCCTCTCCTCAAGTTTGGCACGTAATCTGAAGAATAAGCATCCAGCAAATCTCTCTGTATGGAAACTTATTTTCCCAAATTATTCCTCACTGTTAAAATGTAATGTATAATTAATATCACTAATGTTAATAATTGCTGTATGTAGTGACTTTATCTACATTCAAGCATAGTCACAAGAATATCCAATACTAAGATCTTGATGGGAAAAAGATCATTCTACAGATCAGATTATATTACAAATTGTAGGTTTAAAATACGGTATATAACATGACTGTAATGTAATTATTTCTGACTGTCTAAAATGATGTGAACAGTTCTTATAAAGAACTTGTCTCTGGACTTCTTTCTTAAAGTATGAGTGCTTTCTGCCAATCATATAACAGGAAGGCAACTTGTGTCCTGTGTAGCTGAAGACCAGGAAACCCCTTCTTTCCACACTGCTTTTAGAGGCTGCATCAGGCAAGATTTTCACAACCAATTCCTACATAAAAGTTTTACTCTTCTCCATCAGTAATATTTGAAAACAGCAACTGGGGTCTTTTACAATGCTAATTAGCTAGTAGAGATTATCTTCTGTCACGCATATTTAAAATCCTCCCATCAAATATATGTATTCTTTAATGTGCTGATTATACTTATATTTCTGTTGCTTGTACTTGTTTTTAAAAGGAACAATTGCTGATTGAAATTAGAAACATCAGTAAAGTAAATCTAATTTGACATACTACACTGTCATAATAACAACGTCTACTCTTCCTCCCCACAAAAAAAATAAAATCCTTTGATTCCAGAGTTGGGTTTCTAACTTATCTTCAGGTACATTTCACAGACTACTCAGGAGGGAACTCAGTTACAGACCTGCAAACAAATGTTGCTCTGTCTAAACAGTTATAAATTGCAGATTATCTGCTTTAATTTTCCCAAAGATTTTTTTTATGTATTTTCATGGAAAGCCTGAGCTTCCAGGAGAGCCAATATAACAAGATTCTGTGGAGATTTTCCCTGTTTCATTTAATTACATGAGATTTTACCACATTATAATGATGCTTATGGTACTTCATTTTAGTCTTATTTTACAATATGTAAAACATTTTGTGCTGTGAGACAGTATCTCTTTCTTTCAGATGCTTTGTCTTTAATAGCATCTGAAGGAAGTATCAGTTTGGGGAAAGGGTCTTTTATTAGGCACTGAACTACCTGTTTAATTGCCATTTTTGATCCCAAAGGACCGGGCTTGAATGCAGTGAGTATTCCCAAATATGATTACAAAATGGTGGCTTCCACTCTAAACATTTGTTTTATTAATTCAATTTAATTCCACAATGGGGCAAAAATTCTAAATCTGCTGCAGATGAAAGCTGTGTGTTTGGATTCTGATGGAATAAATATTTTTTTCTTTTAGTAGAGAATAATCTAATTTTGCTCTTCCCAAAGGTCGATAAGACTGGCGAAGATAAAGATAGTTCCTGTCATGCTCCAAGGGTCATTTCCCCTTTTATACCTCCTTTTCCCCAGAGCAAAACAGAAAAGTCCTGGTGTCCTTGCAATGTTTGACCCTACACCAAGTATGACAATGACAACATAAAGTGATTTTATATATAGAAAGATTTTAGTGTAATCCTGAGAAAGAAAATCAGGCATACTACAGTATAATGCTGTATTTTAACAGATGAGGCGATTTCCAACTGGTGCAACTCCAGTCAGTTCACAGAGATTGTCTAAAAGGCCCAGTGTGCCCCATTACCTGCAGATTTCCCTTAGCCCTAGAATTTAGAAATGCTTTGATCAATCTTCCTACATGTTTGCGTTATTTATATTCTACTTTGGGCGTTATGAAGTCAGTTGCACTAGTAAGACAACTCCAAGGAACTGGGCAGGCAGAGACAGACTTTCAGGAGGCAGGGGAAGGAGAGAGCTGGTAGGGATTATGCTTCAAGAAGTGCGATATCCCTAGCTGCACACAGAAGCATGCTTCCAGTATCCTATGGCTCATGATAACTCTATATGTCTCACCTGCCACAGAAGTGGCTGGTGTGAATAAAGTTCAGGTAAGATATAGTCAAAGTGCATTCTCAATGAACAAAGGTCTTTGTAAACAGGACACAAAAAAAATAGGGAACCAGAATAAGACAGGATGTCTAGATAAATGCCAGAAGTCTCAAAATAAGGTGGGGCTAAAATGGTATGGGCATAAAGAGACTCAGAAATTTGATGGGAGAAACACACTCAAGAGAAGACCCTAGCAGCAAATTGATTTACAAATGGCGGAAGAGGAAAGACTGATGCAAGGGTGAAAGTAAGTTCGATTAAACAAGTGCTGTTAAGCAAATTGGCTTTGTGAGATCCTTTCTAAGAGCCACTGTGGTGGTGACAACCATGACTTCAAATGTAACTTTTTTTCTAGGAGCAAAAATCCTCCCAGAACTTCTGCAAGTATTCAAGCTTCACAAAGAGGAATTGTAATTATGAGGGAGCCTTTTCAAAGGAAATTAAAGGAGCAGCTGGGGTGGGGAGTTACCAGTGAAATACAATGGTGTGCTACGCTGGGAGCCGGGCCATTTAGTGTACTCATTTGTCTGGAAAGAAGATACACAATGAGGTGACAAGTTTGCTGATACCTTTACATTTTTCTGGGCATTAAAATTCAAAGCCAGCTGAAGAGAGTTAGGGAAGAGTCTCATGATACTGAGTGGCTGGGTGATAAAGTGGTGGATGAAATCCAGTGTTGATAAATGCAAAGTAATGCACCTGGAGAAAAATAAGCCTAAGTACGTATACACAGTGATAGCTTTTAAATTAGCTATTACCACTCAGAGGAGAAATTGTTGTTATGGATAATTCTATGAAAACATCTCATAACAACATAGTGTTCTGTACCAGACAAATAAGCAAGCTAGGAATTATTAATAGAGAACAAATCAGGAAACATCATTTTGTTGCTGTGTACATTTATGGTGCATCCAAATCCTGAATATTGTGTGCAGATCTGGTTGTCCTCATCACCACCTTTTCCAAAAAGGTTGTCCTGGTTTGAGGTAAAGCAGAACCAATTTTCTGTTCAGTTATTTTACTTCTTAGCTAAGCCTCTTCTGACTCTCAGGAACTCTCTGAAATTAACAACACATTGTGCAGAAACTGTTCATTCTGAGAGTGATAAAACCTGATTATAATTTATACCAAGGAGCGGTATGCAGAGAGGCTCTTGCTTATACTTATTGCTATAACAACCAAGGTCAGCTAACTTTATTTTCCCCGTTGGAGGGTTGGAAGAGAAAAGCATAGAGGGGTCACATCTGCAGGGAGGAGCAGAGAGGACAGGTGACCCAAAACTGACCAACAGAGTATTCCATCCCATCTGCATCATGCTCAGTATAAAAGCTGAGGGATCAAAGGGTCACCTTCTCTTCCTTCAATGGCCAGCATCAGAGGAAGACTCTCTGTTCATCTGCCTTTGATCCTGATCCATTCCTGAATGCAGATCCAAAATCCAGTTCCCATCTGTTGCTGAGTCCAACCTGGGATTTTCCCTATGCCTGCCGGTGACGTGATTGTCATCCCAGGAGCTTGATATTGGTTTTGTATATAATTCATACTTTTTTTTTATTTTATTATTAATATTTCATTAAAGTAGCTTAGTTTCCTTCTAACTCATGTCTCTTTCTCTCTCTCCCTCTTGGATGAGCTGAAGTCAGATCTCCTAAAACCCAGGGTCTGTGGTCCGGTACTTGCCTTCCTCATTCCCGCAGGGTTTTCAGCTTCATTAGTTCATGGTCACTACAGCCAAGGCTGCCATTGAGATTCACATCCCCAGCCACTTTTTCCTCATTTCTGAATAACAAATCCAGCTGTGTACAATCCTGGGTGGCCTATCCAATGCCTGTGTCAAGAAGCTATCTTGACACCTTCTAGAAATCCCCTGGATTGCTTGCATCCTGCCATTTTGTCCTTCAGCAGGTGCCAGGGAGGTTAAAGTTCCTTGTTAAGGAAGAGACTCTATGATCTAGAGACTTCCTTGAGTTGTTTAAAGATTTTTTTATTTTTTTTTAATGAGGTGTTGTCCACTTTCTCACCTGGATTGTGTGGTTTGTATCACAGTTCCACCATGAGGTCACCTTCACCGACCTCTTCTCTGATTCTGACCCACAAAATCTTTCCCAGCCTGTTGCCCATCCTGTATAAGATCTCCCCACATCTGAGCTGCTGCTTCATATAGAGGCGTACACCCCTTTTCCCCTGAGAGCTGTCCCATCACATCTCAGTTAGTCCTGCAATGTCATAGTTTTGTAACCTCATGTATAAGCATATGCGGTGCTTCAATTCCCCCTTTTCGTTTCACCAGGCTGTATACATTTGTGTACATACACCTGAGGTAGGTGTCTCTTCACCCTGTTTAATCATTCACTTGATCCCATCACTCTGCACCTTTTGCTTTCCAAACAAATAACAATTCCACTGATTTATCCACTAAGACAGAATATGGACTAGAGAGACCTTTCATACATTCCAGGAAGTCAGTTCCTATATTTTTACATCATTCACTATGACTAACTGTTATTTCTTTATTTTCTGTGAGATCATATCTCCTGCTCCAGGCCCCTTCTCCCTGATTGTTGGGGGTTGTAAGAGTGAAAATGATATTTATTCAGATATGGGCCAAATGCAGTCTAACCCTCCTTTTAATCCATAAAGAACAAGTGGTAGATTATGTAAATGATTAATATTTAGTCACAGATCCCCTTACATTTTATGGCCAGAGTGAGTAAAACATCTATCTACAGAATTGTACATACAATATTATAAATCAGATTAAATATGTAATTACTATATTAAATAAAACAGCAATTCCCCTGAAATAATAATCTGTCTCTGGGTGAGGTTTGGGAGGAGATTGGGTTGTCTATAATGCACTCAAGCATAGACTAGCTGGCAGATAGAATTACAACTACCTCATACAGGAGTTGTACAGAAAAACTGTATTTTATTCCAGTGAAGGGAGATAGAAACATATGATCTTTTATAGTATTCACAGATAATTATTGAAAATGTGCTTCTTTTCCATTACTACACAGCAGATGCACTATGTTTAAAATGTCATGCAAAAGAGAAGTCTCAGAAAAATATATTTTATCTCTATTTCCCTCTTCTGTAAATACTACTAACAATGCACACTGTATCTCGTGGTAAGTCTGTTGGTTCAAATAATTTGTCACAGTCTGACTTCTTACAAGAAAAGGAAATCAGATTATGGTGATTAATGAAAGAAGTTCAGTATTGGTGCATAAAGTTCTATTCTGCAGCTCAGAGAGCTCATTTTGTATGATATTTTAAAGTGAGTTTAATGGTGGTGAAACTTGCTGTCTTAGAAAAGGAATGGAGCACAGGTGTTGCATGACCAACTGCTGGGCCCATGTCACAGCTTCAGCTGTTTCCAGGGATGACAGCTCCATCAGAGAACAGGTAAGTTAGCCGTGTACTCATGCAATCTTTGTTTCCCATTGGGCAAAGTTGTCTTTTGCCTTAAACGCACTTACAAGGGAGAATTTCATACCTTTACACAGTGCAAAGTCAGGTCTTCTCTGTACTCCATGACCTGATGTCACAGCAAGGTGACCTGGACCTTCTCACCCTTCTACAAGCTGTGTGAGGAGCAGGGAGCAGGGCAAAGGCTGGGGGATCATGCTTTAGTCAGATGCTCTGCCACCTTGTGGGACCTTATAGCCTGGAATAAGGTTTCTTCTTATCACACTACTCAAGATGCTCTGGGCTCATTTTTTGCTACTGTACCCATCATGAACTGAAGCAGAAAAACCTGAGATGTGCTGCTAATGACCTGGCAAGGTTAGTAACAGGTTTTACATTAGATGTGGTCACAAAAGTGAGTAATTATGCCCCAGAGGATGACAAAGACCTCTTGTGGCTCTGCATACACTCAACAAAGCTCTTGCCTGCAATTGTTTCTGCTAGTACAGTTACAGGATGCACAGTCTTTAAGAAAACAGCCAGGTGAGTTTTGAACAGGCAAAGTGACTAACCGCACATGCAGATATTTATTCCCTGATGTATTGGATCTGGCTGGGATGGAGTTAGCTTTCCCCACAGCAGCCCTCATAGTGTTGTGCTTTGTATTGGTATCTAGAAAGGTGTCATTACCACACTAGTGTTTTGGCTACCCCTGAGCAGTGCTCACACAGCATCAAGGCTGTCTCTCAAAATCCACCCTACATCCAAAGGCCAGTAGGCTTTGGGGGGCAAGAGATTGGCAGGGAACATAGTCAGGACAGCTGACCCAAGCTGACCAAAGGCAAATTCCATACTGTATGATGTCGGTCTCAGCAATAAAAGCTAAGGCAAAGGAGGAGGGGAGAGGACATGACTCATTAAGGCATTTGTCTTCTGGAGCAACTGCTACACATACTGAGGCCCTGCTTCCCGGGAAGTGGCTGGACATCACCTGCTGATGGGAAGTTGAGAATAAATCTTTTTGTTTGCCTTTGCTTCCATGCACAGCCTTTGCTTTTCTTTATGAAACTGCCTTTATCTCAACCCATGAGTTCTTTTCCATCTTATTTTTTTCTCCCACCCCCTGTCCTGCTGAGGAAGGGAGTGATAGAGCAGCTTGGTGGGCACCTGGTGGCCAGCCCAGGTCAACCGGCCACAAAGACCATAGTGCAGGGGGGCCAGGACATTCCATGTAAGACCATACTGCCCTCCGTTGACTGCTCAAGGCCAGGACACACATATAAGGCCACACTCGCCCACCCCTGGCCCACGGCAGACTGTCTTTGCTCCTGCATGGTGAAGGGAGGCAGCTGCTGCAGTGGAGTCAGGAGGCTGCTGCCCCTTGCAGACCCAGGGAACACACCTGTTGGTGCCTGTTGGCAGCAGCGTTCAGTGGCCGACATCCTACTCCCCATCCCATCAGCCGTGACATGGGATGGCGTGGGCTGGGGGCCTGTGGCGCGCAGCTGCTGCTCGCAGGGGTTGCAGGAGCTGGACCAGCAGCAGTAGGCAGCAGAGACCCGCCAGCTGCTGCGACGGAGGGAGGCTGAGCTCCGCAAGGTGCAGCAGCTGCTGCAGCGGCAGCTGGCTGAGGAGATGGTGAGGCCCAGCCAGAGCTGCAGGGCAGCCTGCAGCAAGCTCCAGGGCGTCCTCCACGAGCTCGGCTGGGGGACGGATGGCTACCACCCCACCCACATCTGCCACCTCCAGAATGAGCTGCAGCTGGAGAGGAGACTCTTCATAAGGCACATCCTGGAGCAGCTTGTGGGTGAGCTGCCCACCTTCCCCTGAAGGGCCTGCTGGTCCAAAGGCCCTCCTGGGCACCAGGGCCATCAAGAGATACAGATCTGCTGCTCCTCTGATGGAAATGGGCCCTGGGGCCTGGAAGGGGCCAGCAGACAGATCAAGCCTCGATCTTTCCAGCTGGCACTACAGAAGAAACCCTGCAAAAGCCACAGTTCTGGGCCGCAGACAACATGCGAGGCTGTGGCAGATGCTCTGCTCCAGGTGCCGGAGCCTGCAGGCGAAGACATGGTGCTTCCTGGTAGTGCATGCAGTTGGCTGCTGGAGCAGAACACCCACCTACAGAGTGCCTTGGAAGACCTGAAGAGGCAACATGGAACCCTTGAGATGGAGAACTGCCTCCTGAGGAAGTGAATTTGTCCAGATGCATGCAAGGAGGCACAGAAGCTCCAGCAGAAAAAATGGTAAGCTAGCTGCCCTCACCAAGCAGCTGAAAGAAAGACGCAGGCATCTGCAGGAGGTCACTGAGCACCTGATCAATACTCCAGTGCCACTCCCCATCCAAAGCTCCACTGAGGAACGGTGCCTGAAAGGTGTTTCCTCAGCACAGGGCAGGAGAAATGATACAGCTTGCTGGAGCTTTGCCATCCCACAGAGAAATTAAAATTTGGGAATGTTCAGAAAGTACAATTTTAAATTTGGTGGGATACTCTGGCATTTCAGAATTCAGAACTGTTCTCAAACAGGATAAAAAGTCCACTTTTTTCTTTTGGGGGGGGAATGGAAATTCCAACCACTTTGATTTTTGGAATCAAATCTGATATTCTGAAGCATTTCCCTTCAATGTTGAAAATCTACTTTATGGTATTTTAAAAAAGAATATTATTAAATATACTGTATGATGGATACAATACAGGATTAATATTATCATATGAAAGACAAAACATGAAACTTTAAAGTGGGTGATTAATTTTAACTTTGCTTTGATTTAATTATGTCTGTTAAATTTGAGTGAAGCTGACTAAATCCCACGAGCTCTCCAGTCACTTACATGGTACTCTCCTGTGGAAATGGGCCTGTTTAAAGTTTTTAGCGAGCTCTAATCACTGAAACTTACGTCTCTTTCTGCATTACAATCTAGGGAAATGACCTTATTTTTCTTTTTCTCTTGACAACCCTGAAACAGCTGACAGAAGAAACGACAAAGGTAGTGACAGAAAAGTTATTTTTTTTCCCCTTCGTTTTGATGTTATGGATTGATGTCCATTCCGCTAGCAGCCTCCAAACCATAGATCACGTAGCACATGACATCCAAGTCAACAAGAGACATTTACAGGTTAGCAAATGTGTTCATTTTCCCCTTTGGCAATTCAACGGGGATTCTAGCCATCTGATTCAGAGAAGCACATATGGTAAATACTTAATGGAATATAAATCTTGAGAGCACACCTTGAAATTAAATGAGATTTTCAATGGGACTCATATTCTTGTTTTACAAAAGTCCTTTTGAGAATTTTATCTATTGTAAGCCTCTGACAGTTATTTATGATCTTGGGCATACATATACTCAAACGTTTAACCTATCCCATCTGTGTTAAATCTAGTTTTATATCAGGATACCAATGTTAACTGCTCACTGACCTACAGAAATAATTAAATTGCCTTTATTCTTCCTAGATTTTATTTCCTGACCTTATGGCAGACCTCAGGATATGTATGAAGATGTCTTTTTATTATTTCTGCAGCATTATTGTATGTTTTTTAAATATTTTTAAGGATACTGTGCTATATTTACATCCTTGTTATTACCACTAGGCCACAAGGGATGAATTCTGGAAAATAAATTTTATGGATTTACTTTAACTATGCGACATGTCTCAGGCTTTATATTTCCTTAATATATTCTAAAAATACGTTTGTCTCCAGGGTGTCTGAAAGTTTTAGAGGTTGGAAACTGCCAAAAGGCCCTTTGATCTTATAGGTTTGAATTATTTCAGTCAGTGGAGCTCCTCAGACTGAAATGGTTAAAAAATAGATTCCAGACCAGTGGAGACTAATAGCAGAGTGAAGATGGTTTCCCTTTCTTATATTGGAGTTGTGTGAAATAGGAGCAGAACCTCATTCAGTTGCAATCTCTTTTAGCCAGCATACCTTCTGAGACTTGTCAGAACTCGGGAGGGCACAAAGTCTAACCCTTCAGGCAGCTGCTCACCCCTCAGATGTCGGCGCTGGATGAAGTAATTGCTGCTCCCCATGCTGTTTGCTACTGTCGTTTTCCTGGAAGTTGCTGCCCCCACAATTTTGCAGCAGAGTGGTTAAGTGAAGGCTTCCTAATACGACTCTAGCAAAAAAAGCTGGGTTAGCTAAACAGCTTGTTCTGGTTTTGGGGTTGTTTTATTTGTTGTTGTCTTGTTTTAAATTATACCAGAGCTGTGCACTTCCTTAATAGACATCTCTAATGGTAAATGTCTGTTTCTCAATTGCACTTTGTTTCACGCACTGAGAAAGATAAAGCATCAAGGAATCTTTAGACAATACAAAATCACGCTATTGCATTTAATGGGTGTGCATTAGAAACCATCTCCTTCTAGGTCATCAAATGAGTATAACATTGTATGTGGCATGTGTATGTCTGGGGATAACCCAGCATGTATTGAAAGAAACACATTAATGTTTTTAGCAACTTTTGAAGGTTATTTTCATAAAAGACTGAGACAAAACCAAAAAAGATATGTTACCATTCAGGACATTGACATTTCTACAGGTATGTGTGAAGGCTAGTAAGGTAAAGGTCTAAACCCAGGTCTCTTCTCTGATCAGAACCAAAGAATTGTCTTATTAATTGCTCTGCATTTAGGTGAGCAGGATCTCAGAACATATGTTGCTGGCATCACCAGTTCAGCATCTGATATTACTGAATACTGCAGGCTCTACTATCAAATGATTAGACCTCCATTTTTATTTTTTTTTTACCAACTGCATTAGAGGAATCATACCTGGCAAAACATGTGAGGATAACATGATGCCAGGACAAATCCAGGGAAGTCATTATGAAGAATTAGGGAGGACCCACAATTTTCCACTTATTTGTTTATTCTTGTTTTGCACCCTCAGCAGGCTACTAGCTACTGTGAAATAAGCATCCTTAAATCTTTCCGGTACCCTCCTTGTTCTTTGTATAAACAATTAAGTTCTTTTTCTGAAACAAATATGAACTTCCACTATGTTACACACAAAATACATAAGCTCATCCAGAATTCCCCTCTCTCTTTTTTTTTTTTTTTTTCTTGATGCTTAAACTGAGTATAAATGAATCCATGTTCTCTGGCCTGGAGAAAGCAGATTCTTAACATGGTTGTTGGACATTCCCATGGGATGCTGAAATACAGGTTCAAATCAGAGAAAACAAAACAATAAGGACGCGTGCCTAATACCTAAGTGATGTTACTAGTTGGCTGCTGTTTGGGGGGATATCTGTGTCTTTGTAACACTTCTTTTCACAGAGTTACATTTTGAGACATATTCCCTAATTAAATATTTCTTGATAGTTTCCTCCAGAAAGAATCAAATTGGATAAATTAACATTTTGTATTCAAAACACTAGCACTGAACAATTCCCAGCAAATTATATACCTAATTAATTCAGTTGCAAATCAGGACAAAATAAGCATTCTATGCCTGTAATAGCAGTGTTTTTTCAGGACGAATGAGAAATTTTTGTGAGAAGTGACTTTCTCCCCCCATCTTAACTGAAAGATTTTAAAATTCCACTATTTCTTCTTTCTGTGTATTTTTCAATTGTGCAAATGCATGTCTTTTCAAATTATACTGCCTTTAACTCCTCCTTGACTCCCTTGGGAGGGTCACTTTGTAACGCAGTAGTAGGATCATATCAGAACAACAGAAGTAGCACGTTGTCTACAAACCTGTATCAGCTGCCTCTCTTTACCTTTTGATGCTCCATTTGTTTTACTATAAGTGGTAGTATAATCCTTCAGCTTGTCCTTCTGATCATAGATAAGCTGGTGTTTGCAGTTACTCTGAGTACTTCTTTGGATTCATGTGATCTAATTTCATGTGAGAATATATTCTTACCTTCACTGTCACATTTTTCACACTAAATTTCAGGAGGAAAAAATTCTTAAAAATGAAATGTCTAATATGACAATTTTGCCACACTACCCCTATTGTTTTTAATTTAATAACTATTTGTAACATATCAAATTTTTTACAGATTCATAGTTTCTGAAAAGTGACTTACTGTGTCAGATTTTTCTTGATCAATTCTGGGTGTTTTCACAAGTACAGTTTGTAAATACATGATGACTCACTCCCATCTTTGGCTAACTTGCATGTATTTCTTGACAGTACAAATTATAATCTTGTAGGAACTTTTTCTTATTTACAAGTTTTGTACTTTAACAGTACTGGTTTACTTTTTGTCAAGTAAATATTCTTCAAAAATTTCTTCACTTCACATACACCATACAGAGTTTCCCCTGTGTGAGTTTCAAAAGGTTAAGAAAGAAGTGTTACAGGTTTGTTGTTTTTTTTTAACATGGTGGTTCAATTTTTTTAACAATTAAACCCACATTTTTCAGCTTTTCAATATGATTTTTCTTTCCAATTTATAATACTTTACTTTTACATAGTATACACAGATGAAACTTACAGGGAAATTTGAAAGAGGATAGGAAATTAATTAATAAATATGACTCAAATTCAGCTTTATTAACAATAGGGAAATAGATAGGGAATAGTTAGGTGATCTATGCATTTTAAAAAATGAACACCAACATGCCTGTATAAACTGAAGTGATGACATCACCTCACAAGGCTTTAGAGAGGGAAAAGATAGCAGTTAATATTGCAAGATTGCAGCCAAATCGCATATACAGGGACTGGCAATTCATTTCCATATAATGCTCTGCTACAATACAATCTCTAAAATACAGATCTATTGGAAAGTCAGACAGGGAAATCTGTGACTAATTACCCAGTTAAACGAAGTTAAAGAACTTTGCTTTGCTCATGTTTATGCCCCTTTATATTTGCATTTTGAAGTAAGAAACAGAAAGAGATTCTGTTAAACTCTTATGCAAGTGATTTCCTTTTTTTAAATGAAATTTAGTTTTAAAGGAGTATCTGTGCCAGAAATACTACTAGGGGACTACATCATGAGAATTCTGACTAATCATAAATAATTAACACAGCTGAAAGAGTGAAGATCGAGTAATTCATGTGTGAAGAAAACTACACCCAATTGATTCAGAATCAAGAGTCTGCAAAAGTGAATTTGAAGAAATTATGATCTATTCATGGATGTTCAGGGACAAAGAAAAGAGATAAACTTCCTCAGATAAATTATTCATGATCAATTATTTGCTCAGCTTCAGTCCGAGTACATCTTGTGACAAAATTAGATTTTAATCACATATTTCTTTAAATCCCAAATGAGGCATTCAGCATTCAGAGATAGTAAAATCCATCGGCTTCTCGGTGGTTAGGGGCTGATTCTGCCGCACTGAAGTCACTGGGACTATTTTTAACTGATTTCAATTAGAGTAGGGTCAAATTACTGGGACTTTATGGTTCTCTGCATTCCACTACATTTGGACCAGTATAACTTTTCTTTGCCCTCCAATTGAGTTTCTCATGATTTAAAGGAGAGAGCGCACAAGCAGCTAGAGCACTGAAACCTTAACGGGGGAAACTTTTTATTTGTATTAATGAACATGGACAAGGGCTTTACTGGCTGCACTGCTTATTAGTCATCTGGTTTACAATGTGAACAGTATGGGCTAGTTCTTCAACTGTTTTTTTCTTCTTACTTTTTTGTCATTTAAGTGTAATCTCGTTATATCATCTGTCTTCCTAATTCAGAGAATAGTAGCCAATTGCAATAGCTATGATGAGCTTTAATTCAAATGTTGTCTCTTTCAGGAACTTCATGATGAACAGTAAAGCTAGGAGGGATAATCCAAGTATTGGGTTATGCCTGCTCAGTGCATACACTGTGTACGGATCAATTGCTCTTTTCCAATGCAGGCAGTTATTTTGCCTATATAAGACTTTCAAACAGTTGTAGAGGAGAGAGAATGTTTTTCTCATGGCAGAAACACATTGATTTTAACTCGCCATTTGGCAACAAGTTGTTCTGAGGTTAGAAATTGCTCTTTAAATAGGAATATGCCCAGCTCCTCTGCAATTGTTTTTGGAAAAGACTGCTGTCTTTTGAAGATAATATTGCCTTTTAGGTAAATATTACATGTTGAAGCTTCTTGTATGACTGACTTTTTTTCAATGACTTTACTGAATGGATTTTACTGTGTTATTCATTGGCTACGTACTTAGGCACGACAAGAGAGAGAACAATACAAATATTTGTAAAGATATAAACCGTATGAACATTAACAACAGGAATATCAAATTCTAAATCTACTACAGGTCTAAAATTGCCTTGAATTGTAGCATTTTTTATGAAACTTATCAACTATTAATAGAACAATCAGTTCTATGCTTATACTTTAATCATGGATATTTGGAATTTTTTCTATAGTTTGAATAATGTTATGTTAAGCCATATTTTTATTTAGATATTATAGCTGCCAGGAAGTTATAGCTAATGTCAGACATGATTTATCACTCACCTTTACCGTGTCACCTTCCAGCTGTACACTAAATCATCTCCATTGACTTAAGCTAACCTTCCAAACCTCAGCACAGCTTCAAATATGAATGTATATGTATACACATTTATATACATCCACATAGAAAAATGGGTATATATATATGTATTTATGTATAAATATATATGCATACATATATGCATACATTTTGCATATCTATGTGCAGAAGTCTAATATAATACACACCAAAGTTATATTTAACCTTTATTAAGATTACTAAATGAAGCAAGAAAGAGTAAGGAAACCCAAATTTAGGTAGATCTGCAACTGAAGTTTTGCCTTAAAGCGATTTCCTTTAAGAGTCGGATTGCTCGGTTTTTTGCCCAAAGGAAAACTATCTCATCTGGTATGCTCGATGCTCTCAGTGAATGGCTGTTTCAGATTTTGTATTTCTCTCAGGGCTTGTTTACTACATAATATTAAAATCTTGCTCTAACAATAGTTACTAATTTGTTCAGGAGCCATTCTGTGACACACATTATTAGATTGGTCAGAAGACATCACTTGCTTTATTTTCACAAAATATCTTCATAGTGAAAGGGTGATATTATTCCATTTTAGAAGTTCTGAACTGAAGCATGGTGATATGGATCCTAATGATTATCCACTAATTTTAGCAGGTCCACTTTGTGTTATCTTTTTGCTCACTTTTCAGAGTTCTGAGTACACTGTGGCCCTTCTGCTCAGAGCGTGCTGTGCCTCCTGTTGATTGAATGTGCAGCTATTAACCCTCAAAACTTCAGCAAATAACCATCCAAATCTCAAACTGAAAAAACAAACACATGGGCTGAAATTAATTTCAATTTAGCTATTTAATATTAAGACATCTAATCTGAACTAGCTGTCTTAGCTTCTTCTTTCTCCAGTTAACAGACTGAGAGGCAGCTCAAGAGAGCCTTTGCCTCCATCAGTTAGAAAAGAGCTTTAGAACAGGATGAACTGCCTTCTGGAGGTGCCTCTCTTCACTTGCAGAGAAAACCTGCCTTGCTTGTAGACCTAGAGTAGGTAAGATGAATTTCACTCTTTGGGAGGGCAAAGCCAGATATCTAAAACTTAGGTGTCCACTGTAGTCAGGAATCGTAAGAACTTCATGCCATTCAAAGTCCTCCTAAAAGAGTTTTGAAGCATCAGTCCTAGAAATGCCTGTTTCTCTCCATTGACTACAAACACTTCAGACATCTAAACTTAAGGAAGATGAATCAAATATTTATTGATTTGCTTTGATAACTGTGGCTGTAGTGATTTTTTTGTCATGCAGAAATTCTTACAAAGAAATAAAATGCATTTCTTCCTAGCACTATACAGCTTGGAGAACAACTTTCCTCCTTATTCTGCCTTCTTATTCAGGCAACATTCACTGGAGTGGTTACTAAATTCAGAGTGTTTATGCCTCCAATCCCAATTTAAGGGTTTGCATGCGTGTAGAATTTCCTGGGCTTTTTAAAAACAGGGGGTTTTTTTGGAAGGAGTGTGTGTTTGTTTTTTTTAAAAATTCAATTACTGGGCACTGTAACGTTGTGTGATGAGCATGGCCTGAAAAGTAACACCTCACAGACAGGTATCAGGGCAAACAACAGTGACTGAAAAAAACGCAGGAGCGTTTTCTATTTAATCCTAGCAGAAATTAAGTAAATCCTTCTTTAATTTCCACATTGGTATTTAATAAATATTTGTAACTCTATTGCCTACTTTTTATGTTCTAATTAACAATTTCTGCTTGCATTTAACATGGCTTATGTTAAGTATGATTTCAAAGTATTTGGACAAAACCAAGAGACAGACTCTCACAAAGGATGATAATCTATGAACCTACAAATCTACTACTTCAAGGTAATCTAGGCATATTCTGCAGGGTTTTAAATGTATAACAGAAAGTGCTGCAGCAGAAATTTCAGAGACCATACAAAGAGCTGGTATCAAAAAGGTCAGAAGAAAAAGTTGCTAACAGTTCTCTTTGATATATGCAGGAAGACATTCAGGAGAATTTTTGAATCAAAATGGATCCCCCAGAGAATTCATTGCATTGGCATACCTGTGAGTACAGCTATGGCTCCACAATGTGTTACATTTGCCCTATCCATCATGAGGGGAATTTAAGCATTTATATCACCAAAGTGAAGTGTTATCCCTTTTTCTATAGCATCTATATATGAAAACCTGTTTTGGTTCAATGACTCTTTCATTGATTTCAGTCACAAATTTATTAAACATCACACTTCTAATAAATTGTCTATAGAAGTGTCCCATGTTAACAGCTTCCCAGACAACAGTCATTGTGAAATGTAGTAGTTTACCGAAACACGTAGAATCACAGAATGGTTAGAGTCAGAAGGGACCTTGAAGATCATCTAGTTCCAAGCCCCCTGCCATGGGCAAGGACACCTTCCAGTAGACCAGGTTGCTCAAACCCTCATCCAACGTGGCCTTAAATACCTTCAGGGATGGGGCATCCACAACTTCTCTGGGCAACTTGTTCCAGTGTTTCGCTATCCTCAGAGTAAAGAATTTCTTCCTAACATCTAACCTAAATCTACATCATAGGGATGACTGAGACTGTCCTACCTCTGGGTGTCAGCACTCAGAGAGACATTTTCTGTAAATATGTGTTAACTTAGCTCTTCAGTTACTGTTGACTCCCTCTCTGTCCCTAGTTCCTTGATCCTGGCCTGCCCAGTCCCACACTCTGCTGGAGCACCTCACGTCAATCCAGCTTCATCAGTCACCACTTCTGGTGTCCTCACTGTGCCCTAATGTCTCCTCCTGTCACCCAGGTTCCTTTCCCACCACCACTACCTTCTCATTTGATTGTTTCTTCCTTGCTACCTGCTTCATTCCCTCCAGACTGGTTCAAAATGACCAAAAGCTTTGCCAGAGTTAAAAATTCCATCTCTTTGAGGCAGACATCTGTGAAATTTCACTCTAACTTTACTCAAGTGAAAGCAAAGAGGGAGACCTGTGAAACTCGCATGTAAGTAGTGTTATTCCATATGGCCTTGTCTATCCTACAGATCCTGTGTAATTATGTGTAATACTAGCCACACTTTACCAAAGAGTTCATAAAAGGACTGACATTTCTGAAACAGTTTCTTATTGGCTGCTGGGCCCAGGAGAAATCACTGAACACTAGTGTTTGGGTAGCTGATCAACTGCAGCTGCCATATACTGATCAATCTTCACTGATGCATAGGCTATTATGAAAAAAATGTTTTTTAATGCTTTTTCCCCAAATTATTCCATTGTGCACTTCATTGCACTCCTTTTGTTTCTGGTCATATTACCACTATCCTCAGTTCCTTCCAGTTTTGTTGCTCAAATTACATGGGTTTTTCTCACTGTCCATATAATGTTTATGCCTAATAACAATAATTTTCTTTCAAAATTAAAATTGTGATAGAGACACGATCTAGCAGGATTCCACTCTGACTCAGTAACTGCTTTCCAATACATAAAACTCATCACAACAATAATGTATATTTTCTTGGAATTCTGCAGTAAGAACTTCACAGTACCATAAAAGGGACCTTCTTCGTTTCCCAGAAAGATCAGCTTGTGTTTCAGAAAGGCTCACAATATCAGACTTTAAAAATATGACATTTTAAGTATAGAAAAACATTTAGGTAATTTTAGAGGTTTATTTGACTCCCTCTACCCTGTGCCCTGTGTACATTTAGATACACAGTAAGCAAGGGTTTAAAAGTAGAGGGATAGAGAAACTAGCACCAATGGCACTTTTAAAAGCTCTCTAAAATGATCCTAATTTAATTTCATTTTTTTTACCACTGTGGAATGTGGCATTTTCAGAATGCAAAATGATAAACAATTTTATCAGGCCTCAGCCAGCATGGCCTTCTTCACCTACAGGGTGGAATGAAGCCACCTGAACTCATGTCTGCAGAACTTTTAGACTATGTTTCCCCATCCAACATGTACATATTTAATTTTATTACTAATAGAATTAAAAATAAAAAAGAGATAAGCTTTAACAACTGGTTCCATACCAAGCAAAATATAGCCCCCATATACTGAAATTGCTTTCTCCTAGCTACTCAAAATAAATCAGATGATTTCTATGATCTCTAGTGCTTAAGCTGAACTGTCCAGTGTGCTTTGAATGCTCATATCTCTGAAAAACACGTGGCAGCTGAAGAAACATTCACAAATATTTTGAAAAATAATGCCTGAGAAAACATTTTCACAAATCTTCTTGAACTTTACAGATATTATAGCATTATAACATGAATTGAATAAATACTCCAAGGCAGCAAAAGCAAATTTTAGTTTCCTGAATCCCCCTGCATCACAGTGGGTGAGCAGTATTATCTGTGACAGGCCCATTCCCTTGTGAGCACTGGGTGCTGTGCACCTTTGCTTGCACATGGGTGGAAGAAAGAAGTCATCTTATGTGAAGAAACTGATTAACAGACGTATGCATAGAACAATTCCCTTCCAGTTCTAGTATTCCAACCTACTTTCTTCTAGGAGCAGAGACAAAAGAAGATGACTTTCAAAACCATGAGGCTTTGAAAGTGATAAGGAAAGCTGGTTTTCTTCATTTCATTTTAGAGGCATGGGCCATCTCCTGGCATAATCCCCTTCTGGTCCTTGTAATTAGAGATTGCTTTTCCTAGGAATAGTCAGATGTGGTCAGAAACCAAATGGGCCCTTGCAAGACAGTGAAGAGTCCTGTTGACTCTTGAGAGACTCCACTTTGTGTTGACTAGCACAGTTAGAGAGAAGTAGTAACCTGGTCCTGAGATTGTTTTTTTTCTGAGCCATAAAAATGCCTGGAGTTTTCCAGCAGCCTCTGTCCTCAAGGTGGAAATGAATTTATTTTATTCTACCGAAATTCAATGATCAAGAAAGAAGGTGCAAAGTAAGAAAACAATAACATGCTTTAAACATTTGCTATCTCCAACATGATATGTCCAATGACACTCTGATTTGGCTTCACAAAGGTAGCTGTATGGCCTCCATTCAGCAATTTTTTTCAGAGGTTTGTAAGACCCTGCCACAAACTACTCAAATTGTACAACCAAGGACATATTGCACCAAACTGTGATACGGGCAGTGAAAGAAGAGAAAGCCCACCTTAAGCTAAGGCTTCTGCCAAAGAAATGTTCCTGTCTTTTTAGATACCCTCAACTGTAAGTATGCATGTAAATAATCTGGGAATGCTAAGAACAAGCAAGCAATAAATGAAATTAATTGAATGAAAAGTCAAAAAATTTTTTTCTGAAACCAGAAAGAATTTAAAGTAGGCAAAAAAAGCCAACAAAACCAGAGAGATCAGGGAAGACGCTTCTCTACATCACCAAAGATTCTTTCTACTGAATCTCAAGTTTTTCTGGTGCATTTTCTTCATACAACTTTAATGCTTATTTCTTGTCCAAGGTGAGTTCCTAAGTCAAGGCTGCTTTATTGAGAAAATCCTTGCACCAACCTTCAGATGAACAAATCAGAAAACTGTTATTTCAAGTGTGTCAGTAAAATTTCTGTTTGTAAATGCAGAGCCTACAAGCAAAAGCTTGTAGGTGTCCTCGGTATCTGGGACAGAAGCATGAAGATTATTCTCTCTTTTATTCATTCTGTGCCGGCAAGCCTCATGATTTTATCCTGTGTTTCATAACTGTCATGAATTTTCAAAAGCCCCAACCTCAAGAGTCTTGCTGCCTGCAAACCCATGGCTTTTTTCAAAGTGCGTTTTTACAAACAAGCTCTAGTCATCAGAACTGCAGGGAAAAAAAAAAAAACAACAAACCACAACAAACGCTAAAAAATGTTATAAAAAATTTCAGTATTCAAAAAACTACATGGTAGATAGCATGTTCACAAAGTACTTGTAGTTTTTTTCTCATGATTTTATGTTCATACTAAGACTTTGGAAAGACAATGTTGGAGATATCAAAGGTTTACAGAGAGTAAAGATGGAGATATTTTAAGTTTGTGTGATTTAGAGAAATCTTGGCATAAGGCCATCATGTACACATTGGCTATGGGACTACTGGGAGGAGAAATTTTTTCATTTCTCTTAAAACTTTTTCTTTGTAGGAAAAGATAAGGAGAATTAAGTAGTTTATAGTACCATTCTTTTCCTAGAACTGGGAGCTCAGAATAGGGGGCATCTCTTCCACATCAGTCAGAGACAGATATAAAGGCCTTCTTCAACAGTGTCCAAGCCTCCCTTTTTATTCTGTCTCTCTATAAACTTTGCTTTTCTGCTCTCTGTCTTTCCTGATTTTGTCTGTATAGCTGTTTGCTCCACATTCTCTTCTCCCCAGGGGCTGTGTTTTAATTCAGTGATAGCAATCGCTGTGTGTAGACATCAAGATTTTTTGTCACTTTCTAAACTTCATCACAAAATGATTTTCTATTAGAAAAGCAAGTCTCTGCTTCCCAGGCAATTGGAGCCAAACTCAACGTTGCTTGAGGCAGAAAGTAGATATAAAACAGTTCCTGCTCTTTTGTCCTTGCAACGCTTAGGGGACAAAGTGACACAAAAACAATGAGTGCCCTACCTGTTCATCTGTATGACAGGAGTTTGGCTTAGATAACAGATGAATGCTCTGGTCTCAGTCTCAAGTGAACATTGTCAAATTAACACAAGCCACTATATCAGTTGTCAGCTTAGTCTTTGTTCTAGCAAATGACAGATATGAGCAGCTACTCATATTTTTTTCACACCCCAAGAGCATGTGATGACATGGTGTTCATACACAATGAGATGCAATGTACCACTGGGAATAGTTTCCTCTGTGCAAAACCTGTCACAGCCATGAGAAGTCATTACTGATGTGGCTACACAGTTGTATGAACAGAATATGGGTGTCTTGGGAGCTGAGCACAGCTTGAGAGAAACCCATGTGAGAAAAAGATACTGCTCTGTTTTCTCACTGTGACACTTAAAACACCTCACGGTGGTGCAGAAAATGGAAGTCCTGACCACTTTGGTCATTAAAGAAGCTGTGATACTTTATAAAGTGATTTTACAAAGAATAGGAATTTGTGGCCTTGTGTTCTGAGAAAATCCATTTGGAAAAATTACAGCCTCCCTAGCAAAATTACTCCTGTAGTTTTAATTGCCCATAACATCCTGCTTTATTTCTACCCTTAATTATTCTCTATTGCTCTTGAACACTGCTAACTTCCATATTCTCATTCAGAAGTATATGTGTTTCACTGGTGAGTAAAGTGATTGCCAAATATATTAAGGGGATTTATTACATCTTTCTTCAGTAGATTAAAGAATCCATTAAAACACAATATTTTCTCCCTGGGAAGATACTTATGAACTATAATTAAGTCACCTTTCAATCGTTTTTTTTATGTGACACTGATTCTTTTAAGTCTATTGCTAAGGCCTTTTCTCCAGCTCTTGAGTAATTGTAATAGCTCTTTTCTGTATTTCAGATTTCCCAGTATCTTTCTTTAAAAGAAGAAATATAACAGAACCATGTCTATATTTTATGAAGTCAATCTCAGCAGTTACAACAGAACCATATATATTGTTTTCCCAAGTTAGTCCCAGCAATGCATCATACAGTGATAAAATAATTCCTCAAATCCCAGTCCAAACTTGAGATTTTTATGCCACTGTGTTGCATGGAAATTCATGTTCAGGTACTAATTTGTAGTGACTCAAAGTGTTTCAGAAGTCTTATCTTCCAGGTGACAATGCCTTACTCTGTAGACACGGCCAGCACTCCTAGTTCTTCAGTACATATTTTGCATTCACCCTTAGCATGAGGTGGCCTGGCTTGTTGAGAAGCTCTGATTCCTCTGTATAATTGATTTGTCCATATTAGTTTGTCACTCTGAAGTCTGTGTGTCAGTAGTATATGTTGTGTATCGTAGTGTTACAACTGCATACAGGTGAAAGTGTTAGTTCTACATATCAATTCATGTGTACCTCCACTAGGACTATCTCTATTTAATAATGATTGCTCATCCACAAATACTCTGAAATATATGAACAAACTACTTCTTAATTCATTTAACATGTACCTGGATGATACTGTACAGTGCAAATTTTTTAATCAAAATTTCATGAAGTTCTAAAACAATATCTTACAGAAGTCTAAATCCATTATACCTAAACAGTTCCTTTAGTATCCAGACTTGTAATTTAACCAAAGAATGAAGTCACATTTGTCTGATAATAAGGCCACATTAACAAAGACGAATGATAATACAATAGTTAGTAAAACAAAAATATTTGTCAAAGTATATCACCCAAAGAATCTTAGTCAACAGAAACAGCACAGCTCTCAGTACCAGTTGTATATCCTCAGACACCAAATAACTATTACCATCAAATATATACTGAGCACAAAGGAAATCTATCCTTGAGGAAACCAGCTCTGACAGGATGAAATAAGATTAAAGATAGACAGAAGGAGCTAGATTGACAAGACAGAATTAAGCTCTTTATTTCAGACACCTCAGGGTTTCTAAAATGCAGGTGCCAGTAGCACTTATAAGACCTTACTCAGCCAGTGCCTAAGCCTCTAAAAGTCTGTCGCTACTAGAAAGCTGATTCCCAAAGGGATTTATCCTGCCAGCTTTTAATTAACTGAGAGTAATAGAAATGGTGAGTGCTTCAGATTCAGGACCTTAAAAGCCTCCGTGAGTCTTGGTCCAAATGCTTGGATTTCAAGTGCTATATCTGTACATCACTAAACAAACTGGGACACTGTTGAATATCTCAGGGTGTATCTCACTCCTGTAAGCCAAACTTGTGTAATGCACAAGTGGGGCACTTCATAGAATCATAAAATGGTTTGGGTTGGAAGGGACCTTAAAGATCATCTAGTTCCAACCCCCTGCCATGGGCAGGGACACCTCCCACTAGACCAGGCTGCTCAAAGCCCCATCTAGCCTGGCCTTTAACCTGGCTTTCAGGGATGGAGCACCACAACTTCTCTGGGCAACCTGTTCCAGTGTCTCACCACCCACACAGTAAAGAATTTCTTCCTAATAGTTAATCTAAATCTCCCCTCTTCCAGTTTGAAGCCATTGCCCCTTACTACCCATTTCTTAGGGTACCTAATTGGAAATCACATACAAGGACCCTTGTCCTTCCAAAACAGTCAGAAGAAACAGTGCAGCAATGCAGAAAAGACAGATGTAAATAATTCTGACTTTAGAGTGTTCAGTTTTCTACAGAATTTTAAGTGGAGGTTACAATGCTGGTTTAAACTTCAGTCTCCCAAAGGAGTGCCAAAATACAGGCTCTAAGGTTGTTCTCAGCCTTGCTCTGTTTCCACCAAAATTTAATTATTTTGCATATTAGAAGCATTTGGAATGAAGAATTCCTCTCCTGAAAAGCAAGAAGCCTTCCTATAGAGGTCAGGGCTTTGCACGTTTCTATAAGCACAGGTTTAAACTGTTGCCTTAGATTAGACAACTAAACCTGATATGCTCACATTTCACAGTATTCCAACAACTGAATATGTACTGAAGGCAAAAGCAGCATCACTATTGTTTTAGACAGAAAAAAAAAAAAAGAAAAAAAAAAGAGTAGGTCAGATGCTCAACTCTAGGACACTAGAGTTTCTAGCTGCAGATCCCAAGCAGAGGGAAATGTATCCTTCTCTTCTGAAATTAAGCATATAACTTATCCTCTCTTTCTCTTTGACATTTCCTGCAGATGAGCTTAGGCAGCTCCCTTCTGCAAAGTGGATTCCTTTTTTAGTTTATCCCTTTTATGGGGCAGTCCAATTTCCTAATCTGTGGGTGTGTTTCTAGTCACTTGCAAGGCATCTAATACTTAGGCTTAGTCATATTTTTACTCTCTCCCTTATGAAGCTAATCTTAGCCACAACAGCAAATCATCAGTCCTGGAGAAAATATCTCAGGTAAGGACCTAAAAAAGTATTGTGTTAGACTTTCAGTCACTTTGTTTACCTGGAAGTAAGTTTTGACAGTTTTCAACAGTAATAGATCTGGTGTATTGTCTATCCCAACCTCTCACTTTTTACTAGAAAAAGAGTGCATTCAAGCAAAGCACAGCTCTGAGCCTCCAAGTTTCTACTCATTTCCAGAAATCTGAGAAAAACCATCCAAAGTACAGATAGGTAGTAGTGGTAGTAATAACAATTACATGACCATTAACACTGTTCATTGCTATTGTTAAATAATAACTGGGTTTTGCTGTTGATTTTGTAGTGATTGTTATTGTCATTGTTAGTGATGTCTTTATTAAGTGCTTTGTAGTCGTGTCTCGTAGTTCCCAGCCAGGAGTCATTCTGCTGGATACTGTATTTGCATGTCATAAAAAGTCATCCCTTAAACAGCTAGAGTAAAACTAAAGTGGGATAACAGGCATACACAACAACAAACACGAGAATGCCCAAAGCGACAATGAGACAGTTCTGATTAGTACAATAAGTAGAACTCACTGCAATACAGCCTGTTCTATTTTCGTCAACAATTCCACTAGTACTGTAGCACAAGTAGGTTTTAAGTAGCTATTAAAAGCAGGATGGTGTTGTGATCTTGTAGAAGGAGAATATTTCTTTCTTCTTACCCCAGAGACAATTAGCTCAAGCACAAGGAGTTACAACTATGACATGGATCAACCACTGGTCACAGTAAGAAATTCAATTTGAAGAGCTCCTAGAGTCTCATGATTGTCCGAATAGCAAGAGCTGATAATAGTCAATTATATCAACTTGACATGTCGTAACCAGTTAGTGTCCTGCTAGTAAGTGCATATATATTCAGCTTCATGGAAATTCTGCATCAAGAAATTCGATGTGTACTGAGAAAAATCTGTGGACAAGTTTCTCTAAGACTAAGGTGAAGGTAATGTTGATGAAGAATGACTCAGATAAAGTTCAAGATTGCATGATAGTTTACAAAAAACATTGTTATAGGCAGGATGTAGGCATATTTCCCTATAAAGAGCTTAGGGCACAAAGTTTCTCCTATACCATAAAATACCCAATTCCATTGCTTCTTCTGAATAGTAAATTCTATTCCTTGTTCTTTTTCTTCTTGTGACATTTAGATGATCCTGCTCAGTACTCTCTCTTGCAAGAAGAGCTTTGCCTGCATCTCAAGTGAGGAAGCATGAGCATGTGGGTTCCAGTCTGCTCAGAAAATGAACATTCTATTTAGGAAAAACAATTGAAGCAAAAAATTATCTGGGTTTTTTCCATAAAATACAATTTTTTTTATTTTTTTTTTTTGTGAACTCTGAGAAAAGGGAAAGGAAAGGGAAAAGAACTCAATTGATAGCACTTATGGCCAGGGTCTTACCCTGGGATAGGGAGGTCCTTCCGTGCCTAGGTTGAGGAATATCATATGCCTTGAAAATTCTGTTTGACTTTCTGAAAATGGATTTAGAAAATAACCTGTGAAAGACTAGACTTCATGGATTACAAATGTCATGATCTGGAACAAAGTAAGTAAGATGTTGTTAAGGAAAATTTAAACACTTCACAAGTGCAGGGTAGACCGTGTGTATAGAATGTTTAGGCTGACAGTGAGACTAGCATTAGAGCAGCAGAGAAAGAGAGAAGCTGTGAATCGTAAGACACTTTAAGCATTGTGTAAGCATGATAAATGCTCCAGAGGATTCCACAGATCCTAAACACCCATAAATCCAGATAATGTTTAGAGAAACATGAACAGAGCATATATTATTTTTTCTGTTTCTCTCTATTTCGCACATTGTTAAATAAAGGGTCTTTTGGGGTTTTGGTTTAGTTTTTTTGGAATACATTGTATTTGATATAATTTTAAGTACTTTTAAAGAACTGTGTGGAATGTGCTTCAGCTACCAATACAGTCCATAATAATTAACTACCAATTCCAAGCATCCACAGGATTTGATTCCCAGGAGGTTATGAACAAAATTGGTGTGTGAATGCTCTTTGGTTCTTTTAGAGGCCAATATCTTTGGCTTGTAGGAATCTCATGAAATTCTGACAAAGAAAATCTAACATACTGGATTAGGAAAAGAAATTTAAAAAAAAGCAATGCTATTGCCTTCTTAGGACAAATAAAAACATATATCTTTAAATTTGGGCCCAACACTGCTGTTATCTGATGTCCTGGCAAGGAGACTTCTATCAGGGCTGTAAACACTAAGGTCTTTCTCTCTGATGTCCCCTTTCCCACACATCTAGATCAAAGCAGAAATTCCATCTTATTTGAAAATGTGTTTCTTTTGCCATGAATACATACAAGAAAGACATTGACATATTGGAGTGAGTCCAGTAGATGACCCCCAAGCCTAGGAGGACGAAGCACACATCGCAAGGACAGGCTGAGACCAAGGTTTGTTCATGTTGGAGATGGGAAAAAGAAGGGACACCTTATTGCTGCCTGCAACTGGAGAACTGGAGGATACAGAGGAGACAGAGTCTTACTCTTGGAGGTGCACAGCAAGATGGCAAGAGGCAATGGGCACAAGTCAGAACATGTGAAGTTGTGATTCAATATTCAGATTTATTTTTTTAACAATAAGAGTGATAAAATACTGGAAGAAGTTGCCCAGGTGAGTTGTGGAGCCTCCATCCTTGGAGGTGATGATCAGGACACAGCCCTGAGAAACCTAGTCTACTTTGAGGCTGGGGTTGGACTAGATGACCTCTGGACATCTTTTCCAATCTAAACTATTTTATGAGTCTAAGATTCTTTAATTCTATAGTTCTCTATCCTGTTTGTATTGCATATCTACCTGAAGTCCAAGCATGGTCACTTGTAACTTGAAAATAGTAAAGGGCCATGGTCAGAGTACAATACTGTGTGGAGACAAACTTTGTGAGAATGTGGTAGAAATAAAGTGATAAAGAAATTAAAAAAACCCACAGTAGACCAATTATAATGCACTCAAAACACTAAAGATGGGAGGTAGGCTTCTATGGTAGATGTTGAATTTATAATTCTTGAAAAAAAATATGAACTACAGATTTCTGAATAGCTAGTTTTTTGCTTAAAATAGGCTGTACAAGATAGGAGTAATCCAATCGGCAACAAAAGTATGAATCATTTTCAATATCATGCTCGATAGTATGTAAATGTAGCAAGCTGTGATAAAGGACTATAGATCATTAAAGACAGAATAAAACAGTACAAGGAACCTTACAAAGAGAAAGATTCTCTCCCAACCTTGTCCATTTCTACAGTTTTTATCCCTCCTGTTTTTACTCAGTTCTTTCAGAGGAATAATTTACTTACTATCACTGTGGGGTTTTTGTTTGCTTGGGTTTTGCTTGTTTTTTTTCAAGAGCTGTATGATCTAGGATACCTTTTTTAAATCTCTTAATTCCTGATGTACGTTTAGGGTATATCAAACTCTCAACTCAGAGTTGAGTCATGAGCAGTGCCTCATCTCAAGGGTAGTAACAAGCATCCCCCGAACACATTCTTCCGATACACAGTTTCTTTGCTATTCTCCTTTTCTCCACTGAACAGGAATAACCTTCACCATCTCCTCAGAAGATTCAACTCTGATGACTACTGGGCAAGGGAGATCATGCCCATGGGTTTACGTAGTTTCTATATCCTGCACTTTTCTCAAGCAGAGGGAAGTGTGCAGTCAACACTGTACCCAAATCATACTTAGGTCATGTTAAGATCATGCAATGACAGAGATTTATTCCAGTTGGCATATAGGCACAAGTCTTCTTTAATGTGCAGACCAGCACAATTTTTGGGAAAAGGAAGATTGAAATTTTGGACAGATTTCTTTCCCAGATCCATTCAAAACTATTTTCAGACTTCTTCAACTGAGGTCTCTAAAAAAATTCTTTTTGCAGGAGAATAAAATATCCAGTTTTTTGCCTCAAGAAAAAGACTAGCATCTGATGAGTTTGGGTAAGAAACGTATATCTTTCTCTCTGATAGATAACATGCCAGAAAAAGCCAACATACATAGCTAACGGCTGATTGGATTGGTGCATTGCCCTTTGAGGAAGTGCTTTTCCTGGCTACTGCAGGAGGTGAGTTACCCATGTAGATAAATCAATGGCATAATTGATTTGGCAAATCTCATTTTCCAGTCAGTCAACCCTTTGTAGCGTTGTGTCCTAACTTCTGAGAAAATCTCTGACTTCAAAACACCGAAATGTTTCCACCAAAGAGCTACTGAGATGCTTGTTTTCATAAAATACTGTGACTGTTACAAAACAAGCTTGACTGTCTTTAGGGAAGATGATCCTCTAAAATTCTTCTAAAAGAAGATAAACTAAGAGTGGATTTGATGTTCCTTTACCCACAGACACAGCATCCATATTGAAAGCACAACATATACACATGAGTACAGACAATGGCTGTGTCTGTTATATTTTTCCAATGTTTGTGGCCTGTTCATGTAATTTGGAGATGTCTCAGCCCCAGGTGTAAGCCTGAAAGCAAGATCCAATTGTCGACATCTGTTGGGGAACAGAGAGAGTGGCAATCTATAGGTCCTGAGAACGTCAGACACTCTGAGGGAAGAGGTCAGCTGCCAGCATGTGTTGGCATACACACACAGATCCCTGCAGCATCATACATCATCTGCATGCATATGAGCTAACACTTTGGGCCATGATGGCTTGTAAAAGGAGAATGTGCTGCAAAGTTGAGGTGAATACAATATTTGTATTCCTGGTTCACAAGGGATGGACAAGAAAGCCATGGACAGTATTCTTAGGATGAGAGGTCTGTCAAGTCTCTGAGGCAGGAATCCTAAACAAAAGCTGACTCACTGCAGAGCTTCTTGTGAATGATAGCCAGAAGAGTTGAGAGAGGACAAGGAGCATGCCTCCATATGGCTCAGAACATCAATCGAGGGCAATGGGCAAAAACAACAGCTGTTGAGGCTAAGATCCCCAAAACAACAGCCTTGGACAGGAAGTCTGGTGCTCCTTACTCATTAATGCTTCAGCTCATACTGCTAATAGAGTCCCAGGAAACTATATATCACTTAGGAACAACAGTGGATGACTGTGCCAAATAGTTGGATTTCTCTGAGGCTGGGCAACAAACTGTGAGTGGTGAATAGCCCAGGAAGGAGAAGGGCACTCTGCCAACATACTGACAGCTGTAGGAAGAGGACAGGCTGACAATGAACAAAGCCCAGGAGTGACAATGCTCCTTTCTTTCAATTATTTAGGTTTTTCAAATTGCCTTAATATGTTTCTCTTGTCCTCCCCCACTCCACAAAACTCTAACTCTTCAGCTCGCTTACCTAAAGACATGGCCTCATGCGGGGAAGTCCTCATCATTTTGGAATTCTCAGGTGACGTGATATATTTTCCCAGACTCCTGGGAGGTGACATTTAACTACTTTTTAGCAGAAACACAGGGAGGTAACTCTTGTCCTTTTTCATGCCTGGCAGAAAGGTCATAACACATGTCATTTGAAATTCTCATGGAAAATATATTGTGCAAAAAAACCCCTTAGTTAGCCTTTACTGAAATTCTGTATGACACAATCTATCCCAATGTCTGTGTTCTGATGAACTTCAGTGTGCAGGACAGGACTTTCTTTTCATCCACGCACTCAGGATCCAGGGAATGCAAAATCTGACTTTGTAAGATCAGTGGTGAGCTTGCTAAAATTAAAAGTGTGGATTTATTAGTGAGATTAAACCAAAGTCATATAATAGCAGAGACAGGTTCACAAGAATAAGATGAACATTAGCATCAATCAATCAGTTGAGCTCCAAGCCATGTGCTGAGATCAAATGGTAGTGTTCAGTAAAGTTCTGCTCTATGCCAGGAAAAAAGTAGCAGCCCAATGTGTTGCATTTAAAAAATATATTTTTGTGTAGCACAGAATGACATCAAATTGCACCTGTCAGGAGACTGAGATTCTGATATAACTTAAATCATGATTTCCAAATGGCCAAGTTCTGAGCTGCGAGGAACACCTGCCAACATAACTAATAGTGAGGACAAAAAGCCTTTGGTAGCAAGTCCCTTGAGAAGGAGATAATAATATATGTGCCCTGTTCAATAAGCTCTTAGCCTGAGGTATTTCCAGTATGCAAAGAAAAGAAAGCTTACTTTTAATTTTTTATGCTGTCCCCCTTCATCTTGATACGTTTGTTCCATTTTCCTCAAAGAGATTCTCGATTAGTTTAACAGAAGTTTTCTTTTCTAAAACCAAATCCGGTTCTCTGTGGAAGCCTTTGATGGGAGTTTCCATATGAAGGGAGATTAAAGAAGTCAGGGCTAATTATTATGGAAAGAATAAGCACAAGAGAAGATATAACGAAACTGGCACATATAATTGTTCCTACTGTGGAGAAGGTCAGTCAGGCTCTCTTGATTATCCTTTACGAAAGCAAAAGAAGAAAACACTCCATAAATTAAAACCCAACAGATTCAATTATATATACACACAAATTTTTACAAAAGAAATCTCACTTTACACAATACATGGCTTTAAGAATTTACTTGCCCAGCAAAGAAAGTTTGTTGTGGAAAAAAAAATATACAGTCTCAGTACATCCTAGATGGACTTGTTTCCAAAATGGCAATCTTGTAAACAGGAGGCCCAACAGGTAAAGGTAATCATGGGTTAGAACTTGCAGGACTACAAAGAGCAGCCAGATCCACAGCCCTTCTCTTTCTTCTTTGTGCCTTCTGCTCTAAATATTGCCCATTATTGATGTATTTTTAGTGACAGAAAAAAAATTGACTGCAGTGACGGGGTCACAGGAAGCTCCAGCTGGACTAGTGGCCTTTCACAGAATGTTGCTGCTGCTTCAAATCAGAGGAGCCATCTCTAAGGTTTAACTTCTTTGGATGTAGTTAAAGGATTTGTGCCGTTACCACACAGCGAACAGAAAAATGAACACCTATCATGAGAACAGAATGCTGGCAGTCTTCTTCACATGGTGCCACAGCTTCTCATCATGTGATGAAAAGTGCACGAGCATTGAATGGGCACCTGTTTGCATGCAGCAATGTAGGAGATGAAGTACCAGAGACAATCAAAACACGGGGGTCCTTCCATACCTGCTAGGCCCATGTTCAAACAGAAGGGGAAGATGTACAGGCAAGTTACTTGGCATTCACAATCTCTTAAAGAGACTTGAAGTGTCACAAAAAGGAATGTTTTTTTTCTCATATTGAGAATGATATACTGGGTCATAGGAAAAGAAGGTAGCAGAGAAACAGGTTACAAACTAGATGCCTTTTTCTGTCTAAGAGAAGGTTATGGAATAGCCATTAAAGGACTTTCTAAAAACAGGCCAAACAAACAAATTTTGTGGGGAATTACAACTGATATTTTTGTGCAACAGGAGATCAGAGAAGATATTTTGCAGAGACTCTTTCTATGAATTCAGCCCAGAAGGCCACCTCTGCATTAAAGTGTCTATTAATCTGCTGTAATTGATAATAGATATGTTGTGAATCTTTACGTCCTGACCATTCCCTGTATTGATGATATGAGGATCAAGATGACTTTCAGATGTGCGGGGCATGCTATGCTTAATAAAAAATGCAGTGTACATAAACTCCTCACCTGGCTGAGACCCAGGAGAGAAAGTTCATTTGGTACAGCAAGCACAGACAGACTTGCCAGCTCACTTCTAGGTGTGCCTTTCTGGGTTTGGCAGGACAGTGTAAGTTCAGGTGTGTCTGCATCTGTCAGTACTGACCTTTTGTGCAGCACAAATGCTATGCAAAGAAATTTAAACATCATATCCTCAGTTGCTTGCCATTTTCTCTCAAAGGCACTACTGCTTGTTGACAGTTGACTGTCAGAAATCCTCTAGTTTACTGCCAGAGTAGTGGCCCTTTTTTTCCTGAACCCTTAGGGCTCTTTCACCTTGTCTACATAGACAAATTGACTGGCGCAGCATTTTTTATTTTGGGGGAACAGGCAGGGAAGGAAGCCATTGAGAATGGGGTTGCAGGTATCCCATTCCAAAACGGGGTTGGAAAATCATAGACTTTCACTGGTATAGCAATAGCGGCAAAAATATACCATTATAGACCTGCTATTATAGCTTTCTTTGAAGACCCTATACCAGAAAAAAAGGTTATACCTTTATACCTATAAATCTGTTACAATATTATTACTCTACTGTAATTGTAGCTATGGATATACCTTCTAACATCCCTCTGGTTCCTGGAGGTGTTTTTGCTGAAGAACAAAAGCACCTCACTAAAGGTAACATGCTGACTAATGGCACAGGAGTTACACAATGAACTTGTTTGATGGATTTAACCCAGTAGTTTAATATAAGTTGCTATTGGTTCATGCTGTGTAGCTTCACACATGTAGCTGCTCCTTACCCAATGTTGTATTGGGAGGAGGTAACTGCAGCACCATTCTCCATTGCCTTCTCCCAAGCAAAATAAATTAATCTGGAATCTTCTAGCTACACAGTTATCAAGACAGTATCTGAGTTAAAAAAGCATTAAACATTACTATGACACTAAAAAAATCAGAATCAGAATCAGAATCAGAATCAGAATCAGAATCGTAGTGGTTGGAAGGGACCTCAGAGATCATCGAGTCCAACCAACAGTAAAAAAAAAAAACAAACAAACAAACAAACAAAAAAAACCACACCACAAACAAAACCACCACCCACCACCTGAACACACAACAACAACAACCAAACCAAAAACCATCACCCACCCACACAGCACCCCACCACAAACCAGTAATCTTGGACACTAGAGCATGCCCTGAAGAACCATGTCTACACGTTTCTTAAATACCTCCAGGGATGGTGACTCCACCACCTCCCTGGGCAGCCCATTCCAATGCCTGATAACCCTTTCAGTAAAGAAATGTTTCCTAATATCCAACCTGAACTTCCCCTGGCGCAACTTGAAGCCATTACCCCTTGTCCTATCATCTGTGACTTGGGAGAAGAGACCGACCCCCGTCTCTCTACAGCCTCCTTTCAGGTACTTGTACAGAACAATAAGGTCTCCCCTCAGTCTCCTCTTCCCCAGACTGAACAACCCCAGCTCCCTCAGCCTCTCCTCGTAAGACTTGTGCTCCAGACCCCTCACCAGCTTCGTTGCCCTTCTCTGGACCCGCTCCAGCACCTCAATGTCCCTCTTGTGGTAGGGGGCCCAAAACTGGACACAGTACTCGAGGTGGGGTCTCACCAGTGCCGAGTACAGGGGGACGATCACCTCTCGGTCCCTACTTGCCACACTGTTCTTGATACAGGCCAGGATGCTGTTGGCCTTCTTAGCCACCTGGGCACACTGCCGGCTCATGTTCAGCCGACAGTCGACCAACACCCCCAGGTCCTTTTCTGCCAGGCAGCTCTCCAGCCACTCTGCCCCCAGCCTATAGCGCTGCCTGGGGTTGTTCTGACTGAAGTGCAGGACCTGGCACTTGGCCTTGTTAAACCTCATCCCGTTGGTCTCGGCCCATCGATCCAGCCTGTCGAGATCTCTCTGCAGAGCCTCTCTACCCTCCAGCAGATCAACACTGCCACCCAGCTTGGTGTCGTCTGCGAACTTACTGAGGGTGCACTCGATCCCCTCGTCCAGATCATTGATAAAGATGTTGAAGAGAATTGGCCCCAGTACCGAGCCCTGCGGGACACCACTCATGACTGGACGCCAGCTGGATTTAACTCCATTCACCACCACTCTCTGGGTCCGGCCCTCCAGCCAGTTTTTAACCCAGCAGAGGGTATTCCCATCCAAGCCATGGGCAGCCAGTTTCTCCAGGAGGATACTGTGGGAGACTGTATCAAAGGCTTTGCTGAAGTCCAGATAAACAACGTCCACTGCCTTTCCTTCATCCAGCAAGCGAGTCACTTTGTCATAGAAGGAGATCAGGTTTGTCAAGCAGGACCTGCCCCTCGTGAACCCGTGCTGGCTGGGCCAGATCGCATGGGTGTCCCTCATGCGTTGCATGATGGCACCCAGGATGATCTGCTCCATGATCTTCCCAGGCACCGAGGTCAGACTGACAGGTCTGTAGTTCTCTGGATCATCCTTCCGGCCCTTCTTGTGGATGGGCATCACATTTGCCAGACGCCAGTCGGCCGGGACCTCCCCAGTTTGCCAGGACTGCTGGTAAATGATGGAGAGTAGCTCCGCAAGCACTTCTGCCAGTTCCCTCAGTACCCTCGGGTGGATCTCATCTGGTCCCATAGACTTGTTTGCATCTAGGTGTTGGAGCAGGTCCCTCACCACCTCCCTTTGAATTGCAGGGGCTTCACTCTGCTACCCGCCCCTGCCTGCTAGTTCAGGGGTCTGGATATTTAGGGAACCCCCTATCCTACTACTAAAGACAGAGGCAAAGAAGGCATTTAGGACTTCAGCCTTCTCCTCATCTTTGGTTACTATGTTACCTCCCTTATCCAGTAGAGGATGGAGGTTCTCCTGAGATCTCTTCTTGCTATTGATATATTTATAGAAATTCTTTTTTTTGTTTTTAACATCCAAAGCCAGGTTGAGTTCTAGTTGGGCTTTGGCCTTCCTAATCTTTTCCCTACATAACTTTGCTATACCTTTGTAATCTTCCTGCGTGGCCTGCCCCTTTTTCCAAAGGTCATAAATTCTCCTTTTTTCTCTAAGCTGTGACCCTATCTCTTTGCTCAGCCAGGCCGGCCTTTTCCCCCGACGGCTCGCTTTACAGCGCGTAGGGATGGCCCGCGCCTGGGCTTTTAAGACTTCCTCCTTGAAAATGTATAATATATACAATCCTTATGCTTCACAGTTCATGCTAAAGAAATATTTACCATCCCATTGGGTGAAGTTGTTATACATCATCCCCTTTCTGGGTAATTGGTACAGAGAATGCTAAACAGTCAGGCACAAATAACAGCCATCTCTTAGGGCGAAGGTATTTTAACTGTGGATGTACATACAGGAAAAACTGATAGGTGCAGGTAGACATCAACAATTTGTATCTATTTGTATGTATATAGCTGCTGATGCAATGGGACTATGTGGGTAAGAGGATAAGGCTGTGTACTGCTGTGTTCCGGAGATAATTTTACAAAACAAGAAAAATTGAAGGAGTAATAATAATACCATTAAATTTGGAGTTTATGTGAGAAGATTGCTATGACTGTTGCTGAAATAAATCCTTATTCTGCAATTTTAGCAGCCATCTTTGGCTACGTCTTAGACATCTGCAGCAGAAAAATAAGGATTCTTGGATCATAATGCCCAATCAAATATTACAATTATGATCAGTCATGTCTTCCTGATCATAATAAGCTCTGTTAATAACAAAAAATGGATTCTTGCCAATATTTCTGTTAGAATATTGTTACAGACTCTTATTCTTCCAGTGTTTCAAAATCTTGTAAATTGTAGGCTAAACTGAGTCACAGCTAGATTTTTCTCATTTGTTCTTGTGCCAGCACTGCCCTTTACCATAAAATGTTATTTAGCTCATTTTAGGCAATAGCTTTTTTTGTTTGAACTCCCTTCTCTGCTGTTTGTTCCTCACTCAGCCTTGGTTTTGCTGCTTTTTCCCTGCTATGCTGAAGAATATTTTTTTTTTTTGTTCACGCAAAGTAAGTTCTACATCATACTGGTCATTTTAATGGACCTTTTCTCATCCGTTTTGAATCAACTTTATTGAGCTTTGGTGCTTATATGCGGGATTTCAGAGTAAGTCTTACCAATATTAATAGCATTAATACTTCCATACCTGACCACAGTTTGTGTCAGCAGGCAAGGGGCCGAGGGATGTGATTTGAACATTATTATTGCGAGAAAGCCCCAGACTACCAAAGTTGATGGCTTTGATCCTAACCAACAACAAAAAGGTACTGCAGTCATTCAATCAGCTTTTGTTACTGTAGCTTTAATGAATTTCCGTGCATAACTGTGAACTTTAGATCTTTAATTATCCTTTTTTCCTCTTCAGGTACATATGTACAAATGAGTTTTGTGAGTGAGCAGTGCATGGTTACTCACATAGATTTATCAGACAGAAAAGGCTGTTCCACTCATTCACTGCCTCTGAAGAAGACTTTTCTCTCTGTTTTCCCCTTTATCTTACCTCCTCTCGGTGATGGAGTTTGATCTTCTCCCCGCTGCCTACCAAGTACACTCATACTGTATTTGCTTTTCCTTTGTCTTACTTTTCTACCAGCTGAGTAAAAGTGAGACCAAAAGAAGGGGAGATGAGAGGACTGGAGGCAGGTGATGTGCAGGGGTAGGGAATAAAAGAAGAGAACTTGGGTAAGAATAGGTGATGAAAGCAAAACCATTTTTTCCTCCTTTCTCCCTATGAAACAAGATGTTACATTCTTCTCAGACTTTTGCAGTGGCTGTCTTTTCTGAGGGCCCAAAGTGTTTGTTCTAACACTTGAATAGAGTTGATGTAAGTATCCTGAAATGACAGCACATCAATGTGAAATAGCAACAGCAGTCATTGTAATTATTATTAGGGTTAGTTAATTAGCGTTTATTAATTAATATATTAGGATTGTGCATTGATGATTATTTTTTCATTGCTTGCAATATGGCATAGGTGGGGGTCTGTGGCTGCCCTTCACCATTCTGTATTTTCTCTCTCCTTTTTTCCTTGTATACAGTACCTTCTCTCATGCATTAAATTCTGCTGCACCACTGCACTTTAAACAGCCTCTTGTTGCCAGGTGACCCATCCCGGATGATTCAGCCAACTTGTTCATTAGTGCAGTTTCTTCCTGTTCTTGCCCATTGACTGTGTAGTGCAAGCTGTTCGTGGAGTATAAGCTCTTTTCGGCAGGCATCTTAAACTTGTGTGAGCTCTCTAAAAGGCATTGCTCGCAGAATCTTGCCAACTTAGCTGCAGTTATATTACACAGTGGATAAAGATGATTTTTCTATCCCTTCTCTACCACACTAGGAGTGACTGTAAATATGTTTAAGAGAACAACAACTCTGCACTGTTTTTGGTGCTAGTTGAATCCCTCAGATTTAAGGCAGCCAAATCAGATATAGGCATTTGAGGTATTTGTTCTTTCCCTGTGATCATCAGTACTCCAGGATTGCTAAGAGACAAAATTCTCTTGGGAATATCACTCCAATAGTTTTCTTCCTCCTTTTCTGCCCTTCCCCTCCAGGTATCCCTTTGCAGTGGCAGTCAAGCATTAGGAATAATTTTCCCTATAGGAAGAACGGAGGGAAGCACATTTTCAGGCATGACACTACACTGAAGTGTTTTCAGTAGGAAAGGAGACTTAAAAAGAATTACCAGTAATTAAACATGGGCCCTGGAGAAAAACAGAGTTGTGAAGAAAACTCCTATCTCTAATTGGTCCTGGAGAGGCTTCTTGCCAAAATTGCTAGTAGTTATAAGGTGTGGTTTTTTCTTGATATTACACAATATCATGTAATGGATTTGGTTTTTAATACTAGTTTTACTATACTATCTTTCCAGTAGATTAATAGAGTTTCTCTAATTTAGAACTCCTTTGTTTCTTTCTTATTCCAGTCATACTCTCAAATTCATTGTTTCATGGAGAATTCCACATTCTGAGCTACTTCTTGACCCCTAAATATAAAGGGAATACATCCCTACCACACCTGACATATTATTTTCAGACTACAGATACAGCTATAAAGCATATATCTATCAAGTGACTTGCCAAAGGTCATGCAGACAGTCTGCAGCAGGGCCAGATCTCTTGAGTCCTGATCAGTGATTTTACCAGAAGAAACATACTTCCTCCTAGCAGTTGTGGCACAGCCTGACATTTGCAGGAAGATGAAGAACTGAGAAATGTTAACTGTGGACATCAAGGAATTAACTTTTCTTTTAATTAGACAAAATAATTTAGCTATGATTCTTAACTTAACAGTTCGTTAGTGAAACACATGGAGTGACATCGCAGGCTATCCAAGGTACAGAAGAATCTATTTTTATTTCAGTTAAATAACATTAAAAATTAACAAAAGCTGTAATTATTGGATATGGGAGGTTAGTCACATTTTCCTAAATAAATTCAATTTTAGCTGACACTGAGATTGACAAATTTAAACACAGGAGGATTTATTTTAGAAAAAAAGAGAAGGGAATATAGTTTAAGAGTATAATACCTTTAGCATAATAGAGTAATAGTAATACCTTTAAGAGTATATACCAAATTGAACTATGCAGTTGCTACTGGTGACTTCAATAATTGCATGCTATATCATTCTTGAATCTGCAGCAACAAGGCTGTTCACTTAACATCCTGATTTTCCTGTGGTTGTGGTTCTCAAATGATATAAAAGCTAATGTAATGCTTGCTTTTTAAGGGTAACATCTAAATGAAAAGGTCACTAGATAGTTTGAAGAGGTATAGGGTGACTGTTTCATTGTTTTCTTTATTTATAGCTCTCTTGCTTCAAACTAAATCTGATGTTTTTCTTTGTCTGGTTATGTGATTAGATTTAAGAGGGGAGTAATGGAGCTAACTCTGCTAAAAAATCCTATTCTGCTGAAAGCCACAAAGCATTTCTGCTTCTGTTATTACTCCCCAATTTCCATTAAAGAGAAAACTGAGACCTTAAAGGCACAGAACCCTGTGTACCCCACCTTAATTGTAGTTGAAAGAAGTATAATGAAGTCTAAGACTTGTAGCTAGAAGGAACATATATGCTTTCTTTTCAATGACCCTACTTCCTAAACTTGTACATAAGGCTCCACCTGCCCTTTTACAACCTCTCGACTTTCTAACAGTTCATGTGAAAAGCATGAAATTTAGCAGAAGCCAACATATATATCCCACTAGGACTGCAGCCAGAGCTTAGTGGGGCAGAAGCAGAGCAGAGAAGAGAGAACGTGTTTTACCTTCATGTTATAAGATGACTTGATTCTTTTGAACTTAAATGGACAGAAGGTATCAGACTGTAGAGACCCTTTTAATTAGAAAAGTCATCATAAGCCTCAGAGGCTGGATGTTGAAGGTAAACTAATTCAAATTATGGAAAGGGCCCATTTTTCTAGGAATGAAGATGATTAACCACTAGAATGACTTTAAAACAGGTAAGTTATGGGAGGTTCTTAACTGCTAGAAGAATTTGAATTGAGCCTCGCTCTCTTTCAAAAGATGTATTCTCCAGTGCTTCTAGTTTGCTGTCTTGGTTCAGAAACTAGAGAGTGGAATGATATGGTCTTGTCACACAGGCAGCAAGATGAAATATTTTGCCCTTAAAACTGCAAATCTATTGAATTTTAGGATTGGTCTAATGTGGAAGAATTTCCTTATGGCATCTGTTGTAAACTATAGTGTGGAGGGAAGATATTTTTTAAGCTTGTAAAGTTCTGGTTTAGCAATGACATTTCAGTGTGGTAGAAGCAGTCTGCTTGCACCAGAAGAGAGCATTGCTCAAAGCTATGCAATTTCTGCACAGAAGGTCATCCAGACCTACTGTAGCTGCAGAGATATGCCCACTGTTCATCCAGCTCCCCAGAGTTGTTCTGAACTGAAGCAGAATGCCTTCTAGTGGGCATACTTTGTGGTTTGAAAATCTACCTTTTACTTAAAGATCCTTCATTATACAAGTACGGGACTGTAGAATTAAGCCCTCTTCATATAAAATAAAAACCCCACTTTGTTACTTGTAGGGTCCTGCACCTGGAGAAGAAGAATGCCAGGCACCAATATAGGTTAGGGTTGGACCTGCTGGAAAACAGTTCTGAGGAGAAGGATTTGGGGTCCTGGTAGATAGTAAATTATCCATGAGCCAGCAATGTGCCCTTGTGGCCAAGTGGGCCAATTGAATCCTGGGCTGCATAGGGAAGAGTGCGGCCAGTAGGTGGAGGGAGGTCATTCTCCCCCTCTACTCTGCACTGGTGAGGCCACAACTGGAATACTGCGTCCAGTTCTGGGCTCCCCAGTTCAAGAGACACAGGGAACTACTGGAGAGAGTCCAGTGTAGGGCAACTAAAAAGATAAGGGATTGGAGCATTTCCCTTATGAGGAAAGGCTGAGAGAGCTGGGGCTCTTTAGCCTGGAGAAGAGAGGGGAGACCTTATGAATGCTTATAAGTATCTAAAGGGTGGGTTGAAGGATGATGGAGCCGAACTGTTCTCTGTGGTTTCCACTGACAGGATGACGGGCAATGGGCACAAGCTGGAACATGGGAAGTTCCATTCAAATATGAGAAAAAACTTTACTCTGACAATTCCATGATTCTGTGGTACTAAGAATCCTATAAAATGGCTTTAATGTCACAAAATTGAAAGGATGTGAGACCAAGGAATATCTGGTTTTATGTAGTTCTTTGAATATTGCCTTGTTTGTGGGGATAAATAAGGCAGCTTCTCTTGACCCGAGTTATTAGTTCATCTCAGTGAAACCAACCACATTGTACATGCATCCTGTAGTTAACTGTGTCATCTTGCTCTGCATCCAGAACTACTGTGTTATGAATTAGTAGAAAAAGTTGGTCTACATCACTTCAAATGTTTAGTGACTAGTCAGAGCTTTGTCACGTGGGTAATCCCTGTGCTAATGTAATGTAATTATACAGTTAAACATGGGGTCCCTGACAAATTAGTCAAACAGTAAATCTTTTCCTCAGCACTGCCTGCAAATTTGCATAGGGAATTTTATTTCCAATTACAAATAGGATCAGTAGAGGTGACATTATAGTCATGGTGAGAAATATTCGGATTATATTTTTTTCATATACCTGATTAAAATTTACTGCACTGTAGAGTTGCAATCATACTTCCAAGTGAAGGCTCCAGAAAAAATAGCTGGCTGAGAATGTGTATCAGAGATCTTCCCCAGTGGCCCTTGTAGATTTGACATTTCACTTTTGGACACTTTTGGAGCACTGCGTCTACTACAATCTTTCCAATGCTTACTTGATACCACTTTCTGAAAATATTTCAGTGTGTAACCAGCAAAATGTCACACCAAGATGTCTGACTCTGCTGACACTACCATTTTAACTTCTTTTTTTTTAAGCACACTTATTTTTCTTAAAATGCATCTCTCATGTCATCTGAAATTAATAAATATTAATAAAATAAATGGAATATTTAACTGATGAGGTAACGTAAATATTCCTAAAATACTTATAGTCATTGTAGAAAAGCATAACTTGGACAGACGTAAAAATGACTGTTTCACTTTTTCTTTTTAGATAATGAAATGAGTGTTGACTAAAAGGGCTGATTCATGGCTAGTTACTGTGCCAATTTTATTCATAGTCTTCTGGACACATTGTTTAAGAACTAGAATCAGTTTCTCTCGGAAATTCAGGCATTGCAGTGCATATCCTTTAAGTGCCTATGTTTGGGCGATGTTGGCATTGGTCCTAAGGGTTTAGGGCATGTGAGATCCTATTTGTACTAAGGGACAAGATGTCAGAAAACTTTTCCTAAATATGACAGAGGGCTGGTGCTCTGCCATCTATTCAAACAAGGTTTGATAATAACCAAGGGAAATAAAAGAGTATATGAATGTAGCGTAATGGCAGCCACAGTAGACAGACTGGTGAATTGCTAACAGTGACCTTTACTAGGAGGGGATGATTAATTACCTAAGGTGTTTAAGGCAAAAAAAAAAAAGGTTATATTATTAGAAATAAAATTACGTGAACAGATTCTTAGACTTCTACATGACCCATGTTTTTGTCTTGATTAGACTGTGAATTAGTCTAGATTTGAAGGATTTGCATATTTTAGGTTAGTTAGAAAGAACGACAGGTTAAGCAGGCATTCTCAAAGACCAACACACAGGTGAGTTTTAACAACAGCCTAATTAACTAAATGAATTCTTGATTTGGCCTTCTGTCCCAAAACGTCCCTTGCATTATGCATCAGTTGTCTATAACAGTACATTTTGTTACTAGTTATGATTATTGATGCTCCTTTTGTGTTCAGTAACTTGCTAGTACATGTGTACTGAAGGTTTCACCAACTAGAAAGAAAAAACAGGCTACATGGAATTGGGTAAAACTTATTTTATGTTCAGAAAATATATGCAAACTCTCATTTTCCTATACATAGTAGAAATAAAACAGCGGGATATGGCTTCTATCCTGTATCTTCAAGGTACTTTCTCAGCTAGAATTTTAGCTGCAAAGCTTTTTCTCCATTTAAGTATCACACTGCAGGTGCCTCTCTGGCTCCAGACTGAATTCACTGTCTTTTCTGAAGGTTCCTGGGCTGTTCCTAGTACACATAAGCTCTGAAAACTCCACCAAGAAAGTAGACAGAAAAGCTTCTTCAATCAACAAGGTTCCTGATCAGCCATATATGCAGCAGTTATTTTTGGGAATAGCTCCGGTTTTTAAAGCACCAAACATAAACATGTTCTGAATGAATGGCAGCCACCAGCCCCAAGGATAATAGCATGTATATTTTACCTTGGCCCATCTTTTCAGGAGAGTCCAATACGGTGAATGTCACTATAGGCCATCTAGAACAGAAAGAAAAAAAAATTATGGATTACATATGGTACAAATCAAACTTTCATAACAACACCTTTTTCTGACAGGAAATTTTCACATTTCCAACAAAATGGATTTGGTGAACACCCTAATTTCCTTGGAGTTTTTTCCCTTTGTGGTTGATTTTCTTTCTCTCCTTTTACCCTGGGAGATTTTTTGTTTCTGTGAAATCTGAGTTAGTCAGAGACTGTTGTTTTTGTTCAACTGGAGAACTTTTTTACTGCTGCAGCCATTCCATTCTCAGCTGTCACAGTTAAATCCCTAATCTCTTCTCTCCCTGCTGTTTTCTTCAGTAGTCTTCAGGAATTTGGCTTAATTTTGCACCTAGCTGTGTTCTACATACCATACATTTTATTTGCATCAGTACCACATAAAGCCCCTCTGAAGATTTTTCCAGCTCAGGATTCTGATTTATTTCTAGTATTGTGAAACATTTAAACATTTCCTACATAACCTTATATCATTTTAATGCTAGTTGCTCTCAACTTTCCTCTGACAAAGGAACATGAGTTTTCAATTTTGGATTGCAATGTTTCTGCAAAGTCCTTTGTTCCTCTTCAACAACTCCATAGAAGAGGCTTCCTGGGGTCCTTGTCTCACACTGACATGTGAGGAGTGCCAGGATGACATTTTATACTCTCTCATTGGTTGCATTTCCAGAAGCTGTCAAAAGGAATGCGATATGCTGATCCCAATGCCTTTGATACTGTTCTAAAACGATGGCCAGCTGAGCCCTTCAGATCTAATTGAATTTTGCATCCATCTCATTGTACCATTGGTGCTCAGGGCAGGAGAAAATTATGTGGATTCCCAGAATCTTCCAGGCCAGCTGAAATATTTTGGGTTAGAATTTCCCCCTTCACTCGTACAAAGTCACTGGAGATGTCAAAAATTCATTCATTCTTTAGCAGAGCTGAATGGAAAATAGTAGGCGATTTTGGTGAAAAAAGCTAAACTGTTGAAGTTTGTTTGTTTTCCAAATGGGGATAAAAATTTAAAAAAAAAGAAAAAGTTTGGGGAAAATTGATGGGATTTCAGGACCTGAAGCTTTCAAGAAGTGAGCGAGCCAGAAAGGAATTTTTTGGCTTTCTAGGTGCCCTTCTGGAAGGTGTTTAACTGACAGAAATTAACATTGACTGAAGCTTGCCAGCACAGCTGCAGAAAGACAGGCCCCTGCCCAAACAGCTCTCCGTGCTCTAGATCTGGGAACCATTCAGCCTTTCTAAACCCAGGAGAATAAAGACACAACTGCACTGTGGAGTGAGGTACAGAGAAGTCCAAGCTTGGTTGCCAGCCAGCCTTGTCACAGGACTGCCACGTGAGCTCGATGCAGGGCCGTGTCTATAGCACCATGTTCAGCTGCGTTATGGTACCCCAGTGCACACAGGAAAAGCATGTGCCATCATCATCTCAGCATAAGGATTCACTCCTCAATGTAGGCATGACCAACAAATCAAGGTACTGAGAGCTCAGAAAGTTTCTGTCAAGTTCACCGGAAGAAATTGGAGGTAAAAACCTTACTGTTGACAATAAAAGACAGTGCTTTATGTGGATGTGTGTGTGTATAGTAATATGCTTTTGAATGGACAACTGTTGTTTAGGATGTTGAGTTCTAAGAGGATAACAATTTTCTTAAATCACTGTCCCGTTAATAAGCAAGCAAAAGCAGAATGATTAACCTGTTTACATCGGTACATCAAAATCTGCTAGTGTCACATGTGAATTTGAATTTATTTGCAAAGCTGTGCAATTAAATCTAATAAAGAGATGGTAAAGCTGATGATTTATCCAATGAAAGCTTGAATTTTGACATTGGCTTTTGGAAATTGGGGAAAAAAGAAGAAATACTATATTTTGCAATAGAGAAAAAGTGAAATCTTTTCTTAGTGTTTAGAAAAAAATGTCAGGAGCCAGAATATACCTAGTTATAGCTCTAACATTAAATTTTTCTGACTCTTAAGCCAATTAGGGTAACATTTTAAAGTGTGGATGTTTAAATATAACTAACACATTAAGCAGGGAATTCAGTGTGGAGTGAATTCCCTCAACTTCTTTTGGAAAAGTCCACTGATTAAGGAGGATAAATGTGAGTGCTTAGCTTTATAAAATTAGGCATAGTGGTTTGACAGTGCTGGCCTGATTAGCATTGTATCTCATTTTATCTACCTGTGGAACAAGACTACTTATATGAATGAAGATTATTTAGTAATATCTGTAAGTCACTTTCAGACCAGCTGTATATAATATTAAACAAATGCAAAGTATTATTAACATCTATAATCTGAAATTTAGTTGCTGGACAGACTCCCCATATATAATTTTGCTTCAAGAATATAGCCTCATCGTATGAGAGGCCGTTTTCTTACAGTACAATGATCATCTTTTTGAAATACATTATTTAAACATACTAGTGCTAGCCAATATTCATTTGATGCAGAGGAAAATGTTGAGTATATTATTCAATAGCTATTCACTCTGTACCAGAGACAATAATTAGTGGTATTACCAGGTGGAAATTTGCTGCAATGAAGAATTCACTAATATAGTATGATGAACTCCCTCAGAAAGTTACTGTACTTTTTTAGAATCACAATTGCTTTGTTACTAGCTGCCAAATAGTGGTTTTGGCAGTGTATTGTCAATGAATACTCTCAAAAGTACCCTTCAGTGGATAGTAAAAAACTGAAATAGCAATTCTCTCATTGAGTAATGATTGCTCTGGATAGACCCTGTAGTATAGTATAATACAAACACTGAACTATATGATTTATTTATAGACCCTCAGTTACAATGACTCACCAGCTATTCCAATGGTTTGGGGGCTACTTGGCATATTTCTTTAATTGAAAGTTACTGCAAAAAAGGAGTAAAGGCCATCTTCTAATACAAATCCTGTGAGATTTTTACAATCTTAAGATTTATTAAAGGCTTACTTTTAGAACCTTTAGTAATATTTCTTCTCTCAAGGTAAGTATCCTATGGAGAAGAGTGTGGAACAAAAGGTTGTTATCCAGGTCCCTTTGAGAGATGCACAAGGTTGGGAAGGACAGGTTCAGCATTCTTGGTTCTTGGTTGTTCAGGGAAAGGATGTTACCCAATGGAACGAAAAAGAAGCCGCAGGGATTATCTGTAGCTTAAAGGAAAACAGGATCTCTGACAAATTACGGATACAGTATGTGATAACATTCGTCAGACTCATCAGGGAACTGATAGGAACCAGGCTTTCTCAGCCAGCACAAACAAATAGCAAATTAAATTCTAGCTTCTCTGTCTCCTATGGTGTGTCGGTACATTTAAAAAACAAGAACTTAGATTTCCCCTGATACCATTTTATTCTTTGCATTACTTAGTGTAAAGCCAGACTTGTTGCATTGAGTGTGTATTGTGTGTCATAAATATGCTCTGTGATGTACCTGTCTAGCTCTGACAAACTTTACAGGAAAAAAAGAACTTTGCTATAAATAGGAAAGAAAACTGTGAATTATGAGATACTTGCAGAAAGTCAGATAACCCTGAAATCAACTGTAGTTTTTCTCTAGATTTCAGTGACTTGAAGGTTCCGCTTTCAGTCTAGCCATATAGATTCAGATTTATTAAAGCTGAACCAAATTCACAGGTTTTGAAGTGCCTTACTCCTGTTTGAAATTCTAGTCAGTGTGACTTCAGGCTCTCCTAACGTCTGATACTCGACTGAGGTGCATTAGGACCTCAGTCTCTTCATGTTTCTATTTACAAACAACAGAAAAACAGTGATACCTCTGGAAGTATTACAGATCCTAAATGACCAGAGTTGACTCTATTGACTAGGAAGGGCCAGGAAGATGAGGCTTTGAACCTGAGGACACCGGCACCTCTGAACTGCATGGGATCAGGCACCTAACGGAGTGTCACCGCAGCAAACATAGAATCACTTTTTTCCCTTTCCAGAAATGGGCTTGAGGTTAGGTTGGGTGAACCATGTAGAAGCTGTAACAGACTGGATTTTCTGGGCCAAAAAATGTTCTTGAGTTTGTGAGTCTTTTAATAAAGGTCTGAGCACCCTACCATGGCAGACAGTGTCACAGGCTTTGATCAGATGAATGATTAACAATGGAAGAAATGATAGGTTTATGACTGTAGAATTTATTCAGAAGTTAAGCACACTAGAAGTTTGAATATATGAATTGTTCTTTAATATGAATCACTTATGGGCAGAGAGCTTCCTAGAAGGTTGACTCAATCAAAAGCATTTTTTTACTTTTCTGAAATTTAAGGCTGGATGGTTGTTTCTTAAATGAACTTTTTTTTTAAGAAGTCTTGAATTTAAATGTCTGAAATTTTTATAAGTAACTATTTAATACTGAAAATGTAAATTGTTCAGGTATCTTTCCTTCTTCAAATGAATTTGGATTAACTATAAAAATTCGTTTCGTTATATGTTTTGAAAACATATTTGATAATGGTCTTGATAAAATCTTGAAATATCACCAAAAAAAATTCATTTTGACTCTTGAAGAGAGGATGGCTTTTCCACTTCATTTTTTCCAAAGTAGTTTTTCATTTTTCAACCATCTTAACATGTCAAAACATTGCAAAGTTTGGAAGTACTCAGAATTACACAGGACCAGGCACGTGAGAGAGTATTACACAATAACAGTTTAGAAATACAAAATGAGAGCTTTTTTTCCTCCAGAAACACACAAGTACCTGTTACTACACCTCCCTCCACAGTCTATTAGAGAGAGTGCTTTTCATCAGAAGTAGACGTCTACATACACAAAGAAATTCTAATGCTTTTTATTTCTTCTCCTGCAAGCTTCTCTTTACAATGCTGAAGCTTTAAAAGTTGCCCCAATGTAATGTAAAAACTGTAGGAGTTTATTCCCACTTCTGTAAATCTTCTCTGGGATTTGTAGTGCATTTTGCATTTTTTTTCTTCTATTACCAACTGCTTTCTGTTTCTGGCAGGAAACCATCATTTTTTGAGTAATTATGCTATGTCTATATGTGTATAATGATTAGCTTTTATACATTTACCATCACTTTCTTCTCCTTCCCCCATGAATCCATAACAACCATCTCTATGCTGCCTGATAAAATGAAGACTTTTTATGTAAAAGCTCCATCACAGATATAAGGAAAAAGGAGTATTTGCTGTAGGAGCAAAGCAGACAGTGTCAGTATAGCACTGGCACTGGAAAAAAAAAGTGTGCAAGCTGTAAATTTTAATGAGGAGCATGTTTTACGGAAAGGAAAGTCTTTACTTTTTATTTGTAGATGTTAGCTTGCATAGAGCCTTCATTCTGCAATGATGTAAAACTGACTAAAAGGACTCCTTCTGCAATGAGAAATCAAAATCTATTCTCTTTTAAGGAGTTTTCTTTTATATACAGACCACCAAGAAAGAAACTTCCAAACAAGCCTTCTCTGCTCCTGCAGAGGTTTGAATTGAAATCTTTCCTCACATTTCCTGAACTGCAGGTGAGATATCAGCCTCTCATTCTGTCGGCCTTAGAGATCAGCATGGAACTGGCTTAAGGTAGCTTGACATAGATTTGCTATTTGCAAATTAAAATCCTTCATCTCTGAAAAGAATCCAAAATAGAATACAATTCTTTATTAACTGTGGTCTTAAATTTTTTTAATGGCTCTTACCTCGGAGAGTCTTTCAAGAGTTGTCTTTTCAGACCTATTATATAGTCGTAATTCATCTAGGTATTGAGCATGTATGTGAAACTACTGGGGTAGCTCATGCAAACTTAGGTTTTTTTAGGCTAAGAAGTTTTATGATGAGAAATATCAGAGATGTAAGACATAAGTTTTTTGCCATAGAAAATTGTTTAGAAGAAATAACTTGAGAAATGAACAGCTAATAAAGATATTTTACCATTATTAGATTAAGATAGAGGAGCTAGATAATTCCCGATTATCTTAAGATATTTTATATTACATCACTGGTACCCCAACTGCATTCATATGCCCCTCACCTATGCACATATTATACTCTGCAGAAGTCTAAACCTTTCCTGAAACTTAAAACATTTAGATGAGATATTTGTCCCAGGAGGCAATTTTGCTACTAACATTTCTTCAAAAATTTTACTCTTGATTTTCCAAACCTAATTTTTTTACTCCTTTTATTATTTTTATTCAGCATTTACATGTCTCCTATGTACTATTGTAGCACGTGAATTTGCCGTGTCATATCCACATTGCACAACAAGTTGTTAAGTAAAATTTTTGTTGTCGTCTGTTACCATGAAAACCTAATCTCTTTGGGGTGGCTTTCTTGAATGCCTGCTTTTCCAGCTAATGTCTGGAGGTCAGTATCATTCATCTGGAGGCTTTGCACTTTAAAAAATGACAGACTGTGATTAGACAGGGGCTGCTCTCTGACTGTTTCCAGCGGGTGATTCTTTCTGACAGTGCATTCCCCTGACAGTGAAATCCTGCTAGAACATTTCAGATCAAAATGACTTCTAATATCTTAAAATTTTCTAGAACTTAAAACCAGATATGATCATTTGAAATGAGGTTCTGTCATTGTTTGTCATAGTGAAGAGTACCTTAAAGGACAAAAATGTTGATACCACAGCATGATACTGCTGAGAATAAGATACTAGCCCTTCACAGGGTAGTTTAACTGGAATTCAAACAAGCTAAAACAGGGATATGAAAGAGAATCAAGTTTTATGCTTCTTGATATAATTCTTGGTGCAATAATCAGGAAGGAATTTGGGTTCTGTGTATAAGCACTTTAAATACTCCAGATCCTTTCCAAAGCTGGGATGAGCCTATTGGGCTAGATGGACTGTGCTTTGACCTGAGACAGGGCTTGAAAGTTCTTGTAAGTTTCAAAATATACATCAGTGAGCATGTCCTTTACAGTTTAAACTGGTGAAGTTTGAGTTCACATTTTCTCACCCTAAGGATATGGAGTTGCTTTATAGTGTGTGCTAAACAGAGCAGATGTTCGGAGGACTTTTCCGGGCTTCCAGTTGTAACTGAAATGGCCTACTTTGCAGTCTTCTGTTTCTGTGAGACTGAAGGAGCAAGTCTCATTCGGTCTCTGTGATGCAACATATATTACAGTGGATATGCACCAGGACATTGTTCTTCTACAGATGTGTAAGTCAGGGAATTTCATTAGACAGGGGAACCAAATGGGAAAAGCCTTCTGTTGGCTACAGACTGGAGAAGAAAGGATGATGGGAGGAATCAGGGGAGGCTTGGAGGCATCTGCTGCTGTTCCTTATATTTTGGTGGAAGCATTTCCATGAAAAAAGAAGACATATCATAAATTACATGGTATTTCAAGTATTTAGAGTATTTGCTCTAAAAAGGAAAACAGAAGAGGCTGCTTAAGGGGCTGACAGTATGAGTCTGTATGATGCATGTCTGATGCACACAGTAGATAAGAAGAGTGAGAGACAGTAGAGGTTGCTAGCAAAGCAGTGTGTGGGGAGAAGTAGCTACAGGCATGAGAGGGACTAGCAGGACACCAACACCACAGGGTCAGCATCAGCCTAACCACAGGCTTCTTGGGAAGAAGGGTGGCAGAGCGCTACCCTGCACTGGAATCAGTGCCTTGCTGTCCCATCTGCCTTTATAGCAAGAAAGACTTGGTACTCTGCTTTTTTGGGAAACGAGGTGTATTTTCTATCAGGATTGCTCCTGGATGTCAGTCTGTGCTCCTATAAAAGGCAGTATGTCTGCCATGCTCTAAGGTTCATTCTTGGACATCTCTGTGAAGCACAGAAAAGCTGCACCTGTTAGCCTGTCACAGCTAAAATTATAGAATCATAGAATAATTTGTGTTGGAAGGCACCTTTAAAGGTCATCTAACCCAAGCTCCCCTGCAACGAGCAGGGATGTCTTCAACTACATCGGGTTCCTCAGAGCCCCGTCCAACCTGACCTTGAATGTTTTCAGGGATGGTGCATCTACAATCTCTCTGGGCAATCTGTGCCACTCTCATTGTAAAAAATGTCTTCCTTCTATCTAGGCTAAATCTTCTCTCTTTTGGTTTAAAGCCATTATCCCTTGTCCTATTGCAATAGGCCCTGCTAAAAAGTTTGTCCCCATACTTTTATAAGCTCTCTTTAGGTACTGAAAGGCTGCAATAGGGTCTCCCCAGAGCCTTCTCTTGAGGCTGAACAACCCCAACTCTCTTAGCCTGCCCTCACAGGAGAGGTGCTCCAGCCCTCTGATCATTTTTGTGGCCCTCTTCTGAACCCTTTTGAACAGGTTCATGTCTTTCCTGTGCTGAGGGCTCCAGAGCTGGATGCAGTACTCCAGGTGGGGTCTCACCAGAACAGAGTAGAGGAGCAGAATCACCTCCCTCGACCTGCTGGCCACGTTTCTTTTGATGCAGCCCAGGATGCAGTTGGCTTTCTGGGCTGCGAGAGCACATTGTCTGCTTGTGTCCAGCTTTTCATCCACCAGTACCCCCAAGTCCTTCTCAGCAGGGCTGCTCTCAATCCCTTCACCCCCCAGCCTGTATTGATACTGGGGGTTGCCCTGACCCAGGTGCAGGACCCTGCACTCGGCCTTGTTGGAACCTCATGAAGCTCACATGAGCCCACTTCTTGAGCCTGTCCAGGTCCCTCTGGATGGCATCCCTTCCTTCAGGCATGTCAACGGCACCACTCAGCTTGGTGTTGTCTGCAAACTTGGTGAGGGTGCACTCGATCCCACTGTCTATGTCACTGGTTAAGATATTGAACCATACCGGTTCCACTAAGGACGAAACTGCATTACTGCCATGCTCCTCATACGCTATGGACCTGCTATTATTTTTTGTGACTGTTTTCCCACTTAATAATCTTTTGAAAATTGTTATGGAAGTGAAGATTGTATTATAGTAGCATGCAAAGGCCTCTACTTACATTTCTAGATACTGTCTTATTCTTTCCACATTGCTGTTACTGCAACTGTGTGGGAGAAAATCCAATACCGCATGCTCCCTGGTTGTGTGCCAAAGCGGTAAAGCAGCAAAATTGGGCCCCACTGTTAGCGATGGCAGTCTGTAAAACAGGAATAATTTTCTATTGAATACCTGATTGAATTACTCATGAATTGCTGCTCTGCTGAGAAAATGATATTGGAGGTTGGCAGGTGGTCACCATTTTTATTTGCTAGAGGGTATTATCTGAATTTGCCTGTCAGGTGATTGCCTGGTTAGTCCCTTCCCAATATAAATAACTGTGTATTTCAAGATGTGATAAATAATAGCAATAAAGTTTATAGGAGAAAAAAATCTTCTTACTGTTACAAGGAACAGCACTTAACTCAGCCATTTATCTACTGCTTACAAAAAACTGGGGTGATCAGATGATAATATATTCCAGTGGTTTGCAAAAATATAAAGGAGGGAGAATCACTGTTTGATCCCCCTCCCTCTTCTTCTTGTAGCTACAGTTTATAATAGCTTTGCATTTAATTGGTATTTTATTTCTTTATGCTTATGAGGTTTGATAATTTGAACAGCCCTTGCAGTGGTATCATTTTGTTCAGTGAGCCAGACATTGTAAAATTGTGCATTTTTATGTAATTGAGATGATTTTGCCTGGTAGCTTGTGGAAAATTTCATAAAAATTTTTATGCGTTGGTCAACTCATTTAAGGTGATATCTCACTTTTTGAGCTGATCGGCACTTTTTCCTGGTACTCCATCGCTGTGCTGCAAATCAACTTTTTTGTACTTTGTTTCTAACGGTAAAATAATGAACAACATAATGCTTCCCAAGGCAGAAACACAATGTTCATTTTCCCTTTGGCAGATGAGAATGTAGCCATTAGGAACATTGCTTTCCCAGCTGCTCCTTGGAGGGACAGACCAGTACACTGGTAACAGATATATGGATTTCATTCAGATCACAGAAAACTTATGTCATGTAACACTTGACTGTGAGCCTCTCTGTGCTTGACTGTGAAGCAGAGGGGCAGATTCCTCTCATTTCACTGCTGCTGCTCGAAGTGGTGGATTACATCAGCTGGACTGAAAGAGTTAAGTAGCTCCTTGTGGGATACCACGCCTGTGATAGATTCTTCTCAAAATGGGTAGCATGTCTTTCACGATGATCCTCTTTGCGCTTTTGGTTATAACGGAGCTTTTAACAACAAGTACTAGATCTTTTTTCACAGACAGATACCGAGCACCAAAGTGTAAAGCTCAGCAGCTGGAAGGAAGGGACTAACACTGCATCTTGTATGTGATCTATTGTCAGGAACAGTAAATACAAGGCACTTCCTCGCAGAGGTTTGGTCACTTAGATCATTGGTTCAAATGCAGCTCAGATCTGAACCGCTAATTGAGAGACTTGCATGGCTGCTGCCGGCCGTGTACCTGCTCTGCCTGCAAAGAGGTCTTCAGCCTCCAGGAGTGTCAATCCAGCAGGTTGGTTCAGACAGGCAGTGAAACCTGCAGCTGCAGGGGTGCCTCTTGGGTTTTCGAGTGCGATGTGCTATACCTCTTCCATATGCATGAGACTCCTCCATGGGGAGGCTGAGAGGAGGAAAGAGGTATGCACTTGCACTGAAAGCAGCAGAAAGACTCCCAGTGTGATAAACACCTGGCTGCTAAGCTGTTGCTCAACACTGCTGGGATATTTCAGGTAGGGGACTGACTTTTTCATGAATCTAGGGTATTAGACCAGATCAGACTGGCAGTGCGAAGCACACTCCATGAAAGATACTGCCAGCAATCTCAGACTGGAAATTATGGACTATTTTCTTGTTGGTAGTAACAAAAGGTATGGTGGGTCCCTAAACCCTGCCCTTGGGATGATATGAGAAAGACTAGGAAGATCTCACTTTAGACATCAGGTGGCCAGAAGAGGCAAGTTCCTTCCAAACAGAAAACTCTTTCTCAAAACGATGACCACCACCTTTTAGACAGTGTCAGAGTATGTGGAAATATCCATGGAAAGAATGATAAACCACTCAAAACAATTTCTCTCAAAGTGTTTTTTCTAGAACAATTGGTAAAGTTGTGGCCAAATTAACTCCAGCATTAATCTTTCACCTTCATGTGGCAGAGCTGATAAATTGTATTCGACTATAGGGCTGGGACTGAAATGAAAATCACCACCCAAAAGCTGCTTTCCTTGCAGACCACTAGCAAGAAACTGACATGGAAGAGAATCCTTTCATTGAGATGTGATATTCCCTCTCCTGGTTTACATAAACCTGACTGAAGACGAAGTGGTTACCTAACAGAGCTTTGTCGCCAAGGTGGCATCTATAACTTATCACAAGATAGAAGTACAGACAAGCTCAAATAAGTCTTTCAACAGAGGTGGCTTGCAGGAACCGTCTTTGCCGGGTATATGTGCTTTCTGAATTGCTTTCAATGGAAAATTAGCCATTTTGTGAAGATATTCCTTAAAGCAACATTTGGAATATGTGAAAGTAGGTAAGATCATACTGCAAACGCATGGAATTCCATGGGGCATTAAATCTGAATTTCACAGAACTCTGATTTGAAGCCAGTTCTGATGCTCTCATTACTCTAATTCAGAATAAAATATCATAAATAATTTAATGGTGACTGTAGTAATAGCAGTTATGCTAAATATCCTCTGTAGAGCCTTCCCATTGTGGGCTCCTTTAACCTACACTGCAATTTCATAAAAAGAAATGTATTAAAAAAATTTGTAATGACTCTTGTACATGGAATAATTTCTTGACACCCCCTGCCCAGACAATCTTCTTGTTAACAGTGATCTGTTGGACAGGGAAAGCAAGCAACATCTTACAACATGTCTTCCCAAATTGTGCTCCATGAGACTAATCTAAAGTAAGCAATCTCCAGTCCACAGAACTTTATTTTTTGATTTAAAAGTTTGTGATAAATGTACATGGTAGTTCTGAAGAAAATTGGAACATTGATCTGTGTATCCAAGAAGTCTTGAGATTAAAATAACTTGCTTACTGAGAATACTATCATAAGATTTAAACAAGTAGATAGATGCTTAACATCCATTCTAGTAGTTAATATTGTGGGCCAATAAGGTTGGGATCTAACTCATATGGTGCTGAGTCCTGTTGCTACCACTTACTGCATTCATTAGGATGGATTTTTATCAAAGAAGAGAAGGTACTTATACCCTCACTAGATCTAGATTTTGGTAAGCACTTTCTACAGTTTTTGAACTCCTTGGTAAATCAAGCACTGAGCTTGTAGCTTTTACATAATGATTCTTAATATCTGTTAAGGTTAAGTAATACATATTAATCCAAACACCAGGAAAAAACCCCAACCTTGCTGATGTACAGGTGCATCAATCTATTTCAATATAGTATAAAAGAAGCTATTAATACTGAAAAATATTCCTGCTAAGAAGGGTTACAGGCTACTAGGCATTCCTATGCTTCTGAGGTTATGTTAAAAATGGTGACAAATGGCAAGTATGTAAAGTGCATAATAGTAACATAAAAATAGTAAAATACTTCATTTTCTCATTACAAAAAGAGCACCACATAGTCTGAGTTGATACAAATATCCTGGAGTGGGATCTAATCTGTTTAATTTAAGCAGCCAGCTTTCATGTATGTGCCTCTAAAGGCAACAAGTAGGCAGATCATGTCTGTCTACCTTGGGTGCCTGAACTGACACAGGCAGGTTTTCCAACTGGAAGCTTTCAGAACCACCTTTCTCTCTCCATCATCTAAAAAGGACCTCAGAAACACATTAGAAATCCTGTAAGATATACCTGGCATATTCAAAGCTACATCATACTGTAACTCTAGCAATGTTTTGGTTTTTTGTTTTTGTTTGTTTTTGTTTGTTGTTTTTTTTTTTCCCAAAAAGTAGCTCCTGAACAAGTACCAGTACAAAGGCAAGTTTTAAGTGGATTCTAAGAGTCAGTGTGTTCATGAATGCAATCTGGGTGAATAATTACTCTAATATGCTAACCTTATCCAATCTCTAATGTATTAGGTTCCTTAGCTACCTCTATTTTACAAATGCGGATCCGGAGCCAGAGAAAAGACTAGGACTGCAGTTCCTGTCTAATATTTGGTAGGCAGCAGATCATCTCCCCCTTCTTCCTTGTACTCTGCGTTGCACATTGTTGCAATCTCCCACCAGAAATTGGCATCCCTCAGTTGTACCTGTTCAGGTGACCAGTCTCTAAACCAGGTTTACGCAACTGTCCAAGTATTGTAACTGAAAACTCCAACGTGGGAAAAGCAAAACATATTTTCACAAAACATTTCCTAAGGACAGTTATATAAACATCTGAATTGGCATGACTGAGAGGGAAGTAAGGTCTGACAGAGAAGAGGTGGAAGGGAAGAGGATCTGGACAGAGGAGCTTAAACTAGGTCTGCTACTGACGGAACTGGTCATCTGGAATGACAGCTTGGGAGTTTTGTCTAAAGCCAGGCAGAAGATCTGTGTCACATCAGCAAACCAACTATGCATTTCAAACTCTAAGGGGCTCCCTAAGCAGTGACCAAATCTCCTCTTAACTCAGATTGGCAGTATGGTGTAGATTTCTGGCAGGTGTACCTGTTTATGAATGCAAATATACTGATGGCTTTCCTTTACGTCAGTGGAGTGGCTGTGGAGTGACAAAGCTGAAGATGCTTTGGTGGTGGAGCCGTGCTACTGTCCGTGAGAACTCAGGTCCTACACTCAATTGCATGGCATTTCTGTTTATGAGAAATTAACAGTTTGGGAATAATGACTCCTGATACACAATTGATTGTTAGATGAACACAAGTTTGCTGCTTTGAGGGACTGAAAAACATATAAGTAATGGAAAATTTTGTCTTCCTGGTGGTAAAGGCAAATGAATCTCTCTATCAGTCTTTGTGCTGTCAATGTTTATTTATCCAAAAGAGCATCTTATTATGATATGACACTTTTGAAAGACCCAGAGGGAAGGATTTAGACAGGCATTCAGAATTCAGCAGGATAAATAAGAAAGGAGTGGTTGTCATCTCCAGAAACAACCTACCAGTAGAACTTGCAGATAGGATAGCTACCTGCTTTAAATTGCATTTCTGTCCTTTCTAAAAGGAGAACAGAGGTTGCATGTTGATTTGACATTTTCTTAACTGAAACCTACAGAATTAGATCTCTACAGAGATCCAGGAAAGAGTTGTGTTTTATGTTGATCCTTGAATCTCTATCATTTTGGACAGAGGATTTCTACTTTCACCAATTAATTATTAACACAAAAGCTAGAGTACTTGGGGCTCCCATGATTGTTTGCTGGCAGAGTTATCTGGAGAACGCTAAAATGTTACTTTTCTGCAGAATGACTTGCACTTCAAAGTATGGCCATGCACATAAAGTCTGAGAAATCACATTAAAGATCCATGCCTCTGTAGTGGTTTGTATCCAAAAAAAAAGAAAAAAAAAAAAAGATAGAAAAAAAGGTAAATTTCTGGCTTCTGCTTTACTAAAGGTTATGCTGAGAGAGAAGTGGATTACCATGCAGTCATGCATAAATCTGCTTTGCTTTCTATCCATCCAATTAAGTAATCAAGGAGATTCAGCTCCACACCACTCTTCCCTGATTCTAGGTCTGTTTGCACCTTGTAACCCTACTGCTTCCCTGCATCTACTGTGTGTGCAGTCCAATTTGAATCAATTTGAGTGTATGGGATGCCCAGGCACTCTTATATCCGTTTCAGGAGACACACAGGCACTTTTTCTCTATTTGGGTCTGCTCAAAGGAGTAGGGTTTCAGCTCCATTAAGCTCTTTGGTTAACAACATGCTTGGATTCTGCAGCTCTCCCTCGAGCATGTTACAAAGACAGTTTTACATTCCTGTATGGATAGTCCACAAAACTCATCTTTTTGGACACAAATGCTTGTGACTATACCTATACAGTGGAATTTATGGATATGAAAGTGTAAGTGCTTTCCTAAAACAAGACCATAAGGACTCCAGGTGATGGAAAATTTATCACCTTCACTGATAAGCTGTCCTAGCAGTTTATGACTCTCTTTTCTAAGAGTCATATTTTCAGTTTAAACTTTGCAGATTTCACTTTTGAAGTATCTGGTGACTTTTTCATATCTGAGAGTTCTGCCATACATAATTAAATCTCACATAAGCTTGCAAAGTAAGGCTTACCTAGGATCTAAAGAGAATGTTGGGCTTAGGCAAGCCTACTGCTCAGGGGTATGCTTCATCCTATAAACTCATTCATTTAGCTTTGCTGCTAGTCAACTAACCATCAAGGTAAATCGGTACTTCACTGCCTTCTGAAGTATATTCTTACCTAAAGCATGTGGAGGCCTCCTTTTCCAAGCATTATCAGGCATTATAAAGAAATTAGGTCTTCTCTCACCGGCTCAGTGGGAGAGACAGCTGACATACCATCAAACAAACAATACTGCTGCCATTTATTTCTGTCACAGAAATGTATTAAATAAACATATTTGAGGATGTTGAATGATTTAGAAAAAACCCACCAAACCCAGAATGAATTCTAGCCTGTCAATGATTTTGTCAAAAGATCAACTAATTAATTTGTTAATTTTAAAAATAGGTGGAAATCATGTTTTTATGATTTAGGATTAAGATGGGAGAAAAATAATGATTTATAGTTAAGGCATCTCAAATAAATATAAATATGTCCTTAATAGAGAAGCCTTTAAACAAGACACCAAGAGGAATTAAAAGATTCAGAGCAAGATTTATTTGTCATGCTCTTAGTAAAAAGTTTGCACCTGGATCTACCTGTGTGTATTTATGCAAGGTGCTCAATCAGATATTTCTTTGCAAAGACAGTTTTTATTATCTCCTGTTTTCATTTTATTTTATCATTTCTTTGTAAGGCTACTTTTTTCTTCAGAACTGCCTAAAAAAGGAAAGATGAAAAATAAAATAAATAATAGGATTTTTTTGAAGGTGAAAGAATAATCTTATTGTTGAGGTATCATTGCATTATTATATATTCTAATTCTGAAACATTGCTGAGATAAATTTAGTTCATATTAATTCTTGTCCTTGAGCCTTTAGACCATATTGATCATCTGAGTCTTTAAGCTTTAAAATTCTACTTATAGTTTCTAATTTAATACAGTGATATACTTCACGATTTATCCTCTGGTATGCGTACAACATTAAGCCTCCAGAATGCTCTATTATATAACTTAAAAGGTGTCTTTTCTGACATACACTTCTGCCTAGTAACCATAAATCTGTACCTGAGTAAGCTGATGAGTTTGGAAAGCCAGGTTAATGGTACACAGCTTCCATTGGGAACTTTCCAACACATAGGGAGTGTGATGCTGTAAAGCTAGTCAAACACCTAATCAATGAACACGCCTAAATAACTGTTGATTCATCATGAAAAAGAGACCATACACAGGCAACTAACAAAAGCCGGCCTCGGGCAGCAATCAAAAGTACTTAACTTTAAAGAATTTAGTTTTGAAAGAAATCTACACAGCTGGGCTAGTAATCTATATTGTAGATATCTCCACTGAACCAGCCATCTTCCACTTCCCTTATTGTCAGTTGTGAATGAAACAGGTACTTTGGGGAATGTAATTTACACCATTATTTTGGGCATCTACATTTGAATGAGATGAATTCTGTGTTAGAATTGCCTATTTTTTCTGAGCAATTAGAGGCTGGTTAAGTAAGAGGTAGATGTCTGTACCTGGTCAGGTGATTCCATCACATTTTGCTAGCAAAGCTTGAGTTAAATAACTGCAAGTAAAAAGAGGTTAATTGGGAGTAGCAGGTAAAATTAAGAATGTTCCAGGAAATAAATTGGGTCAGTGAAGCAAATGGAGTTGTTAGTCCTACTTCAAAGTAAGTTTCTTTCAGGAAAACCTCTGTACAGTAAAAGCAGAGCCCAATGGAAGCCAAATGAAAACAGAAGCTTTTTCAAGTAAGAATAAGATGAGACATTGCTCTGAGAAGTTGGACTCAAATCTTCAAAACAGAGCACAACATTCATGGCAAATCTCCTTCTCATAGATTAGGATTTTGTACATTAGGAGAAAAAAAAACATAATTCCATCCACATATTCATGTTTTTGAAAGGTTTTTCTTTTGATTTTCATATTTAAAGACAATGCCTAAACCTGTCAATGTTATGTCATAGTTAGTGGTCTATTACATATGTATTTACAGACAACAGTTAGTAGTTTTCTCATTAGCTGGTGTTACATAGTGTTCTAAGAAAAGATTGTGATACTGAATATGGGCTAAACTAAACATGTCTGTAGAGGACCGTGATGAGACATTTTGGCATCCGGGATGCTGCCTCTGGCCCTCTGCCTCCTGCCATCTGCTGCAGCTACGTCCTCTGGACCTGCTCACTCTGGACTGAGGAGCTGCAGCAGCACCAGCAACCAAAGTGTCTCAGACACTTGCTGCTTCAGTGTGCTCTTTGCTGGGGCTCTGTGGCTATATTGTTTATTGTGAAAATGTCTTGATCCTCAGATCAGAATGTTGATTACAGCAGTTCTATTTGCTGTGGTCTGCTTCTTGTTCTGACTGAAAAAATTAAAGAATATTAATTTGAATAAGTACCTGCTGCATAGTTGTAGCTAGCTGTGTGAGATGTTTTACAGTTTTACATAATGGGCAAAGGAAGCCGTGGATATATCCAGTGTATCTTGGCAGAGTTCCTCCATGATTCATGAGAGAAATGAGAAGGATGAGAGCTGCCAGGCTTAAAAGATCTAATATCACTAAGGCCCAGGAGACTCTTCTTAGGAGCACTGGGAAAGGCCCACAGGATGATTCCAAGGTCAGCCAGATCACTTGGAAGACTTGACCTTTGGGATTTGCTATCTTAGCTTTCGAATTACTAATGAAGTTTATACACAGAGAACACGAACATCTAATGCATTAATTTTTTTATGTAGCAATTTTATATTTGAAAATACAGTTTTATATATTTGCTTTTCTAACTTTAGAACTTGGGATTCTCTTTTATCTCACAAATGGCCAGAGGCTATGAAATATTAATGCTAACACTAATATAAATAATGAATTAAACAATGAAAGCTTTGGCTTAAAAAGTCCAACTCTTACATGAGTACAGACTTAAAGGTGCACTTGAAGACAGGAATGCATCACCATTTCTTCCAAGTAGAGTAAAGAATTGCCTGTTTGTAAATCAGACATAATCGTGTTACTTTATGTTTCTACTTGGGGCACAAATGGTAACCACTTAACAAGGTGAACTCCCTGTCTAGTCTCTCCCAATATTTGTTATTCTAATTTATCTTAGCAGAGAGAACATAAATTCCCTGAGCGGCTGAGCTAAGCCCTGGTTTTGCTGCAGGCTCCTGATCTTGCATTCTTTGTGTCGCTCCTAATGCCTTCAGAGGGTGCGCAAAGGAAGCGATTCAGACCCCATAACTCTGTATCTGAAGAAAGGCAATTTAATATTTTTCAGTTTCACTTACCAGTTCCTGCTCTGATGACAGTCTTGCTCCACATCTTGCAGTTTTAACAATTTTTCTTTTCTTTTTGTTGTTGCTTAGGTATAAAATGATGATGTAGTTTTCCATAACATGCTGTTTCCTTGCAATATTCTCACTCAGTAGGGTAGCTCTCTATTGATTATTTATTTTTGGAAGAACCTTAGCACAGCTCTATACTGTGAGCCCTTGTCTCTTGAGAGATTACTTTATAAAGTCTGTGAGTCTTCATGAAAGACTACAACACCTGGAACTAGAATTACACTTTGAATTGTGGTGTGCCTGTGCAGTACGTATTCAGCCTTACAATATGGAGTGGTGAAAAACTCTTTTTCAATATTGTTATTTTTTTCAGGTTACATTTCAGTAAAAATGATTGGCCATATTCTAAGCCTTGCTGTTAAGGGACTATAAAACAGCTGGAAAATGGATATATTTATTTCTCTGGAAGCCTCCTGCGTTAAACAGCCATGATGGAAAGTTCAGGCAAATTCCTTACAGATTCGCAATGGATGTGCCTGGACTTGAGAGCTCTGATTAGAGAGTTTATTTTCTCAGTTGACTGGTTAACTTTGTTGAGTTGAACAGGCAAAATTCAAACCCTGACCCTCATGTCTAAAGTTTTGCTTAGTTGTCCTAGCGAAATCCCTGCGCTTCACAGTCATTATATAAGTCTGGATTTAAATGTTTGGGATCATTAAGAAGGACCAGCTCAAGCCCTCATCAACAAGTCTGCAAGGATAAACCTCAGCTGCATGAGAGAGCTGCCCAGAGAGTTAATTTTCTTCCCTTAGTCACAAAGATATCATTGGCTTCAGAAGCATTCCTTTACTGAAAGAAGAAAAGAGAATGATTAAATACCTGACTGCCCCTTCTCCGTAGTTTAGGTAATGCAGTTCTCTCTAGCTCCCAGGGTTAAGGTACCTGAGTGTTTCCCAGCCTCTGCAGTAGTACCTTCTTTCTAACCTGAGACTGTCAAGCCCCATGGGCTTTGCGTTTACCCTGCAGGGCAGAGGTTTCGCCCCAGGCAGAGCTGCTCTGCAGCATCAGCTGCCTTGACAGCCTGTCCCACTCAGTGCTCACAGGCCCTCCCAGTGCCCACCACACCTTTGCTAACAAGTTTGACTCCACAGTGATTTCTGCACCGTGAACAGGAGCGCAACGAGTACACAGGGTTTTTCACCTATTAAAAAACCCCTATGCAGACTCTCTCACCTAGTTGTTTTTCTAACCTGTGGCATTTGCAGCGCAATGTAGCAAGTGATTGATTTAACGGAGGGCAAAGTCAATACACGGTCAGACATAGTTAGCTGTCTTACATTTCTGTGCCTTCATAAAATTGTTAAATCTTCCTCAACATTGTAAGATTTCTTCTTCTTAACAGAGACAACTCACCATAAAACAATATATATATATTGAACATCTCAGGCCTGTCCATTGACCCATTTTCTTTTTCTTTCTCTCCACGAGAAGCCAACAGATCAATGCTTCCCTTTTGGTTCTGTCCTACCTGGAGCCCTTGGGAGAAAGATGGGGGTGCATCCTCCCTTTGGCATCAGCCACTCTTTTTATACTAGTATACTTTGAATGACTCCTCTGCGCAGAATGCTGTTTTGTGGAGGTAGAATACAAAGAGACATTCATATTAGCAATCCTGCTGGCATTTGTGAAAGAATGTGAACATTGTGTGCTAGCTACAGTGCTTCTTAGTGGTCATTAAGGAGAACTTCTGAGTAACTGTACCTAAGATTAAAAAGAGACAACGAATTTTTATTGTATATTATCTAGTAATATAATACTTTATCTTATTCATACATAAGTGAGTAAGAAACTCAAAGAAAGGAATCTAGGGTCCTTTTTTGGGCTATTATCAGACTTATTGGATTGGAAAACCAAAAGCATTCCATACCTCTTAAGAGCACATTCTTCCACTAAGGAAGGTCTGATAGAGTCAGTTAGGTGAGAAGATGAATTTAGAAATAGCTAACATAGTAACCAATGCACTCTCCTATAACTTACCTACACAGCGGCAATAAAGTGAGAAAATTAGCATTATGGAGCCATCCAGACTGACCCATTTGACTTCCTGGGTATTACTGCATTCAGCAACAATGCAAATTCTGGAAGAGCATTTGCAAGTTAGAATGATTTTTTGTGATGCCATAAATCATCGGGGGAGATTAGAAAAGTTGTAACAGCTGCTGGATATGAAAATATATCTCTTCTTGAAAATATATTAACATATTTGTCTTTGATCTTATACTCGGAGCAGAGCAGGTGAGTGTCCAGATCTGGGTAGGAGCATTTATGAGCAACCTGTTACACCATATTCACCCTACTGCTATCTGGGTACCACTGGATGCCAAGTTACTGTGACAAATATTGTAGAGAATGAAGATCTTACTACTCTCTGGGAAAAATAATACACAAGATTTGGACATCTTGCAAAATCCATCTATTTTCTTTCACTATTTACATTCAGAGGAGCTGATACAAGACAACCAACATCAAGGTACCATCTCAAATTGAGAAAAGGAAGAGAAAAGTTGTGCAACAGATGGCTTTTTGTACAAGCAGAAAGTGCACTGAGTTTCTAGAGCTTCATTTTAAGGTAGAGAGCACCTATATTCTAACGAGTTACAGGAAGAAGAGAGTCCTCTGGATCTTCACTCTTTTTCATACTGTTCATTCAAATGCGAGCATTTAGCAACCCTGGATTTTTTTACTGTTGGTATGAGAATTAACATATTTTGGATAGATCTAAAATTATTTTACTTTTGTCATCATGACTTGAACTCATATGTTTTATTGAAATAATGATATTTTGTGGACTCCTGTTCCCCTTTGAATCAGCTACAAAACTCCTACTGATTTATTAGGGCCAGGGCTTCACTCACAGATTTTAAAAAGCACACTTTTGATTTAGCACATCATCTCTATAAAATTGCGCTGATTATCTGGTAATGATTTTATTTGAATAATGAGATCTCTTCTCTGAAGTCATAGGATAATTTATTTGCATTTTGAATTAAATTGTGACTGAGATATTTGAGATAATTGTGCTTGCTGAAACACCCAAAGAATATAAAGAGATCCATACAAATCTTGAATGAAACACAATTACAATTACCAGTAGCTTTTCAGTGGCTTTCAGGATAATCTCCTTCAGTTCAATGCAAATATTAGGTCCACAGCAACACGGACATTTTCTTTGGTTATTCATCAATCCTGATACCCGTAGGTAGCTTCTGCATCACCTGAGACATAATCCATAATATATGGATTTTATTTTGGGCCTTCATTACTCTGGACCACAGATTGGAGGAGGCCAAAGTGAAACATATGCATCCAGCTTTCTTTAAGAAATCTGTTATAGGCTATGCAAAAACTTCCATTTTCTGTCTCCTTATTCACTTATAAACTCTGGAAAAATAGAGTACAACTACAAACCGAGGTGTGTCACACCTGTCAAGGCCTTTTCCTTTCCAAGGCACAGGACATCTCTCTGTTGAGGTCCTTGGCTAAAGGAGTGCATCTGCCCTGTTCAATGCTACGTAAACCATTGTCAGAGTCCAGGAAGAGGGTCAGATTATTCCAGGAAGCTGACAGGAATGGGCAGAAAAGATGGATAGTGGAAAGGGCAGAAAAACATGACACTAAACTGAGAACCCTCTGGTTTGATGGCTCTTACTCATCATCTTTGGATTCTTGTTTCCTTTCTGGTCTCATTCCTGTCCATCATAGTTTCCAACTAACTTTTTGTCTGTAGCAAGCTAGACAGAACTGATAATCTATAGCAACATGTCAGACTTCTACAGTGATATTTTTCACTACATGCAAATGCTAAGTAATTTTGCTTGATGTATTTGACAGTGATAGGTAGTTTCAATACAACGACTTGAAGTTATGCCTATTCTAAGTTATTCTTATAATTTGTTAGCTTTTTATACACAAGTGGCTGCTATTCCCAATGGAAGAACTTGCCCCCACCTCCTCCACACACACAGTCAGCTCTGCTTTTTTTCAAACAGTAGCTAAAATATACAGGGCGTGAAGCTGGCTTTGCAGATGTGAGCCTGAGTCTCTTGTTGAATCTCCATGGCAGTACTGTGGAGCTGTGTGGATCTGTTTTTGTGGAGCAAAGATAAGGATTGGGATACGAAAGAGTTATTGCTATGAGAGAATTTACCTGCCCTGGAACTGAAAAAAACCCAGGCATCTCAAAAGGAGTAAGGCAGTTTGATGCTTTTGTGGGTGTACTGTTAGATCCAGGACAAGGATTAGTGGGATTTGTTGAAGTACTGATTCAGTATCGTATTTTGGAACTATAAAATTGTATACAATTTAGAAGCTATATATTGAACTGTCAAGCTGTGCACACTGTTAGCCTACATAATGGCAGGATTGCTTGTAATCTTGTCCCTTCTCTCTTATTGCCTCCCAGTGTCAGTAATGCACTTCTTGTGTCTTGTCCTTAATTGTCCTCTGATTCTATATGAGCTCTGAAGCTCTGTGTCCCTGTTGAACAATACTGATTTCAGTTGAGTTCTTCAGAGTGCAAAGGTCTGCCTGCAAGGAAGAGGGTGAAGGACAATAACCCTTTAAAGGGAAAGACCTAATTTATCTCTGCATCCTGTGAATACCATACCCTTCCAAGATACTCTCTGCTGGTCAGTTAATGACAGGGTTTTAGAGTAAGCAGTCTCTCAGCTACGGGATGACTGCTATTTTCCTGCGGTGATTGCTCCTGATCAAACTGTGTTTGAGACCTGAGATGAGTGCCCATGCTCCCTCTCCAGCACAGCCAGGTAGGTGAGTGCGTTTGATAATCTCAAGGAGGAGATCCTGGCTGTCAAAATTTATGCACCTAAACTGAGCAGACCACATCTTCTTCTCCACGGACCAGGTGCGAAATACAGTATTCTTTTTAGTAGGACTAACCTGGCAAAGGGCTATATGTGCCTGCATCCAACAGACTGGTTTTGCCTTTGCTGCATCTGTTTGAGTATGTTTTCTTTCTTGAGCCATGACAGGAGCAGATAAAGTGAATGCAAGTGCTACCCTTGCAGTGTCTCCACAGGCAGAGGAGCATTGGGAATGTGTGCAGCTTTACTGGGATAGAGAGAGACGTAGGGCTATTTAAGCTTTGAGTCAACCCCACTGTTGTCCATAGGAGAATCTCCAAACCACTTCAGTCTGCTGCTTTTTTTCCCTTTTCCTCCCGTAATCTCTCAGAGCTCAGAGTAGTAGCTGCCATTCAGGATTTCACAGGTTTTAAAATTGCTGACTTCAAAAACTCTTTATTCTTGATCCTGGTGTCTCTGATCTGTCAGTGAAGCCTGAAGTCTTTACCTACCTATTAACCCCAGGACCTATTCATCAGCAATATGCTGGTAAACACTAGGTGCTACTAAGGGAGCAAGCTGGCTTGCTACCAACAATGCCCTTCGGTGTACGGTTGCGTTGCATATAAATAAAATGTGGCAGCAGAAACTAGGCTGGACCACAGTCAATAGCCCCATTGCCTTATACAATATTGATAGGTTGGCATTGCAAAACCTGCAAAAAATTTTAGACTGAACTTTTTTATCAGGTTCCAGGTACAAAGCACTCCAAATTCCAACAGCAGTTTAATCTTAGGAGCCGTACTTCTGTGCGTAGGGATGAGAAACAATCAGATTACTTACGGGACATAGTACATTACTGAAATAGAGCTCACCTCATTTCAACAAATATTTTAATACATAGGACGCAGCACCATTTTCATTACTGACAATTTCATTTCCAGTGTCTCTTACTGGGAGAAAGGGGGTTTGAAATTGCTGCATTTGTCTCAGAGAACCTAGTAAACTGAAATGGTGAATGGAGCAGAAGGATTCGAATAGATGAGAGTGCGTGGGGCAGGCAATCGTTTGCTTTTTTCATACAAGATGTTTCTCTTTCCAGTAGAGTCTAAGCTTTAAAGCTTCAAGATATAATTTCTACCTGAAAATAGGTTGGTGAAAGATAAACATTTCTGAGAAATGTCCCCCTTCTCCCATCCCCATGATTTCTCCTGGCTCAAGCTGCCACTTCTGCTTTACATTCTGTGCTGCGAGGTACAGTACAGAGCTGTGGCAATTTTGGGTGCTCGTCTTTCAGTCAAGCCAGCGTAAATGAAGCTGTCAGCAATGAGAACAGAGATGTTTGCTAGAAATTAAATAAGAAAGCCTATGCTAAAATGCATTGATCCCACTATTTCCTGGTTTGTAATGTTATTCATACATTTTTCTTTCTACACCACAGCCTCAAACTCATATTAAAAAAGTGTCAAAAACATGTAGGGCTGCTGGTGCCATACAGAAATTGTGAAAGGCTCTTCAAAAGTTAGTGTTGTCTGAGGTCTTAATATCTAATGTGCAGTGAACTTAAACTATGCTCTCGTTTTCTGTGTCCTTAATAGCTTTATTATGCCTTGGCTGTAATGTTTCTGAGAGGAACCTTTGTGTCTACAGCTCCCTAGGTGAGTTCACACATCTGTCTGGTGTGAATTCTGCTCACTCTCTCTCCACCCTCATTTTGTGCCTTAAATGTTCTCACCTTGAAAAGGTGCAATTCACATATCAGCGTGCTGCTTCAAGAAATGACAGATTCTCCAGCCAGGGAACGTTACAAATTCCTAGGCCTGCATGTTTTATCCATACTTTTGTCTTTCTTTTCTCTTGTTTTTCTTAATTCTGTTCTTTTATCCTTTTCTGAGGTGCTCTCTTTTTTCTTTTTTTTTTTTCCCTTTTCCCCAAACCCTTATTTTATTCTGGGTAATGCCAACTCTGGGTATCACATACTGAACCTGGTGCTGAAAAATATGTTTTATAGAACAGGTATATATTTTATATAGCAGCTTAAGGGAAAAAAAAAAAAAAACTCCACAAGGAAAAAAATAATTATTGTACAAAAGCATTAAATACTTTAAGGTCCTGCTTTACAAACTATGAAGAACACTTCATGGCTTTATAAAAGAAGCTGGGATTACTTCTGTATTTACTCAAAATTTTTCTTTTGCATTAATAATTTGTTTGCATGGAGGTATAAATATATCGTTTGAGATTAGAACCACACTCCTCCACATACATACCTGTATTATGGTGGAGTCTTTCCCCTAAAGGCACTATACACTGAATCAGGAGAGTCACATAACGTATATAATAGATGAGAAGGACCTCTATTTAGCAACATTTTAGGGACATCAGAGATGGTAGCCATGCGTTCTTGTGGCTGTTGGTGCTAGCGTCTGACCTTGCTTAGAGGATATATGTTAGTCACATCTTTCATTCAAGAGAAAGAGGTACACAATTACAAAATCTCTTTTTGGAATGACAGAGATCAAAGCCCAGAGCACAGAGAAGCTTGTCGAAGACATAGACATGCTGACTGAAAACACATGAGTTGGAGGTGTTGACTTGGGTGTAGGTTTCTAAGAATGTCTGTAAGGAACCAGATCTCTGTATGCCAAGAGAGAAGTACAGGGTGTAACACTGGAAAAAGGGCTTATTTTGGAATAAATAGATAAGTTGGTTGCTTTACAAAGCAGTTTTACTCTTTTTCTTCTTATTGGTTTCAGAGGAACAGGACTTTGTGCATATTCATTACAAAAGAAACAGGGATGAAGTGAAGAAATATTTAAATTTAAATAAAAATAACTCAGTAAAGCTGGATGCATCACTTGTCTTCTTTAAGGAAAAACAGACAGAGTGGTTCAGATGGGCCAGAGTGTTTGACATTGCTATGTTTGAAATCTAAACTTGTATCATTTAAAAAAAGTCAGAGAGAAAGAGCTGAGAGTGTAGGCAGAAAAGCAAAGCTAAAACCTGCCACTTTGCTTCCCAGTGCTGACTCTCCCTAGCAATGTGGCAAAGGACACATTTTCTCCAAAACCTGGAAACAGTCAGACAGAGTAAAGAATTAGTTATCAGCTGTCAAAAGATATTGCTGGACACATTTTATCCTTCTGTTTTTGTACAAACCATCTAGATTATATCATTATATAACATTTGTTGAATTTCAGAATATTTGCAGAAAGAAGCAGGTCTGAGTTATGCTTTCTGAGACAATTGCAGGTATTAAAATCTGGGTAGCAGTGTTTCAAAAGAAAGAACTTTGACAAGAGAGAAAGACAAATACTTAGAAAATTTTTTTTAGGAATCGAACTTGGAAGCTTTATATATATTACAGAGCTGTTTCTAGTCAAACTTTGTTATTAAGAAATTTAAAAATGTGTATTTTGTCCTACAGTAACTATGACATGAAAGGCATACCTTATCCTGAGATTATGCAGCACCAATATGTATGTGAATTTTACAAAAGCAAAAGGAATTTTCTCTGAGTAGAGCATCTGTTGCTCCAATGGATGGCTTAACTATACCAGGAAAAAAAGATTATTTTTTTTTCTGGTGGCAACCACGTTTCCATTAGAAGGATTTCCCAATGTACTTCCATATGCTTACCGGAAGAACTCTTGTACTGGATGCCAACCCAGTGGAAGGTTTTCCAAAAATGGGGGAAAGAAGAAATTAAAAAAAAAAAAAAAAAAAAAAAAAAGATTATTAGAAAGGGTGAGAGGTAGAAAAGAAAGGACAAAAACCAATGATGATAAATTAGATAAAGGAAACAGCTAAAGTCAGAATAATTTCAGTGCCTTCACTCACCTCTATTCATTCAAAAATTGTCACCCAAAGAGCTGCACATAACACGACAGCTATTCTCTCCTCTCAGACCATCTATTTGGCTTCTATAATGATGACTCTAGTCCCAGGACATAATGACCAGATTTTTTCCCTACCCTCTGTGACAGCCCAATAATTTGCAGGCAGTTATATTTCCTTCTTAAAGGCATCCCTAACCATTAAAGACTTGTCATAAGGCTTAGGGAGCGTTATTCCAATACAAAAAGGAACAGCTACAAATAAAATTCACATTTTTGAGAAAATTCAGATGCCCAAGCTGTATTTCTTCAGCATCAACTGTCAGTATATAATCAAGCTGCTTATCTATTTATCATTTTATAGGCTATGTTAATGCATTCATTTTTATTTGTGTTATCTTACTGAATGCTACAGAATTGTAACAGATGATGGTAGCAAGTAATATGTTCATGTCTGAAAAGTGATTTCTACTGTAGCTTTTGATCTGTAAACAGAACATGTTCTTTAAGATACTTGTTTCAAAGTCAATGAAAATACCCATGTGAGTATAGGTTACAGGGAATGAACCATTGATTAATAATGAAAATGCGTGTCTCTGCCATATGCAGTAAAAAAAAAAAAAAAAGCAGCATGTTAACAAGAGGTCTTTCTCAAGGTTGAGATTCCCAAAAACAACTAAGAGACTTAGGATAAATCCCATTGACTGTTAGTGGAACTCTGGCTCCTAAATCCTACACAAATCAATCAATTTTATTTATACTGTGAGCCACTTCTTTTAGGCAAAGGAAAAGCAGAAAGACTCAGAGTTTTTCTTATGTCAATCAAAGACCCCTGTGTTTTCTACAGTTTCTAAAAGTATATTTTCAGCACTTTAATTACTGTTTTCCTGTTCCTAATAAAAAGTTGGTGAAAGCTATTCCACTACAGTTACTGGAGTCTGATTGCTTCATTGTTTTCCATTTGCCATAAAGTGAGAGTTAATTTTAAAGCAGCAGTACATAGACTTGAAAGAAAATGCACACTGGAAACTGAGGGAGCTAATTTTTCTTTTAACCAGAAAACCTTTGAAGGATGGATGAACTGAAAGTAAAAGCAAGAGAAAAGTATGTTTTGGTGGGTTTTTTTTCCTTAGAACCATAGAAAAAAATATTCTTAATTTTCCAGAAGATAGAATTTTCTTAATGCTCATGATCTGAATTAGTTTTATTGTCTGTTTGATAAAAGTATGCAACATTAACTTTATTATACTAAAATTGCCCAGTGCACTGTATTGTAAATTTAAGCATGCCACATGAAGGAGAAATTGGTTTGGTAGCTTCTAACCAATATGCACGGATTTATCAAAAAAGATGTCATCTGAAACTTGGTGTCATCTGAAAACTTGCTGAGGGTGCCCTCAGTCTCACTGTCTGCATCACTGATATAGATATTAAATAGTATTGGTCCCAGCATGGACCCTTAAGGGATGCCATTTGGTTATTTCCACTTGGACTGGGACCCATAGACTACAACTCTTTGGAAGCGGCCATCCAGCCAATTCCTTATCCATCTAACAATCTATTAATCAAACCCGTATCTCTCCAACTTAGAGGTAAAAGTGTTGTGGGGGACTGTATCAAAGGCCTTACAGAAATCTAGGTAGATCACATCTGTAACTCTTCCCTTGTCCACTGATGCAATCACTCTGTTGTAGAAGGCCATCAGATTAGTCAGGCACAATTTTCCTGTGGTGAAGCCATGTTGAAAGATTTGGTTATTTAAAGAGGAGCTAGGACCAGAGCTATTTGTGTGTATGTGTTCCTGATATGTACCTGTATTCTGGAGATCACAAAAAATGCCAGAAGCCAGGGTTAGACAATGCTAGAGTTTGTGTTTATTAGTCATATTCAATGCACCTGTTTCAAAAATGTTAATTTCTACAGATCATCTCTCTTTCACTCTCTTCTCCCTATATCTTCATTAATGCAAATGTGACATACAGAATCTCCCAAAATTAATTATAATGGATTAAGGCAAATCCCATTCCTGGCCCTGCCAAATAATATAAATGACCCCTATGTATGAAATCAGTTGACTAATGATAAAGTTAGACCATTAGAGGAAAAGAGCCTTTAAAAATGATCAGTGACTTAGTCTAAAAGCGTATGTTGCCTGTAAAAATGAACTTAGTAGATCACAGTTAAATAATAAAATAAACCAATTGTGTACTTCATGAGTATGACTAAGATGTGCAATCACATCAGCTAAATGTAAACAGTAATATACAGGGGCAAAGCATGGCCTGTGAACTCTGTACTGTGACTTCAGCTGTATCCTTGGTCTAGGTTCAGGGTACATTTGATTTAATTATTCAGACTGGGACCCCGACAGGATAATTCCCCTTTCCTTCACGTATTTGAAAATGGTACAAAATATACAATTTTCTAGTGAGAATTCCAGGTGGAATTTCCAGAATGAAATGGAAGCTTGTGGGCTTCCTTCTTTCCTAGCAGAGATGTCATTGGATAAATGCTTCTGCATGCTAGATAGATCTCTCTCGTTTTGCTTTTTAAAAATGTTCCTAGGTTTTGTCGATGCATAGCAAGTAAACAGATTAAAAAAAAAACAAACCAAGCAACAAAAACCCCACCATTCTCTCCCATCTTTTTATTTCAAATAAACAATCACTTTTTACTTTAAATATAGGTGGTAAACAGTTGCCTCTAAAAACAAATTTATTTTTGGTCAACACCCTCTACTTAGGTTGTTCAAAACACATTCAATGTTTCTGAAAGCATAACCATATGTTATAAAATTAATTCAATTTTGAAATGCCTTATCATCTGGCATTTTTATCTTTGAGAGGATTTCCTACTTATTTTTCCATGCTACAGATGTTTTTTCTGAGTTACAACATCTGGCACTTAGTAATTGGGTCTTTCCTTTAGGCAGTAGCCATCTTTGGTCTGAAATTTCAGTAGGTCTAAATTTAGATTTCTCATACTCTTGCTATTTTATACCTCTCTCCACTCTGTTATGACAGATATTTGGATAGATTAATGGATGAGACCATGGATGTCAGTTCCTCATTATATCTGCCAATTACCCTTTCCTTTTAGATACACGCAGGATTCACAAGAGGCAGTAGATTCTTTACAGTCCTGGTCTTTTGGTCTAAGTAGGCAAATCCGGGATCTCTCTGCCTCCCTCTTGTAATTTCTTTCCTTTGTTTCCTTTTCCTCTCCTTCTCTTCTCTTCTCTTCTCTTCTCTTCTCTTCTCTTCTCTTCTCTTCTCTTCTCTTCTCTTCTCTTCTCTTCTCTTCTCTTCTCTTCTCTTCTCTTTCCTCTTCTCTTCTCTTCATGAACAGATTGGTGCAGGTATTGTTAAAATGATTCCTTAGGAATCGTACACCACAGTTTTGAAATACTAAAATAGAATTATTTGCCTCTATCCTAAAGGAAGCAAGCAGAACAGATGCCATATGGAACTCTCCAGTAGCTGATTAAGTGTAACTGTTGCACAACAAAAAATGCAAAACAGCTCCAGAAAGGACGGCTCAGCCTAATCATATCAGAAGTCAAAATGTACGGTAGTTGATCTGATGTCGGAAGAAATACTATTTTTTTAATGGTAGAATAGTATATGTAAAAGTCCAATTCATGAGATTGGTTTGGGGAAAGGAATAAGTAATTTGAAGTATTGAGTGTGGGAGGTCTCTACAAACGCTGAGCATTTAAAATTCAAGGGCTTTAACAAAGACTTCAGTAAATAAATTATATTGTCCCTTACTGATTCCACTTTAGTTATTGGTGTCTAGACATTATATTACTGGAGTAATACAGAAACCCAGCTAAATGACACTCTAATTTCAAGCTAAAAACTCTAGTTTCCCACTAACTGCTATTTGCAGTGGTTTGCTATTAACCAAAACAACTCTCCAGAAAAAGAACCCCAGAAAAAAAAAAGGTATTGTTCCCATGTTCTCTGTGGACAATAAATGTCATTTTATTACTATCAGCCCTTGAATTTTTCAAGAAAATTTGCAGTTCCAAATCATCCCTTTTCTATGTGCTCGCTAGGAGTTTTAACAAGCCACTCTTCGCATAGCCTGACCTCTCAATAAAAAGATGGTTGAAACTTTGCCACTACTGCTGTCAGTAATGCAGAAAAGAAACCTTCTCATCAAGTATCTGCAAGCCAGAATTTCTGTGATCTGTTTACCGTGCTCAGCACATGAGCTCAGACTTTAAGATCATTTTTGCACTGTTCAAACTCAACTGTTCTTCTGAGACCTGGTAAGTGCCATGCTTTTCCCATGTTGCACTGAGATGGGCGAAAGCAAAAGAAGATGGAACAGTGGAGGCAAGGCTAGGGAGACATGCAGAGCAGGTTGGCTGGGAACGCTTCTTCGTGGTGGGAAAACACCCGTTACAAGTGAGCTGGAAATCACCTTCCCTCCTGTGTGCTTGATGAGTAATATTTCTGTACTTAGTATAGTGATCCTCAGCTACAACATGTCAAAACCTGAAGAAATCATGTAATGAAACCTGTGGGCATTTCAGTGTTTTTTTTATTCCACAGAATTTGACAAGGAACATAATTTTCATTTAAACACCCAAATTTCATAAAATTCCATGCTTCTGCTTTATCCATCACCCTCACACACCCTATCTTACTGCTGAAAGCAAAGTGCATCATAACTCTTTTTCTTTCTCAAATTTCCTGTAAAAAATACAAGATAAGTATCCAATCCACTGTGGGATTTCTTCACATTTGCTCCTTGTCTACTTTCCCAAACCACACTTAAAAGAAAAAAAAAAAAAAAAAAAGGAAAGCTGAGCGTCTCATCTGGGATGTATGTAGGACACGAAGGTGATATTTGTATGTGTAAACTAAACAGTGTCAATGCATATCCTCTGGCAAACTTTATCCACGTCCCAGCTACCAAACTGGCTCCAGGGTGGTGTGATCCAACTGGCTCATTGGGAATGGTTGCTGGGGGAGTACTGGTTGGTACATGCTGTGTGCGCCTCAAGGAGTATTCAAAAAATATAAGGAATTCACCTTCAGGGCCCGTGTCTGTGCCCTAACACTATTTAATATACAGGTATAAAGCCTCCTTGTTTAGAGAGGAATAAGCCTTTAAAAGCATGCCATAGCTATGTATAAATCATGCAAATAGGATTAGCCTTTAATTTACTTCTTTTTTCTTTATGAATGAAATGTCTAGAACCAGCATTGTAATTGCAAATAAGTGGGCTATGGCTGAAGCCCCTGTGCTTCTTTAAGGTGCTCCAAAGTGCAGACACATACAGATTTCACTGTATGTTTTATCTAGCTTGTTGCAGTATAGAAAAATATTCTAGGCCCTCTTCTTATGGATTCCTAGCTCTCATCTCATATGATTTCAATTACTGTTCGTGGATAAGGGTAAAAGAATATATATATTGATGAGCACCTGCTTTGATAAAAATTACTTCAGAATAACTGGGCCCCTGCAAAATGCGTCGCCTTCTTTCATCACAAAGGGATTCTTTTAGATATAAAAGTTACTTGAAGCCATAGAAATTCATCTTTACACACCCTGATCATCATGGAATTGGATACATTTTTGGAGGTCTGTTAGTCTGAAACAAGAATATGATCCATGCTTCTCCTTACAGTATTGATTAAATGGCTAAAGGAATTGCAGTAACCTAGCAAATTGTGACCTTACTCTTTAAGAACTTCAAATTCACCCTGGCTGAGAAAGGCCACTGTCAGAGCGTGCAGCTTGGACTCTGGGCAGGGGAACAATTAGCAAAGAATCACAGAATTGTCATGGTTGGAAAGGACCTCTAAGATCACCGAGTCCAACCATACACACACAAAAACCCCCTGCAATCTTGTCCACTAGAGCATGCCCTGAAGTGCCATGTCTACACATTTCTTAAATACCTCCGGGGATGGCGACTCCACCACCTCCCTGGGCAGGCTGTTCCAGTGCCTGACCACTCTCTCAACAAGGTAATTCTTCCTAATATCTAATCTAATCCTCCCCTGCCCCAACTTCAGACCATTCCCTCTGGTCCTGTCATTATTCCCTTGGGAGAAGAGGCCAACACCCACCTCTCTACAACCTCCTTTCAGGGAATTGTAGAGGGCAATAAGGTCTCCCATCAGCCTCCTCTTCTCCAAACTAAACATGCCCAGTTCCCTCAGCCTCTCCTCACAGGACTTGTTCTCTAGACCCCTCACCAGCTTGGTGGCTCTCCTCTGGACACGCTCCAGCAGCTCAATGTCCTTCCTGTAGTGAGGGGCCCAGAACTGAACACAGCACTAGAGGTGAGGCCTCACCAGTGCCCAGTACAGAGGCACCATCACTTCCCTACTCCTGCTGGCCATGCTATTCCTGATACAGGCCAGGATGCCATTGGCCTTCTTGGCCTCCTGGGCACACTGCTGGCTCATGTTCAGCCGGCTGTCCACCAACACCCCAAGGTCCTTTTCTGCTGGGCAGCTTTCCAGCCACTCTGCCCCAAGCCTGTAGCATTGCCTGGGGTTGTTGTGACCGAAATGCAGGACCCGGCACTTGGCCTTGTTGAACCTCATCCCATTGGCCTTGGCCCATCGATCCAACCTGTCCAGGTCCCTCTGGAGAGCCTTCTGACCCTCAAGCAGATCAACACTCCCACCTAGCTTGGTGTCGTCTGAAAACTTACTGAGGGTGCACTCAATCCCCTTATCCAGATCATCAATAAAGATATTAAAGACTGGCCCCAAAACTGAGCCCTGAGGGACACCACTGGTGACCGGCCACCAACAAGATTTCACCCCATTAATCACAGCTTTCTGGGCACGGCCATCCAGCCAGTTTTTTACCCAGTGAAGAGTACACTTGTCTATGCCGTGATTCGCCAGCTTCTCCAGGAGAACGCTGTGGGGGACGGTGTCAAAGGCCCTACCAAAGTCCAGGTAGACAATGTCCACAGCCTTCCCCCCATCCAGAAGGTGGGTCAAATGGTCATAGGAAGAGATCAGGTTGGTTAAGCAAGACCTCCCTTTCATAAACCCATGCTGGTTGGCCCTGATCCCTCGGCTGCCTTGCACTTGCCATGAGAGCTCACTCAAGATGATCTTCTCCATGATCCAGCTGAGATAAAGACAGTCTCTCCACTAAGATCATTTTTACTGGATACTTGCATAGCAAGGTAAAATTAAACTGAGACATACAGTTTCATTAAGAAGTCCTAATAAATCTGTTGGTCTGATGCCCCAGTTATCTTAGGAACCTGGAGGTGGTTCACGTTCTCTTTGTTTCAAGAATCCTCAGATTATCTGTTCTTATCCCCTACAAAATGCTACCAGCTTTCTGTTTGATCCTGACAATACATTCACTTACTCCAGTGGTTACTTTTCCTTCTGAATTGCTGTCTTCCCTCCCTACCTCTTTCAGACTGATTTAGGTATCTTTTTTACACAATCTACCAAAGACTATGGATAAATATAGAAGGAGGATAAATTTTCCTGACACTTGCAGGCTGCTGCTGTCACCAGGAAAAGTAGCTGCAGAAAGGATTTAGCTGGAGAGAGTAAATAATGACTAGAAAGATCCAAAAGAGGGGTAGAAGGAAAAGGCACTGCCACAAGAGTATTTGGATCGTACAAAAACATTCAAGCAGTTCTGTTGCCTCCTGCCTTGTATTCAGGTAAAGAATATGTTCAGAAAATGAAAATATTTTTTTTAGGGACAGAAACATTTTTTTACATTTCCATTTTTCTTTATAAAGGAATGGAGAATGGTGGACAGCTTCTTCCAAGCAAGGAAATGAAAGAGCTAATTTCTCCAGCAGTGCAGATCCCAGTGATCATATAATAAAAGTTTGGGGAAAAAAAAAGATGAAGATTAGTATGCCATGAGAGGAGTGAATAGACCAAAAGGGTCAACTTAAATTCAAGTTGAAAGTAACAATGATATTTAGCAGCAGCCTCAATACGATGCGTCAGATGGGAAGCCAGGTGGCTTAATTACAACACTTTACCTGTTCCTAATCTGAGCTGCTTTTGTCTTGTTTTCTCTCTCTTCTACCTCTGCAGGCTTATTTTCCAATACTTACATTGGTTTTTACCTTTTAGTTGAACATCTGAAGTGATCTTTGTTTCACGTTCATGACTGAGGCTCAATTTCAGAATTCCATCTTCAAAAATATGGATGTGCTTGTCTCTGTGATGGAAACGTTACTTTCTAAATGCCTGGCTTTATAGCTAGAACTAGTTCAGCCTCTTATAAAAAAGGAAAAGCAACTTTTTCTTTCAGATTTTGAAAATGAGAGCTGATCTGTCATTAGGTGGTACAGATTTGGCATGCAGTTCAAGGCATTTTGTCACTTTCACTCACAGAAGCCCTCATTTCTTGTTATCTAGCATCCAATGAAGCCCTTCTCTGTTTCAGTGGCTTTCAGTCAAGTTTCATTATTCTCAGAAGTGTATTCAGTCGTATCATCCTTACCTCTTTTTATTCGTCCCCTGAAGTTTCTGCAAGATGCAGACTTTAAAAATAAAAATATTTTATTATTAAATACATACAAATAGGGGGAGTACCTCCTGCAAAATTTGTGTTCTAGTGAATTTTATACCATATGCATCACTGCAGCTTGAAAAATTTCCTTCAGTCAAGTCTCATCAGTGCAGTTAGTTTATTCAGCTGGATCACTCATATATGCCACTCAATTTTAGTGGCTTTAAAAGATGCACAGATTAAAAGAATACTGTATTATTATATAGAGTTACATTGAGTAAGTTTGCTTTCAGCAGCTGTTTTAGCATACTAAATTTAATCTAATCATTATTAGATAGATTTTATTTTCCTTCTATGTTTTATAGTTGTTAGAAGCTGCAAATATTCTACAGTCCTATGAAGTAATGAGATAGTGCTTGCATTTAGACAAAAATAGTGTTTAAGGATGTCTTATTCAGACCCGAGAATCAGTGTAAACAGGATCAGATAATATATTTAGATTTTTTTAATTTAAATTTAAATCAACTGATTCTTCCTAATCCTCCTTCCCATAAAAAGTTGAGGTATTGCCTGTCGTCAGTTCTCCAAGTCAGAAACATTTCATTAACAGGCTGTCAACAAATAATGAAGGACCAGTACTTTGGACAAAAAAAAAAAAAAAAAATTACTAAATTTTGCAAGTTAACACACAGCAATCAAACATATTCCTGACAGCCCTCAATGCCCATTGATCAAAGGATGTAGGAAGCAAAACCGTAGGAATATCTTCCTACTATGTTCTTCAGAAGCAACAGAGGAGCAAAGAACTGGACCTAAAGAATGTTGCTTTTAAAAATGGTAATTTTCCACCAGATTACTTAGTCTGTTACATTCGACAGCTAGTTTAATTTTAATTTGATTTTCATATTATAGTGTTAAAGACACTGTGATTTGGAAGAAAAAATATTTCAGCACAATATAACATACTTACAAATACTCCTTTATAATGTTCAAATATTGTGGTGAAGATCTTGTCGGGTGAGGAAAAACATGGATACGTGTACGTTTTGTATATATCGATTTCAGTAAACATAGATATACATGTATCATTTAGAATTTTATAATCTAGTAAAATGCACTAGCTACAATGGAAATGAATATTAGGGGTTTCTGCCTTACTAAAGGATGCGTTTGTATATATAGGTTTCTGTAAGACTACTAAAAAAGAGAAACTATTGGGAGTTCTGTCATTAACATTTAAACTTCCCAGAGAGACATTAGATAAAAAATGCTGCTAATAGCTATAGAGCCCATATATGATAGCTAGTTTCTAAACGTAATAAGCAAAAGATTTTTTATCTGAAATCATCATAGTTAAAATAATTTTAGATGTCATTTTGTCAGTTTTAATTCACAGAAGATGTGGAATTGTAGGCAACATCCTTAGATTACAAGTTTATGAATATGAGGGACTTTTAAATAAAATTGGTTTTAAGTACGGGGTTTTTTTGTAACACATCTTGGGCTATTAAAGAAACCTAACTAGAGATATCAACAAAATTTACATGGTTAAGGAGTGTAAAAATTGTAATGGAAGATTTTCCTTTTCTGTGTCATTAAGGCAAGGGGTAAAAATCCTGTATGGAAGGATTCCAGAACTAGTTAAATTAATAAATAACTGGGGGCGTGGGCAAGGTGGGGGGGTGGAGACATTAGGAGTAAAGAACTAGAAAAAAATTACAAAAAGGACAGATCAGCAAAGAACAATACATTTAACAGGTCAAGAGATACAAGCATAGACAAGACCTGTCAAAGACCAGACTGATTCCAGCCTTGTAAGAAAACTGAAACAGATAAGAAGAACTCTTTAAGGATATCAAGAAAAGAAAAAAAAAAATCCCACAGATGGATATGATATGGAAATGGCTGAATTACTCACCACATATTTTGGTGACAGGCTGAGAGAGTTAAGATTGGAGAAGAGATGACTGGGGAGACCTTATAGCAGCTTTCCAGTCTCTGAAGGGACCCTACAAGAAAGCTGGAGAAGGACTTTATACCTGAGCAAATAGTGATGGCTTTAAACTGGAAGAATGTAGACTTAGATTAGATTTAGGAAGAAATTTTTCACTATGAGGGTGGTGAGGCACCGGAACAGGTTGCCCAGAGAGGTTGTAGAGGCACCATCCATGGAAGAGTTCAAGGCCAGGTTGGATGGGGCTTTGAGCAACCAGTTCTAGTGTGACTCCTTGTAAAAAGGCAGCCTCCATCTTCTTTGTAGCTGAACTTTAAATACTGGAACATGGTGAAAAGATCTCCCCTAAACCTTCTTTTCTCAAGGCTGAAGAAACACAATTGTCTCAGCCTTTCCTCAGATGTCAGGCTTCCCAGTCCTTTGATCACTTTGGTGGCCCTTCTCTGGACCCTCTCCAGCCTGTCCACATCTTTTGGTGTAACAAATGTCATAAAAGAAAAGGATCTGCTGAAAGAATGAACGATTATAATCTGACAATGTCTAAAATTATTCCAGATATTCAATTAAAGTTTACAGTCACAGGAAGAATGAGAACCAACAGAGGGAGTTTCAGATAAAAATCTGTGAATTTCAACAAGAACTATTTTCATATTTTTAATTTGCTTTCCACTAAATCACAAAGTGAAATTTAACGTATTTGTCTTCCCACAGAGACCCAAACTGAAGAGATTAACTGCTAAAGCAGATTTCTGCCATCTGCTCTAACAGTATACAAGCTCAAGTAAGTAGGGAAAAGGATAGGACATTATTTCTGCTTGAAGTTGAAGCAAATAGCTTATTTTTAGTGTGAGATTATATTTACAGCAAACTTGGACAATCTGGAGGTTGAGATGGGATATGAGCTTTGTGCACAGAGCTGTCTTGGGATTCAGTTTATCTGTAAGAGTAGGGAGGAATTCAAGAACATTCTGTAGCAGTCAACAAGGATCAGTGCTACTAGGGAATTTTTCAATCGCATATATTCTGTTGTTGATAGAAGATGCTGTTTTTTCAAATTATTGTTTGTAGGAATTGGATATTCTTAATTCAGTAAGAAAAAATGTCAAATGGGCAAGACAGGGATGAAACGTTGATCATTAGGGAAATACTGGTAGAGTCATAACTGGATTACTTGGAGACAAATTCTGTATTCCTTGTTCTATTTGATTCATCCGAGAAGTTAAACTTACTACTCCTTAGGTGAGTTCTCTGATCTATTGAATAAGATGTTGATTATTGTGAGGTTATGGACCTCCAAATATCTTCCAGAGATATGTTTCAGTTTGTGTAAACAATTGACACATAGGCCAAGATTTGGACTGGAATTTTCCAGATCCCAAATGTGGGCTTTTGGGATTTTGTCTTTGAGTTTTTCAGTCTTTTTTTCAGTCTTTGAGGTCTTGCTCTCACACTTTTTCACATTTGTAAGGTATTAGGTTTATCCTGAAAGAGCACAGGAAACCATTTCAATTCTCAAAAAGCAGTGAAAGCAGTGAAAAATGTGTTTTCCTCTAATTCCTTATGGAGCTTCAATAAAGAGCTCAACTGACGAATCATAAAACGCAAATAAAAATCTCACTCCTTAATTCCTCATAGGCCTTTTATGTTTCAAACATTTGCTGTGAGCCGTGTAAGCCAGGCACACCTGATGTGCTGGTGTGTCATTGATGAACATTTGATATTTCATTTATATTGAGGATATTATGAACAGCTTTCCCCTTTGTATAGGAAGTCATCAAGTTGAAAAGACTGAGCTGTGGGTAGGTAGGTTACGTACCTAAGGTTAGGTATGTAACTTAGCTGTACAGTTTTCCTAGGCTACCCATATAATCAATGCAGAAAAACATAGTTTTATTTTTGCAGATTTATTCAAAGCAGGACCTTGGTGTATCAGGGGAGACCCAGGCCACAGTGATACTGATTATCCTGCAGCAAATGAGAATCTGGATGCTGAAATTGGTATGTACATTCCCACTGCAGTATTTTAGTTTTGACAAATCAATGTTTTCCGTCAAAATTAGTTTGCTGAAAAATTCCCAGTCAGTGCCAGTTGGCATGTGTTTACAGCTAGAGTGAGTCAGCCACATACATTGTCCACTGGCACATGAAGCTGTTATTCCGACTGACACTATGATATGATGAGTATTTGGCAGGTTGGTCTTAGTGCAGTGGCAAAGGGATGTCTTTGTCATCTTCTGTTCCTGCAGCCCCCATGGTGGCCCTGTAGAAGTTACAAGTTCTCTGCATACAGCAGTAACTCCGTGGATGCTGGAAGGACCTGAAAGAAAATGTTTTTTCAATTTAGATTTTTTAGTTGACTGGAGACGTTGAACAATGGTGACCTCCTGGTTAACACAGTGTAAGTAATTACTTTTTCTTAGGAGAACAAGCAAAATAAACTTTTAAAAAATATTTAATCTACAATGAACACTTTCATTACTTTAACTTAATTGAAGTTTTTTCTTAAATTAATTCTGATAGTCTGTAAAAAATTTTGTCACAAGAAAAAATTGATTTTTTTTTGTCAAAAAGAAAAATTGATTTTTCGAAGTTTTCCATTTTTCTTCAGCTTGAGCTACTTGGCATATTTGACCGAAATTTATGATTAATTATTCACTACATACCACTCTCTCCCCCATCAAATGACACTTCTGGCCACCTGTAATCAAACTGAGGAGAAGAAGCCTCACTCAGAAAAGAGATATGAAAAGAATATTAAGTTTTGCCATACTCCAGGTCTGCAGAGTGATTAAGTATGTGTACGGTCCCACTGAGTTCTGTACCACATGCTTGCAATGTACGGTTAGGTGTTGAGCTGTTTCAGGATCCTCTGCTTTGCAGGATGTAACTCTGGCACTTCTTTCTCTGATGCAGGAATATTTCACACAACAATACAAATCTTCCCATTTCCTCCACTTACCTGAAGGCAATGGTTCTGCTTAAATAAAACGACGACTTTCTTTTTTCACACAGTTGTACCTTCCATCTTAGTGTTAGCTCAATATGAGGTGGCCTGAGTTGTCTTTTTCTTGTCAGAACACTCTTTCTGAAATGAACCCCATTGCTACAGTCTCCACCCCAATCACTATCAGTGTTTCTGCTGCTCTTCCTCAATTGTTGAATGCATCTTTCATAATTCTCCAAATTCTCCCCTTTTTCTGTGACATTTTCATAATGATATCTTGCATAATTCTACTTCTAACCCATCAAGCTTAGGATTTCCATTGTCTCCCGTTCTCCGTTTATAAGGGATTCCTCCTACAGCACTTTCAGGAAGTGCTTTTCCTTTCACTCTTCTCTTTCCTGTCCAATTACACTTTCTCAAAACCATAACACATCTGACCTTATGTTTGAGTAGCCATGTTGCTTCTTCATGGAGAAAGGTGCCCAAATTTTCAAGCACATCCCATTCCATAAAGGAGAAGTTGGCTGACACCTTCTCTGGCACGCAATTCATATATATGTAGTTGTTAATCATAAAATCATAGAATCATAGAATGAATTAGGCTGGGATACCTGGAGGACATCTGGTTCAAACTCTAAATACTGCTATTGTTTATTGAAAACAGTAGGATCTATGATATTCCTGTTCACTCTATGTTCTGTGACTCTGATAATGAATAAAAGGGCAATTAAAACTATTTTCCAAATGTCATGCAATATACTTTGTATTCTTTGATGATAAATGCAATCAACCTGAAGGAATTAAGCGTTTTGGATGTTCTAAGCTGTTTGATCTTGTTAAAAGGAGTGATTATAGGAAGATTTATCACAGTTAGGAACCAAGTACCCTCACAGAGTATTAAAGACAGCCTATTATAACGGAGTTCTTCAAATGAGGGCCAGTGTGAGCTGCATCATTTCAGAGCTACCCTTAGTTTAGTTCGATAATCTGGAATGGACTTTCTTTGAGAGGATCAACTGCCATTTCAGCTTGTAAATTACTTGTGAGGAATGTATGATGTCTGATCTGGTTAATTGAAGGTCATGTCAATCATAAGGCTAATCTGAAAATAAAAGAATTTATAAAAAGCTTAGCAGTCCCAGTTAAAATGTGAAGTATCTGCAGTGTGCCTAATTGTTACTGCTTGAAAATTGATTCTCATTCTTTTTTGAAGCAATATTTTTGTTCTAAATTAAGGATAATAGTACTAGTTAATATTCTTTTCTCATTGACTAAATCAGAAATATGCAGAGACTTGTTTGATCTTTGGCATATTGCTATGAGATGGAGCTGGATTTGAGATATATGAGAGCCAGAGCAGACCAAAGAGAACTGCAGGCTAATTGCACCCTTGTTAAGGCTGAGGGAATTTTACATTTGAATTCACTTAGAACAGATATATTACAGTTCTGAATTACAGTCTGAATACAGTCTGAAGTCTTGTGTAGTAAACTGCTGGTGCATCTCAGCTGGCTAACACTTCTAAAATGCAGCAACATGAATTAAAAACTAAAATGACATGCTGCTTTTGTAGCATAAATAGGAGCTATTAGAATGAAAATTTCCTTTTCTATTTCAGTGGAAGTCTTGCACTGGCTTGTATCTCAAAGAGTAGGACAGCTTCTCAGACTGGGTAATATGGGTCACTGCACTGCTATGAAGAGCTTGCTCAGTCTTCTGTAACTCTTCATGTTCTTTGGACATGGAGACCATTTCTGATTTTGCATATGCATAGATTTGTCCGTGATTGTCTCACAGGGCCTCTATATACACTATATATGCTAGAAAATTATTATTAATATTTCAGTACTAAAGTTATTATGCTACATTTGGAATCTATTAGGTCATCTTGTCCACCTCATGGTTAATGAATGCAGTCCTGAGTGATGTGTTATAGGCAGTCCTGCTTTGGCAGGGGAGTTTGACTAGACGATCACTAGAAGGTCCCTTCCAACTCCAACAATTCCATGATTCCGTGAATTATTTCCTCACTGCATTTTCAATTGCTTTGACCAAGCTACACTTAAGTAATTCAGACCAAATGTTCTTCTATTGTTCACACTGGGAGGCTTTCATTATTCCACATTACATTAACCCATGTGACGTGTCTTACAACAAAAGCCTGCTCTTTCACTATTACCATGAGTATGACTTTGTTTTTATTGCTCAGTTATTCTTTTTTATATAGCATTCAAATTCACAAGAAGATAAGAAACTCAAGGGCAGCCTTTTTTTCTGTCTAATAACAAGATATCTAACTCTCATCTTTTCAGAAGGAAAACCTGCCCTGAGGCTCCCCGGCTTCTGGGACCAGGTTCAGAGTTTGGTAGCAATGCAACAGATGTTTCTATATTCATTAAGCAAGTCTGTGAATACCAAGTGACTCTTGCTCTTTATCTTACAGAGGCAGAGCATTTAATGAAATTTGCTTATATTGATCCAACAGGACAATATTAAAAAAAGATGCTAACCAAAATGAATGCAAATCATTGGTCAAGAGCATGCAATCTTCTGCAGATCTTTAACCACAGAACAGGGGAAAATGTACAGTGCTTAATCACGTATTGGGTTTCTGGGGCTGATGAGAGTTGTACGTGCTGTATCTGACAGACAACAGTAAAGCAGAACATTGACTTATATTCTGAACTGCATTACTCCATACCACCTCTTGTAAAGCAGCAGAAGGTGCAGAACCTATGCACATTGTGAAGCTTACGGCAGTGCTGCAGAGCTGTGCTCACAGAAGGAGAATCACTTCTGGGAATCACTTCTGGAGAATCACAGAGGGAACAGGCTCAGCTCCCTGAAGAGCTTGTGGTGTGCCTCAGGCAGCCCTTTGTGACCAGAAACTTAAGGACCAAACCACTTGCTTCTTCAGTGGAGCCAGCAAGGGAAAGGGAGGGAGGAAACAAAAAACGTCCAGAAGAATATGCAGGAAGGTCTACATGTTGAATCTTGCAGAGATTTTCCACATGAAGGGGTAATACAACTACTGAAAGGATGAAGAGTTCTGGCCTATAGTCTTCGATCAGATGCAAAATTAAGTTAAACCCTAGGTAGATGTTGAAATGTATTCCTCAGTGCTAATAAATTTCTAATAAGGTGGATATACATGTAGTCTTGCTCTGTAATAGCGCAAAACAAAGATTGAATATAATTTTTAGCACAGTCTTAAGGAAGAGATTGTTCTTTGCAAGCTCAGTTAGGCAGTTTGTTATGCATGAATTCATTATTCGAGCAGACTGGTTCTCACAACTGAGCATATCCAATGAATTCAAGTGTCAGAGTGAAATAGTCTCACACCTAATGCTTACAGAGATTTCCAAAGCAACCAACATCTGCTATTTTAAAATAATTTCACAGTAGCCAAAGACTCAGAGACAACATGGGCTTAAAATATAAAGGAAAGGTGAAGTACATTTCCATCCTGCTAAAAGGCACCACTGTAAACTGGGAAAGGGAGCCTGCACTACGTCTCCTGAGTGACCACATTTTGTGTCCAAATATGTACCACTGAGCCCAGGAATCCCACAACAGGGTGTGCTGTCTCTGCCTTCTTTTGCTGTTTTGGAGAGGGATGAAGGCATCCTGCTGTTTGCCGTTGGCCTTCAGGGAGGTCTCATTTCTGCACTCCTGCACATGGCTGTACCGAGCGATGTATAACCCAGAAAGTGAGACAGTTATGAAGAGATGCCCTTTGCAAGGGCCAGTAGAGAAAGAAAGAACATCTACAGCATTAGTAGGGATAATGTTCAATCCCACTAGGTTAAAGCGATATTGTAGGTAAGGGATTAACCTAGAAAAGGATATTACTCCTTTTAAAATGGAGAGCAAAAGCTAATTAAAGTAAGTTGGAAAGTACTGCCTTAGCTCTGGAAAGCATTAGCAGTCAGAAAGTTCATTGCTGAAAGGTAAGTTCCTTAACTAAAAATAAGCTGTTCAATTAACCATTTTTTTTTTTTTTAAATTACAGATTTTACCTTATGAAAATGCTTTGACTTTCTGATTCTCCCTCCTTCCTGATGGCAAAGTGGAACCTTTCATTCCTCTTTTCATCATCAAAGCAGACCTCTGCTGCATAACATCATTAAAATGGCAGCTCCCACTGAGAGAAACAGCTCTATTTGGTGAGTGGAAATCTTGACAGAGCGGCAGCATGTCTAAAAACTTCATTGAATATTTTTGCATCCACGATCAGTTGAGTACAGGGACACATGGTTAGAAGTATGCAGGTGTTGATGTTTATCTAGAAAATATGTCCTGTGTTTAGGTCTGTAAACCTATGTTAAAAAATCATGGATCCTTTGCTTTCTGCTCTATTCCCCTTGTCATTAGATTGTCTATAGCATGGTCGCATCCAACGAGTTAATTTCAAAGGACTCAGATGTGATGCTTTGACACAGACCAGCATTAGAGGCTATTCAGCAGCAGCAGCAGCTCTCTAAAACCGGTGGCCATCTGACTTTTTCCAACAAACAAATAGGCAGGCAGCAGGACATCATGCACAAGGTCTGTCAGAAAACAGGAGCTGCAAAGGGCAGGAGGAGGCGTTTCTTCTTTTCAACAGTAAGACTAGCATCTTGCCGTTCCCCAGAAGGTTTATCAAGACATGCATGGGCTTTCCCAGTTGATGGACGAGTATAAATCTGTCTTAGTCCTGGCAGTCACATCCCAGGCTCTGTACTAGGATGCTGCACATTACTTTCTCTGCCCCAGCTGCCCCAGCTATGAGGGAGATTCCTCTAGCAGAGGAACAGAGAGAAAAATGAGAAAGATCATATTATAGTCTGCTTCAGCTACATCCACTTGTACTATCCTGCACCTCCCCTAGAATCTGCATCCAGCTCAGCCTTTTCCAGAGATATTTCTGGAATTCTGCATCACATGTAGGTACTCACTGGTTTATATGTTAGTGAACTTTAATGTATTGAGCACTTGTTTCTCCTTAAATGCACCTTTTTATACATATGAAAAACTGAGCATCATCTGCAGAACATGGCTGAGAAGAGCAGTTTTCAGGAGATCATTCCAGACGCATTAAGCCATGGTATTTGGACTGTTCAACACAAGAGGGGCCTTAAGCTTGGGTAAAAAAGGACAACTGTGGCATGAACTGCTACGTTAGGGAATAACGTGCAGTAGTTGAATAGTTAAATATGTCAGGCTTGAGGATGATATTACTAGATATCACCCTTCTTTTCAATAGAAATACCTAGGCAGGAGGTCGGAAAAAAGTGTATAATACCACTCATGTTCCTTTTTATTGATATATTTTTAAAAGCTACTTGAACCTGTCACATAGGGCTTCATCTGGTGCTCTTTGAAGTTAATGGAAAGCATTGAATTGACTTAAGGCCATAGTTCAGGCCTATAATTGATTTAAATGAGGTGCTAATTAGCTATATATATTAATATCTCCACTTTGCCTCCTCCAGTTGCTGGCACTACCATTTACTGTATCTTGTCTTAAGCTAAATTCATGAACCTCTGAGAAAAATGACTATTTGACAGCAGAGCTACGTAGAAAACACAAAAGTGAAACAGGAAATTAAGAAAAAGGGCCACATACAATTTCAAATAACTAAAATTTGGTGAGACAATTTATAAGGTTGTCAACAGAAAGAAGAAAAAGTGAAAATATTGGATATGTGAACCATGAACCTATAAATAAGGAATTCTCGAGACCTCAAGATTTTTTTTTGGCCTGTCAAGCAGCAGAGACAAATAATGTGAAGCTGAATACCCTTACACAACTAAATCTGTTTTTACTGAAGATGATCTTCAAATTTTTCTGAATATTCCTGAGTTTCCCAAGCAAAAAGCTGTGACACATCATGATAATTTAATAAACCTGCAAGCATTATTTTTTTTTGTCATGACTTCATAACAATGTCAAAGAAACCAAGATTTGAATGTAACTAACGGGCTGACATGTCATTGTTTGAAATGAAATTTTCCTGCTTCAACTAACATTTTTGGAAAGGGAATGAAAAAAATGTAAAATTTTAGATCCCTGCACAGATTGTCTCTACTAAATCCTGAACTGGAGTATCATACGTATTCTCACTAATTAACAAAAACAAAAAATAAATCAGCAGTTTTATAGCAGCAAGTGTCTTGTGGGAAGCACACGACTAGGACTGCCAGGACCTAGCAAAAACAGGGGTGGTTTTAGCAAGAGAGGGGCTCAGCACATGCCTAGCCAGGCAATATGACTGGACTTATTGCACAGGTACAGGAAATCTGCCACTTTGCAGAAGAGCAGTGCCTTTGTGCATGCACAGCACACAGAGACCTTCCACAGGAGCACTGGACCTGCTGCCTGGTTGGAAGAAGGGCAACGCAGAAAAATCGCAGCTGGTGCAGGATGTCAGGCTGAGTGCTTTTTAAACTGGAAAGTCTTTTAAAATGCAGGCTTGGAGATGAGGAAAAGGTACATGGCAGAAGAGCTGCAAGAGAAGACCGACTTTTTCATAAATGCTTTAACTGCTTTCTGTCTTTTTCATGGCATAGGTTCTGGTTGCAAGACAATCCTGATGTAATGCAGTCATACTTTTTCTGCAATTTAACCATCTCTTTAAAGAACCTAAAAAAGAAAGCCAGTAACTTTGTCAAGTTCACTGTCAAACCCATATTAACCAAAGCTTTTTAGATTACAAAATGTCTAAAAAGAAAATTTTTAGACAAAAAGTGTCTAAATAGACACTGATGTAATACACATTTCAAAAAATAAAGTGGAAAACAATACAATTAATTAGATAAAGAATGATCCAAGCCTTGCACAGTTATATTAGGAGCATCTGTTGTACTTAACACTAAAATGTTGTCTAATATAATCTGGGTGGGTTTTTTTTTTTCTTTTCTTTTCCCATCTCTCTGTTGATAAGACTTGAAAAATCTTGAAGGTCTTCACTTGTCCCAGCCCACATTTCACCACTGACTGGACGTGCAACTTGTATCACAGCAATAGAGAGCTGAGAAAATGAGTGTACACTCAGGGTTTGGATTAGGCAGGCTTTTCTGCATTGGTGGATACCCTCAATGTTATAGAGCCCTATAGAGTTTAATGGGTTCCTGTGCAACAAAGTTTGCCATCGCTGTTTAAAATATCCAGATATCATTGCAAGGCTGGATTTTCTCACATATACGTGAGAAAATGGCAAAAGACACTGTAAGGACATTTTTCTAAGTTTCAAACACTGGCAATAGAAATGAATTCATTAATTTCTGTAATAAGGATGTACTTTCTGTCTCATGAAATACAGATCTGTTGGAAAAATAGCCAAACGATGCAAAAACATAAAGCCATGGAGAGAGCATCTACAGTGTTGAGTCATATACTTTTCAGGAACAGATACAGTATTATTACAGTCAGGGCTATTTAACAATATTTCATTTGGGACTAGAAAACAACTATTATTGGTAGACAGTGCCAAAATTCAGTTCCCTTAGGTTTAATTTGCTCAGATACATGTCGATTCATAGAATGTGCAAAGGAAGAGTCAATCGAATATTATATTATATTATAGTCAAATTAATATTTAATCATGTGTCCTATACTGAGTAGACAATAGACTGATAACTTAGTCATTCTCCTGCCCTATGGGATTCAAATCTTTGCAAATAGGCAGAAAAGAGACTTGAAGCTTGGATTTACACAATGAAGATGAATAATCTGCTGGTCAGGAGCTTCTGGATGTCTTTTGTTGCTTGATGTTTTGGTTTTGTGGTGGTTTTTATGGTGTTTTTTTTTTTCTTTTAAAAGAGGAGATGTTACACAGCTTCCAAAATTATGAGAATGTGTAATAGGGGGAGAAGTGGGGCTGAGAAAAAAGAGTTCTTTCAGATGGTAAGGCAAGCACAGTCATTAGAGAGACACAAAATACTTTCATCAAAGGCTACTGTTACAGTGAATAATTTGTCTTACTCATCCATTGGGGATATCTGGTAAAAGGCATAGCAGTGTATACATATCAGTGTCTGGGGTCTTATAATTATACTGTAGTTTCCCCTTTTAATGATAAATTTTGTTTGCAAATTAGGATAATGTTTGGGTGTTCTTCCTCTAAATGTTTGTATTTGCATTCCTTAGCCTTGGGAATTCTAAAAAAAAAGATGAATCTGAGATTTTCCCTGTTTGCTCTTCTCCTGACAAATTCTGTAACTGATGACTTGCCTGTTGTTTGCAATTACAATTACAGTCATGTCCTTAGTTTTAATACCCTAGAGAGATTAGATAAAATTTGCACCCTGAATACTAAGACTGCTGATGTTGTGGGCCACAAAAATAAAGATGTCAGTATGTCTGGAGCTGTGGAGTGCAGAAAAGAAGTAGCAAGTTTCTTAACATCCAAAGCTAACATCATATTTGTTATGTACATTGATTCCAGAGGAGAGAAGAGACCATAAAAGTAATTTAAAAGATTCTAGGTGTATGAGAGCTTGATGTTTTAATATTTGTTGGTGAGGCTCAAAATTGTTTGTCTTGCACACAAAGAAAAAATAGCTCCGGGTCGTGAAATACGTATTCTCTCAGTGCAGAAAACCAATCTTTCTAAATTGCAAGGTTAGTTGGGTTTGGTTTTTTTTTTGGAAGAAAAGGATTTACTTCCCAAGCCAATATAAATCCTGCATTGTATACAAAAAGAGTCCAGTCTTCTTATGTTGTTTTTTCTTCAGATTTCCTTTTTTTCAAGGAAACATTCAGCTACTGAAATTCCACTTAAGAGATTCCCATTTCCTAAGCAGGCTGCCTCTTAGGGATTATGTTGCATGGTCTTGAAAAATATATTATTTTTTTTCTGGAGTGGCCTTTCTATTGAAGAAAAGGTTAAAAGTGCAAATAGTGGCAGTTTTCCTGGTAAGAAGCCTGAAACCTGAACTGCATAACCTATCAGGATAGTTTATTGCCTACATCTGATTCAGTGCTTGGCCTCTGCTTTAGGCTTGTGGCCAAAGGTGGACATCAGTGACAGCTGTGCAGCAGTTTTTGTTTGTGCATGGTGTAGACACCTGTCACCTGGTAACCGAGACCGCCAAATTCATTTAACGGGCCAATGAGCCCCTATTAGAAGTCATTCCAAGACACTGTGGTTTATGATGGAGAAACTTAAGTTACCTGAAAGTGCATCACATACGCAGAAAAGAGTTGGAGAAATATTTTTATTAAGTTTACTAACCTGAGGTACTTTTCCCTTTATTAGTTCCAGAAAGTTTGCATTTGTGCACATATTACAAATCACATCTCCCAAAAAGGAAAAGGGGAAAAGAACACCTGGGACAGTCACAACACCTGCTGCAGAGGTCCCAATTATTTCAACAACTGTTACTTATGCATAGCTGATAGGATTACTGACACCTTTTACTTTAGAGATGAGTAACAAAACAAAAACAAATGACTAGCAACTTAAAAATAGAGTAGGTCAAATGGATAGGACAGCAAAAAAACCCCTAATATAGAGGAGATTCACAGTTAAAAACAAGCCTACCTGTTTATTATTTGGAAACTTGATGGGTATGTTTCCCTAAATAAGTCATTTTATGTCCTAAGCCTTGGTTAAGTTACAGACCTATGATCTGTATTGTACATTTGGATCTTTCTCCTTTTTTAATTTTAGGAATAGATTTTTCTACCTATTTAAATATAGTCTATTATCTCTGAATCATTATTTCACCTTCATACACACAGAGTAAGATCAAAACATTCACTGTTTACTCAGAACAGCCATTTTGGCCCCACAGTAATAATTTTTACACCTGCTCACGAAGCCCACCTGCAGCTTTTTAAACTATATGTTTAGATTTACTCCCAGCTGTTCCTGTGGCTCCTGTGTTCTTGCTTGCTTGACTTCTTCATCTGAGGTTTAAGATCTAAACACCCACACTTACTGAGCAATCCACAAAAGCGAGTAACTCTTTACAAGTAGTGATTCACTTTTGCTGTTACTGCTTCATTTGTGCTCTGTAGGAAATGGCAACCGAATGCCCACAAAGGTGCAGGTCAGCTCTTCCACCCAGTTTCAGCAAAGACAATGGCATTCTTGGGGGGAGGGGAGATTGAGCAGTCTGCAACTCCAGTACTCAAAGCCAGCATTTTGTTGAATCTTAAATTTAGTGAAACTTTGCCCTACCATACACCGTCTCTGAAGCAAGAATAGGGATCTTAATAATACAGCCAAATACTCACTTGCCTAATCTATCCAAATTCTTATTCCAAAGATAGAACCTGGTCCTGAAACACAGATCTGTTACACAGAACTCTGATTCTTTGAGGAAAAGCATCACCTTAAGAAATAATTTGCCCACCTCTTGAGTATTTCTTTTGCAGCTGGCATAGTCAAGAAACCATTTTCAGCACTGTGCCATGCAATGTGCTAGCTGGCAAAATACAGCTTAAAAGGCTGGGAGCTTCAATCCATTTTGAATCATAAGATATCAGTGTGTTCATTTGTCATTTCAAACAGCCATGCCTTTGTTCGTGAACAACATGCAAATCAATGTGTAGAGCAATTTCAAACCATAAAAATCTAATGGGAGTGGATGGTTCAAAATACTTGAAGTTAATGCTCAGGTGCCACATTGATAAGCATAGGACAGATCTTTGGAAAAAGGCAAAAATAAATAACAGGAAACATCAAACAGCCTTTCATCCCTCACAGATCATTAACAACTGAAAGCTGTTACCACCTGATTAAAGTTGGATAGGGTATGGTAATATCAGTCCAATCTCCTAGCAAGAAAGACCACATCCATAAAAAAAGATTTATGTCCTACCTGTTCACTAAAGTCTCACTTAGATCCCACTTCTGCAGACTAATTTCCAGTTTCCACATCTTTTCTCAGCTGTTGCCTACCCCGGAACTAGCTAAGCTGCAGAAGTACCCCAGATTTTACATTAATTTTAATTGGATGTTTTCAGTTCTGCTCCGAGAAAGTCAGAATTTTCTCATATCGAGCACTAAGATCCTCGTGTGTAAGAGCTGTCAAAACCTCCAGATATCTTTCCCTCTATCTTCTTAAGGATTTAAGCCTATCAGAGGGCCCAAACAAATGCCTGCCGAATGAATATAGCAGTTCCCACCGCTTTCTGTCAGATGGTGGCAGAGCAAGACCCTTACCAGTTCAGTGTTTCAATACTAAGACGTCCAGCCAAAGTATGGGTCATTAGAGTTTTCTCTAGGAAAGGAATCAAGCTGCAGTTCCTGTACTCTACAGAGCACAAGTCTTCCAGTGCAGATAGGCTCACAACCCCTCCTGTTTACTTTAGTCCAGGCATTGCATGGCATGTATAAAGAGCTATCAGGCCAAAATGCTAAGGTGAACATGATGCTGTAAGCTAGTAGAAGAGCCCATTGTTTTGAAAAGCAAGGGGGGAAAAATTGAGAGCCAGTGCTGCACTGCACCCTAAAGATGTCATAGGTTTCTTAGTTTATGTGCCTGCAAGCCCCATTTGCTCTTCTGCTGAGCCTGGAAGATCCTGTGGGTCCTTTCATTGATCTATGTCCATATATTCACATTATAAGAAATGCTGAAACTGCATTGGGAGTCAGAGAATAAGCTGAAAAAATACTGACAGGAAGAATTGCATTTGCCTCATTTACTGATCTTCCTGTCAGGCCAGCACCAGGACAGGGTGTGTATTATAGCCAGCGCACTGATTTTGTGAATGAAAACAGCAAGTGACCTGCTGGAACTCAGCCAGCAGAGCTGTACTCCACCTAGATTCTGAAAATGGCCAATCCCATCCAATAATGTAAACCTTCAAATAGTATTTAAAAATAAATAGCACTGTATATAACTATTTATGTTTTGTTTGTTATGGGACTGAACAGAAGCTGAGATGATCACAAAGAATCATTCTTCGCTACTGAGTTTTTGTAAGTCCTGTCAGAGAAAGCTTATTGGTCACCTTTTAAATACGGGACTCAAAGTGTGAACATAAACATGGCTATGGCCTCATACAGTACAGGGATAAAAGATTTCTTTTCAAAACTGATAGAAATATCTACCAGAAAAATATTAAATAAGTTTTCTGGAGCATCTTAGAACCCATTTCCCACTTCAGCTTTATTTGAATGCCAGATGTCCTTTCTTAAACTTGGTGGATTCAGAAATAACTTTTCTGGAGATGCAACATATTTCAAATCAAAAGTCTTGACTTCACTGGGCTTTTGGAACACGCACTAATAGACAGAAGCACAATTCTTGTCTATATTTTCAATCTAATATATTGTCATTTGTATTCCTAAGAAGGATATAGATTGATGTATATTTGTTTATTATAGGATATGTATTTTGGTTTACCTAGAAAAAAATTTAATGCTATATTACTGCCACAGGAAATTACCTTCCTGAGCTCACAGGTTTCTTTCCACCATGGTCTTCCATCAGCTCAGTGTCCCAAACCAGGCAAGGCTAAGAAGAAACTAAAGGTAGCCAAATGTGGACTGCAGCAGACCAAAAAAAAATATGCATTACAAAGCCGATGATTTCTCATCAGAAACATTTCTCTTAAAGTGAAAGAGTAAGCCTTTTCACTTTTAGCTTGGCAGTCTCAGTTTAGTTCCACTGTTATAGTCGTATAGATGAAGACTATTGATTAGAGGTTAGTGTGGAATCATCATCTCTAACTTCCCAAAGGGATAAAATGGACTCTAGAGATTGCATGATTTTATTCTGGGACTGGAAAACTATTAGCCTTCCAAAAAAGAAAATAAATCTTCATGTTACACATACATGGTAAAACCTGTCTATAGCAATCATTAACACATGGATAAATACCACCATATATTTTCCATTTTTAATGCTCCTTACCTTATACTGACGGTTATTTTTTAGATAGTGGGCCAAAGCTGGCTGCTAGTCGTAACCAATTTTATGCGAGCATATAAAGATCCTCTAGCTGTTAGGTTGTAATGGCAACTGCAAACCATGACCCTTCATTGGTAGGTGTTGACATAATTTTTAAGATACAGGGGCTGCTTTTGTACCCGTTAGTCAGTGCCTGACAAAACTAGCTGTTACCAACAGTCCTTTTTCTGCTAGGCACTATGTTAGCTGCTCAAAGGCACTGGGGAGAATGAATGATGGCACAGATCTGAATGTCACTGACATACTGATGCCACCAGCTGCCTATACTCATGAACCTTGCTGCTGGTGCCATGTGTACCTTAAAGTCTATATGAGAAAGCTTTATTGGTAGAAGACCAGTCAGCCAGTACTAGGGACCTCAGAGAGGTTTTTCAGAAACAAAGTAATTAAATCATTCAAGTGTGACTTCACTCCCGCTGGAGTTTTCCAGTGTTTTATAAATTGTCAAGCATCTTATCTTTATCCATTACCATGTTCAGGCATAGTGTACCAAACACACTGCTAAGCCATTTTAAGCCAAACAGCCCAAGAAACTTTGAACAGTGCTGGAATCAATTTACCACAGTTAACTCCCTCTGCTCCCAAAAGGAAGCTTTTGGTACATGATGAAAACCCCACCTAAAAGACTGTCAAATTTAAGGAGTTTTTTGTAGCAAAGCTCGCCTACCACTCTTCTCCAAGTAGTAACTATTTCTTATTCCTTAGCATGCAAATCAAGCGTATAGCTGACTGACAGAACCTACCCCTAGAGCTTCCAGACTTCACCAGGTGGTATTGGCTGAAACTCATGTAGAGAAGACTAGATTTAACCCCTAGGCACAACTCTGCTGCCATGGAAGTAGCTGGTTCCATCCAAATCTGAATATTCATATCCAAAAAATAAATGGAAATTTCTTCTCAACATATGTCAATTCAGTCTTTTCTGACTATCTGGCACAATCTTCCTGATATCCAGTAAAAGGTATTTTATAGCCTTAGCATTCTGGATAACAAAATTCTACGGTAAGTGGAAAATTTACCATAAATTTAATTAGCGTAGTCTCCATTCACATAGAATTGCAGATGAGAGCAAATGATTGCTGCTTTTTTTCCAATATGTACAGCCACATTTTCAAAACACTGAACAAATATTGACTAATGAATTAGTATTGTAATTAAGTCAGGAAAGATACAGAAAAAAAAGAAATGCTTTTGTATAAGAGTTCTCAAATATCACCCCAAAAGTCTTTGCCATTATCCTGATCTGAAAAGAAGATAATTAGGAACACTTAAACTGAAGTTACTGGTAAGGAAACCAGATTTCTTGTTTCCTCAAGGTTGGTACATTTGGTATCTAAAAAATTAAGACTTGATTGAAATGTCTGTTCTGCAGCTTTCAAAACATCCCTCTCCTGAATGGATTCCTCAGGGTAAAATTTAATGTGCCTTATTTATGTGTCCAGTTTAGACCTTACTTCATTGAAAATATTAGATCATGAAGCAGGGAGGGAGGGGAATGCAACCAGCGTAAACTCCTACAGTCCTGCTGCTGCTAACAGAAAGAAGCAATTTCCCCAAGAGACCTTCAGAGGGACACATAGTTCACCTAACTATAGTGCCTCTCTCTTCCTTTAACAATCAAGACTTGCACAGTGCAATCCAATGCATTTAAGTGTTTCCTTATGCATCTAGAAGAAAGATTAAGCATCTACATTTGGTTCATATCCATTCTAAATATATATGTTCTGAGGCAATTGCAGAGGTGGACAAAGTTAGTTGTAGAGGACTACAGTCTGGCCTAGGCCATTGTGGTTGGGTGGATGGGACTTCTCCCTTGCTGCCAGCTAAAGGGATCAGTTTATGTTGCAGCCTTTCCTTCACTAGCAGCATTAACAGTGCCTCCTTCCTCTACCCAGAGGCCAATTTTTTTGTTGATATTTTTGGGAGTTTCCCCCTCCAGAAAAATTCAGCTTCAAGCAGCCAGTAAGTTCAATAGTTATTAGAGGAAAGGCAGAGACACCTACAGAACAAAAATGGTCTGTAGTAAATAACTAGAATCTGATTCACTGAAAGACAGGATAGTGCCTCAGCCTCCTGGCAAAAGGCTTTAGAAAATATATTTACTTCAGCAACAGTTACCAAACTCACTAGAGGGCAACAAGAACTTTATGCGGCCTCTATTATGAATGAAGTTAGACTGGAATACCTGCGGTCACATCCAGCCTTAAAATCTGTGACTGTGGAGTCATAGATCAATTCCCTTAACCTCTCAGCTGCCACACACCCTCTCCTCCCCTCTGTTCCTGTTTTCTAGAGTAATGAGTCAAGTTCAAATTCCTGCTTAAAATTGTATAATTCTTCTGGGCCAAAAATATCTCAAAAAATGATTAAACTGTGGGCTGGAAATGGTGGCCAACAAATTCACTCCACGTCCACCACCACAGTGAATATTTTACCATTAGAAAAAGCTCATCCCACTAGAGAGATGCTTTCTGTGGGACTATGGAATGAACTTTCTCCAGAGATTAGTGATAGTATCACACCTGCCAGGTACGTTCCATTGACAGTCATTTTCAATATAAATTTTTAACAGCTTTTTCATTTAAAAAAAAACCAAAAAAGAGAAAAAACCATAGTAACCAGTGTTCACTGAAACAAAAACTGCACATAGCATGTAGGGAACAGAAGATGAAAGATAAGGCACAACTGAGATGTTAGTCACTTTGCTTAATACTTGTTGGAAGCCATTGAGAGTTTGATGAGGAATTCAGTGTAAGAATATGTACATACAGTGTAATACAAGATCATGTCTTGTTGGATTTAAAAGCATCAGAGTGGAATTTCATTTCATGAACTTAATGTTATACATAATTACATGACCAAGATTTTCATCAAAGCACCTGGACAATGCCTATGAACCTGTGGCCATTTAAACAAGCAGAGGAACTCTCGTAGATAAACTATGAGAAAGGCCAACAGAAGGGAGGCTCAGAAATCCACTAAGGAGGAAAATAAGCTAGCCCACGAGGGAAGAACTAAGTATGGTCATAGATCAATAAAATCAGTGGAATCTGGAGAATGAGTCAGATGGACAGTGACTAGTAGCTCAGTTAAGCTGCCCACACATGGGCATCATGAACGTCTTTGCTAGTTGAGGTCAACCTTGTTGGCTGTTAATTAAATGGAGATCAAATCTCCATTGATTGTAATGGGGGCTTGGCTGCATCTTCTTCAGATAACTGTACAAAGGCACCTATATTTAGCTGTCTTAATCTCAAGAGGAAAAGGTAATTGTCCCTTTCCTTGGATTTTCCTCTGCAAATTACGAGAGGAGGGGAAAAATGGCACACACTAGCATATCAGTTTCCAAATAACTGACAATCTTCCCCATGCCTTGTTCTTGGTACCGTAACATTATGCAAATCAAGGACTAAAGCTTCTGGAAAGCTAATGATACTGTTTGAAGCTTTTACTTTCCAACAGAAGCTTACACTATGTCTGTTCTAGTGCTCTGAGGTTATTGCAATCAAAATAATAAAATAACATTTCAGTTATATTTAGAACATTTATCCAAATTCTCCAGCACCAGAAAATATAGTAGCTCCCCTTTTGGGTAAAAAAAATAATAATAATAGGTTTTCTATTGATACAGTCAGAAAGGAAGGGAAATGCAATTACTATCAGTGGAAGTACAGAGGAGAACTCCATCAGTTTCAGTAGACTTTTGCCAGACTACATCAAAAAACAATCTTATGGAAAAAATATGATCTTCATGTTTTACTTGGAGACCCAAAACCTTTGAAAACCCTTGATGACCCAAATGAAGGCTTCAGCATTGCAATGTATTATATTAAATCACAAAAAAATACCTGAAACTCAAACACCACTTCTCAGAAGGGTCTAATTCGCAGCTCACTGATGACATCCTAGTCAGTGTTAAATCACCTGATATGCTAAAAATGCACTTTGTTCTTAGTGTTTGGCTTGGACTTCCAAATAAAAGATACTTTTGGACTCTGGACTCTGAAGTTGTTAGCCAATCTGCCAATTTCTAGGATCCGAGACAGATACCAAAATTACTTGGAAGGATATTGCAGTAAAACTCTCAGGTAAGGATAGCCAAAATAATTTTATTTCTTCTCAGTTTGCATATGGTCAGTCTTTACTTTAAACAGAAGTAAGATTATATAAGCTAAAAATATCACAGAATATATCATTCTATACGTATTCTTGGAATATACTGAGAATATAGTTCTAGTCATATTCTTACATTTTACAGATAATACATCTAGTGTCATGCAGGTAGTATAATATCATTACAGTATAGTATCATTACAAATAATACATATAGCATCTACATATATCTTCTGCATAACCCTCATGAAGATGAGGGTCTGCATTCCACTACATATTTTTTGGAAAAGCACTGTAAGCAGTTTTAAGGTTATAATTCAAACCAGAACTGTTTCTGGGAACAGCAGTACTTCCACTATGCTACAGTAATGTAGTGGAGGGATGCCTGCAGCTTCCACCAATATTGAATACTGGTTACGGATACAATCAGTTCACATTGTGGAAAAAAATATATTCATGCTTGAAGGTCTTCAAGTATGACTGATCCCAATTTATGTAGAGAATGAAAGATCAGCAGCCAAAGACTCTATTTTCTGCTTCAGTTTACCATATTATAGTACTTACCAGAAACAAATCTTATTGCTATGGGGCTCTTATTTCTCAGAGAAGCAAACTCGCTCAGAACCTAGAGCTCTGCAGGCAAAAGGCCAAAGGCTGTAGCACTTACCACAGAAAGAGGAGGTTTTATACTAAAATACTAAATACTATAAAACAAAGGAACAGTACTGGAAGTAGGGATGAAATTCTGTTCTTTTTCTCTGAGGTGACCAAAACTCTGGAGAGTGAGATGTTAAATGAAGGTTGAACAAGAAGACAATTGCTACTTACACTGGAGTAAAACCCTATAGTGACATGGAAAACAGAGATTCATCAACAAGAATCTCTGTGACAAAGACTAGCTCTGTTTGGTGGAAGTGAAATGCATTTGGTGAAATAATCAAACGCACGTATGCATTTCATGTTGACATCTAAATTGGAGATTTAGAGAATTTGAAACATCCTTTGGAACTGTTGCTGTAGCTGCTGCCTTCTATCTATGCCAGCGTAAGTTCCCCTTTTTCACAGCATCGGGCTGAGGTACAGTATTCAAAAAGGGATGTGTTTCTTATGAACAACTTCATCAACAGGGACTTTCTTAGTCACTTTCTCAAGCAGGCAAGAGGCAGCACTTTTGACAGCAACAGGATTCCATGTGATGGAGATCAGGTAACATCAGCCTCACACATCTGCTATTTTCCTCCGTGTTTGTGGACGGCTTTCTCTTATTCATAGAACTGCTCAAGCATTCAGCATATGCAGTAGAGTTCCAGTGATTTAGAACCATCTGCTTAAGGTTTTATTTTGACAAGCTGTTCTGCTGCTGAAGCTCTCACAGGGTTGTTCAGGCTTTTACCAAATGACTACTAAAAGCTGCTAACCACACTTGCAAGCTACCTTTGGTAAATGTTTGTGTTTATTTCTTAAGAAGCTTTATGCTAATTAGTATGACTGCGTGACGGGAGAAAAACCTCGACAGGGTCAGAGTAATATGCTTTAACTGCTTCTGTGCTGTAATTTGGTTTAATGAGTGTTTTTACCTTAATTCATTTTTCAAATAGCTTATATAATAGCCTTTTATCTTGTACCACACCATACGCTTTAGTATTTTATTTAATTTTACTTACTAGTTTCATTCCATTTTGAATAAAATTGCTTTTAGGTCTGTTAAAGTTTTTAATTGCCTGGTTTTCAACCTGTTTCCATGCATTTATCTACTTGTATGGCTAGTATATGTATACTGATTTATTTCAAAGGCTGTCTGTGCTGATTTACATTGAAATGGCACTGGCATTGCTAGCCAAATAATACCCAGGAAGAGCTCATTGAGCCACTCAGGTCAGATTGCATCATTTACAGGAGTCTCCTTCAGGGAGTTCTAGGGTCATTTTCAGGCAGAAGCATCCACCCGTGAACTCATCTCTTCACCAACTCTCTTCAATCACCCAAACCCCATTTTCTTTCAACATCTCATCCATCCTAGGTTGCTCTTGGTACCGATAACGTTTCACCGTTCTCCATTGAAGTAAGCAGGTTGTTTTCCTTGTCATGCCAAACTCAGGTACTCTTCAACCTGCTGGAGGAGATCTGCCACATAATTTCAGACACTCTTACCCAGTATAAGGGAGCAAAATATTGCCATTTCAAAATGCCGTGACAGGATTAAAATCTGGCAGGTTACCCCTTGTTTTTCTTTGCCAGTGTTTCTCATTTGAAAAATAGATTCATAGTCTTTATGTGCAAAGCATTATGATCACTTGGTCTATAATGTATATAATTTTCTCAGATGCTGAGTCAAAGCATGTTTTCCAGAAAGATATCTAATCTCATTTTACAGACTCAGAGCCAGAGCACATCTATTGCCTTTCCTGATAAATTGTTAATTACATTTACTGTCTCTGTTTCAAGGTTGAATGTGCATATCTTGTTATGCTTTTGTCTGTAAGACTAAAATTTTCCTTTTTTTTCCCGTGAACAGATTTCATTTCAAAGTGGAAGTAAGTTCTCTATATAGCAATCGAATCACCTTTTAACCTCCACTTTGATTAGCTGAATAAATTGAGTCCCTAAAGGCTCTGTTTATAAGGATTGTTTTTCAGCTACCACATGTTGCTTTTTCTAACATCCTCTTTAAATGCAGTCGACAGGGATGGTCACAGTAGTATAGTAATAGTCTGACTAACTGTGTCTGCAGCAGCATATTCTTATTCTACAGTCCCCTTTTTGTGCATCTGAAAGGTGGATTGGCATATTAAGAGAATTATGTACTGTGACTCCAGTGTGCCTTCTGAATGTCTGTTTTCCAAAGTGGTGTTCCCATCTTTTAGCTATAACATCCATTCCGTGTCCCCAGATGAATTACCTTAGCTTCAGCTGTTTGAAAACATGCGTGGTTGGAGAGTAACCATTTAACTGAACAATTCAAATCACTCTGTAATGGTAACCTCTGCTGTTATTTACTGTCCTATTCATGGTTGTGTCAGCTGTTAACTCAGACAAGATTTTATATTGTTGTATACATTCTTAATAAAATTATTGAATAGCATTTGGCAAAATACTAATCCCTTGAGATATGTCCCCAAAAACTAATGAATTTCCATTAACAACTACGTTTGGGAAAACCTATTTTAGTCTTTCTTATTTTCATATAATACAGATTTTTAATCAATCATCAAGTGGAACTGGGTCAAATATTCTCATGAAATTCAGATCTACAGTTCTGTCTTGCTATTGTGTTCCTTGTCAGTAAACAAGAAGAATGTAAACATGTACATGTAATGCACTTTCTTTTTTTTTTTTTTCCTGAAATTTAATGAAATTTTTGGTGTAGTCCAAATCGCATGCTGACTAAAAAGGAAGAATAATGCAGTATCAACAATTCTCAGGTCATTTGGTTTACAACTGACTGGCAGATCTCAAGAGGTATTGAGGAAAGTAAAATCCTTGCTGAATGAGCATGTGTCTTATGGGGTTCTGGATATAATAATATCCAGAATATATTATTATTATATATATATATTATATATATATAACCAGAAATAATGTCAATATCATTCCATATTCCTCTAAATTATCTAGAATTAGATGGGGGGCGGGGGGGAAGGCAAAAAACCCCCAAAAGCCGGTAAGGTCTTCGAGTGATTCAAAGACCTGAAGAATGAATGATGCTGACTAAGCAAGGCCAGTTACAGAGTGTAATCTAGATAGTATGGTGAAGCAATCCATTCAAACAAGTGTATTCGAATGCTATCAAATGAAAATATAGTGATGTGCAAGATAGGGGAACTTGATGAGTGGAAGAATAGGGAAGCCTTTGGATGCATTAAAGGGGAGACAGTAAGCAGCATAAGTAACAAAGCAGGTGCTACGTCAATTGGGAAACCGATATTGGACCAAAGTTGTGTAGCCAGTGTCTACATTTCTAAAAGATTGCATAAAGCTTTAAAGATTTCATGAAGTATATAAAATAAAAATGAGACTCAGAAAGATAGTGAGACTTGTTTCATACAGGGTATTAATCAGTTACATATGAATTCAATAAAACTGATAAAAGTAGGTTGAGAAATTACTATTTTGTATATTTCAAAGAGCCCACAGCCTTTTACACTCTTGACTTTTCTCAATTATTCTGTCTTCCCATCTTCAGATAGCTCAAAATCAAACATGGGCTACTAGAAGATAAGGAAGGACCAAAGCAGGTTCTAATGTTGACATTTGACTCTTATAGGGTCCCTGTACACCAACTCTGTTGTTACTTCCCTGGATTTAAGTGCTTAAACCAGGTGTCCTTATGTTGCTGCAACTGAGATCACTGATTTATTTCTAATTCTTTGAGCGATCATGCTCAGTTATACAGGAAGTCACTTGCAACACTACTATAATGAGTTAATCTCCTGAACTGAGATTGTTTGCTAGTAGAATGAAATCTCCTAAAACAAATTTTCTGTATGTAGGTGATCTCATAGACTAACACATTAAGTGGAACTAAATTCTTTTGCATCTCATGGTAAATGTGAGAAGTATATAGATAATTTTACATTTCCTTTTTGGTGTACTCATCGCACTCTCACAGATTAAATAAATGTATGTGTAGGCTCTGAATCTCTAATTTCTTTTCCATTCCAGATGCTTGTGCTTATTAAAGTAATAATTCTGTTTTCAAAGTGCTTTTGACAATCTCCTTTTTATAATTTTCAACCAGCTCTTTTTAACAAAGACATTCTACAGCTATGTAAAAGTCTGATCTTCTGTTAATTTAGTTTACCATAGGGTTACATCCAACTGACTGGGTACTACCTCCTTAAATCTAGTTAACTGGTTGGGCCTTTTTCTACAGCTATGCCTTTGTATTTTCCTTCAGAAATTGTCTTGCCTGTCACCAAATAGTTTTCTCTAAAAATCTTTTCTTTTAAAGCCAGCCAGAAAAAGATTAACTTGATAATGTTTGCTAAGTGTCTTAAGTTTTTTTTTCACCATTCATCTCCAATAACTCATGAGTTTGGGCTTTCTATCATTATCATTACTCAGAATCTATTAGGATTTCACTTTATAACCAGTACAAAAATAAGCATGGAATTAAAAAAAAATAATTATCTGTTTCCTACTGCATGGTAGGAAATTTAGACTTAAAACAAAAAAAGAGGAAAAAAAAGGAAATCTCCCCTTAAGGTACAGAGGTCAGTTTTGCCAGTTCAGCATTTGTTACATTAATTCCTTTCATTTAAATTGCCGCCTAATGGCTTATTGGTAGCTGCAGCTAGTATTGTACAATTCATTTCATTCTGAGATACGTTGTTACCAGCTCAGAAGCGTAATGGCTGACTGTTAAAGAAGATAAAATACTCAGGGCTGAATTCATCCCAGCTAATTTGTTCACAACGGCATTTGTCTAAGGATTTTTAATCTGCATAGTCATGTGCTTGGGTTAAAAAAAAAAGACACAAAAAATCCGCACAACACTTCCAGGGCATGATTCATCGTATCCTAGCAGTAATATGACAAGTTGCTGATGATCCAAATTTATTTGGGGTTTATAAAAATGAAAGCTGACCATGAACACCCAAGAAAGAACTTCATAAGGCTAAAATTCCTCTCATCAGACATAAATATGCACAATGCAAACATGTCCAAGTCAGTCCACTTTGCAGTCAAGGGAGAGGAATAAACACCACAAGGACATAAGCCCTTTTCTCTTGAGGTAGGTAGGTAAAATTAGTCAGCTGAATTTCTGCAGATGGCTAAAATAAAGATGAGACAAATCCTACCATATCCACTCTTTAGGTTGCATAGACCTATCTTTGAAAAAGCTACAGCTGTGTCTATAGCATCTGTAGAATTTTCCGCTGTAAATTTGCAGGACTTTATCATAATGAAAAATAAACAAAACCAGCATTTAGGCTTCACTTCCATGATGGATTTCAGTCTGTCTCAATGCAATTATTCATGTAAGCAGAGACCATTGTAATTGCCACTTTTTAAATAAAAAGTATATAAGGACATGTGTAGTCTTCATGCTTTTTATCATTCACAAAAAGGAAAAAAAAATATATATTCCAGGCCATAATAACTCTTCAGTAGCTGCTTTTGCAAGGAGGATTTTGCTTGTTACTTGACATTATTTCTTCGGGTGATGGAACAGTTTAGTGTGCTATTTGCTATTCCCAAAACACCAGACTGAAATCAGGCATTCATTCTTTAAATATTTTTACATTGCTTTGTGATTTTTTTAACTTCAACTCTGCAAAAACCTATTTCAGCTCACACACCATCTAATTCCTACTCATATACAGCTCCTTTAGTAGCTGATTGACTCTGATGTTGCCTTGTTTAGTTGCTATCTGGCTTTTCAGCGGAACTGAAAACAGGACTCAGTTTAATTGTTACTACATTTCTCTTCTACCAAATAAAACCAATTAGATAATACATGGGACAGGGTTTGTTTTTTTTTTCCCCACGTATTTATTAAATCTGCCAAAAGCGCCATGGACTTTATGCTGCTGCTTGGCTTGCCCAGCATCTCAATAGCATGACTTTAGTTACTGGAATGGTACTCAAATGGTGAAGAAAAGGAAAAAGAAGAAAAATAAGAGAGTACATCATATCTTTCTGAATGACTGGTTATAGTTTCAAACCCCTATGTTATCTTGAAACAGCATCAAAACTCAGAAGGCATATATTAAGCTCCATAGTCTACACTCTGATACATGAATGCAGCTTCCTCTAACATCAAAGTGAGCTATGGAACTGAGTCAGTACAAGGTGTTTTGTTTTTTTTTAAATCTGGTCTTTTTTTTATTATTCGGGTAGATCAGAGAATTCTAACATCCTCCAGATCCAACATCTACTGTACATATTTTATAATGAAATAACAAATCCAGTTTTTTCTCAGATAAATTAATACTATATATTTATACTGGGAAAAGACTGTGTAACCCTTCTAGGACTGAAGTGTTACTGCTGCTGACAAAAAAAAAAGGGGGGGGGAAGATTAAGAGGTAGCTAAAACTAGCAAGACCTAATCAGCTTCCAGCTCGGTATTTCAACACTCAGTGCCAATATGCAAAGTCTACAATTCTGAAACAAACTCAAAAAAATGCATCTTGCTTAAATTACAGTTCAGTTTGTCTAGGGTAATAGAGTTAAGGTTTCCAGCTAAATATATCTTTTTGTGGAAACCAACAACTAGTCATGTGTTAAAATGTACTACAATAAATAGGTTTTCAATGGTGGTTTCTACCTCAAAACACACAAAAGAGTAAACAAATATTCTTTGTGACCAATTTCTGGGCAAGTTATGCTTTTCCTCAAGATCTACATTAGCATGCAAGGACTGAACAACTTTCGCCATCTCTAGGTAGGTGCCCAGTGCCCGGGGCTGGGGCTACCCCACTGCCCCCCGTCTGTCCTGCTCCTGGCACCCAGGGAGCTGCTGACTCCCAGTGCACCCTGATATCTCCTTTGTTAGATCTAAATTTCCTTCTGCTGAAACCTGCTGAAAGGGATGCTTATGCTGTTCATACACTTGCACTCTGAAGCTTCCCCTTCCCTCTGACCTTGTCTGGCCTCTTTCCTCTTCCTTCATCACTGCCTTATGATCCATCTGACTCTGCAATCCCCAACCACTGACGGTTCCATTTCCAAAACAGAGTTAAACGCCTGGCACTTAAACGTTAAGTGCTAATTGCCTAGTAATGAAACCTTTAATCATCAGGTGATTAAAATTTTAATCACTAAAAGGCCTGTGGAAATCCACTACATAATGCTGAAGATTAATTTCTAAGTTTTTTTAACATGTGCTTCCAGTGCAAATTGCCTTATGTTGTAGAGACGAACAGTGCAGTATGTGAAATGTGAAGTTCTTCAGTAACTCCTATGCCAAGAAAAAGGTTGCAAAGAATTGAAAGATACAGCTGTAAATGTAAAATATATTTAATGTTAGATTAATTATTTTAAGAAAGTGATTTTTTTTAATCTTCTGCTTTCTAAGTCACTAGGAATGAAATATTTTCTTGCATTAACCTCCTAGCAACTAGACACAGATTCATGAAATCTAGCTTTTCCAATGAAATGGTAGAGGAGAGCTGAAAATACAGCTTTAAAAGATATCTAGAGGGAACATTAACAATTTTGCCATATTGCATAAGAAATAGTAGCTATTGTGCACACAAATCAAATCTACTCATCATAAAATTTTGCAATGAAGTTTAGCACATGGATTCCAAATTAACATGCTAGACAGTAATGACACTACTAGTTCAATGAGCCACGAATGAAGAAGGATTTACCAGACAGAACGAGCCATCTGCTACAATCTACTATATCCACTTTCAAAAAAAACCCTACATTTGAAAAGTTCCCTAAACTCGGAGTGGTCTGTATGTACCAGTTCTTGTCATTTCATAACCACCAATTAGCTGGTGCTGAAAAGTGGGAAATCCTTTGCTAGTCACGGAGACTGACGGAATGGATTTACAAAGTTGTGTTTAGAAATAAGACAGGTATCTCTGAGAACTTCCAACATTCTTCCACAAAGGTACATTTTATGATGCATTAATCATTTGGGGTTATACTATAATAGCAGAAAGAAAATATAACACATGCATCAGAATGGCAGCATCTGATATCAGATGTGTACCACAGCTGGTACAAGGCAGAGAAGCAGCTAGTCTGCATTTCTAAGCCTCTCCAAATTAGCCTTCCTGAGATTAAATTCCCTGCATTCCTTTATTCCATGATTTCAATTCTTTTAATGCTCATAGACTGCTGTTTCTCATGTTTGCCCTTTGCATTTCTAGCAAAGCAAGTGCTTCATGTACTCTTTGTCTCCATGCTATGGATCCCTGGGATCATGAGCATACCAAGGAATTCAGTCCTGTGAAGCATAATACAATTCTGAGTGAATATAAAGGCACGAGGGAGATATTTTTGCAGACTCATAAACATTTTTAATGTATCAGAATACAGCTGCATCACCTCTGCACTCTGTAAAGCATTTTCAGTCTTTCAGATGAAATGCATGATGATAATTCTTTACCTCCATGGTAAAGAAATATCAGGAAATAGAAAGGAAGTAATGGACCTGAAAAGAATGGTTTGCTATGGGAAACAGACAGCTTTGTAGAGACAGATATCCAAGACCTAGAAAGCACAGCCTCACACATTTCAAAAATAACTGTATAGAAATCTGGAAAGCGATTAAAAATACCTATTTTTCATCTGTAGAAACAGAATAATTTTAAAAGCAAAAGAATGAACTAGTGAAATGAGTTACACGTGAATTTATGCTACAGTTCAATGTATTCTTAGCCCACAATATGAATTCTAGGACATTATGCTTTAAATGGGAAGGGGAAAAGCTCTCAAATGCAAGCAAACAATGTTTTTTTCATTTGTAATCATCTTCTATTCAAGGTAATATATGTCCTGCTGCCTAATTTGCAACTGGTTTTATATTTGCCTACACGTTATCTTCATATTATTATTGGTTTATCAGTGATTCAAGACATATCCTGAATGAAAGACATTATATAAACTAAATTCCATTCTATTCCGGTCCATTTGTAAAGGTCAACTCAGCAATGAATCAATGCTGCACTAGAAGGGGGCAGTTCTCTTGAGACTGAAGATATCAAAAGGGCTGACAAACTGTGGTGTTTTGCAAAATCAATTCACTACAAGAGACATGTTATGCCAAATTCAGACCTCCTGCGCTAAGCTGGTCGTATTGCATTGATATCAAGGGAGTTGAACCTGCTTACATCAGGTTTGAATTAGACTCAGCACAACAGTTGTCTGGGATACAAATTTCCCCAAATAAATGGAGTTACAGCAAGGATCAGTCTGGCCATGTTGCTTAGCATTTCAGGTTACTTGCCTAGTTCTTTATGTCATGACTGCTCAGAGTCATAGGCTGCAATATAATAGGACCTCACTCTTTGTGGGTCTGGTCATAGAATTTTCACCTCCAGGACCTCCTTTGCTTTCTTTTCTAGAAATCCCTGGAGTCAAGTCCTTTGAAGAATAGACCAGCATTTTAAATAATTTTCTCACTTATGATGTGTTTACTTTTTTTAGATCAGGTACAAAGCAATAGGCTGAAAAACCAAGGCAAATGTCTCCTTTGCTGAAAAATACTATTTAAAGAGATACAATTACATGATCATTCTATAAAACAAGACATATATTGGGGGTTAAGTACTTGTTGAGCAACCGCATTTCGAATTTAGTTCCTTGAAGCACTAGTCCTGAAAACTGTATCTGGTACTTGAGGCTGAAGTCTCTATATGTAGCTTTATTTCTGCTTTTTTCTTTATTAAATTTCTTCAGCTTGTTTGTGAGGCCAAATTCTATACTGTTTTAACAATGGAGCTAACACTTTGTTTCCTCTTTTTTGTTTTAGTATAAAATGTGTTATATAGCTTTTCTACATTGACGTATCAGTATGTATGCAATGAAGGTGCAAACGACTTGCTATCTTTGAAACATTTAAAAATACTACACACAGACATCTCTATTAATAGAATAATGTCCTATAGAACCACCCCTCTAAAGAGTTTTTTACTACATGTTGTATTATAATCTATTTTTATAATGGTCTAGCTATATTCTTGGCTGATTTCTGTCTTTGCTTATATTAAGGATTGGAGTTGTATTTGGTGTGTCTGGCTCTTTTAGTTTCAGACTTTCGCTTTGCATCCCAAATATTCTTTCTGGTTTTCACCTGCTTTAGCATGACCTTGATTCCCCCTTCCACTCTTGTTTGGTGCTATGACCTAAATTCTGCTTAAGCACTTCCCTGTGCTTCAGGGAAGCACATTCAAACTCCCCATTCAAACCTAAATGTAACATCCTGTCTTTTCTGCTGAAACATGGCATTCTTTCCTCCTTCATCCTTTTTGTCTCCCTTGCTCTTCACACTGCTTTAGATTGTCCCTCCTGAAGCTCTTGTTTATTAGTGCCAACTATGTTATCTTGATTTTAATCACACTGCACTTACCTAGTAGTTCCTGATTTCTGACTGAACCAGTGGCTCCCGTCAGTGATTTCATTCCTCTCTCCAGATGCATACTTCCTTCTGCTTATGGGCGTTGACAAAATGCTGGGCAATCAGACCTTTTACCAGCCAGGCTTCAAACTGCAAATACCTACTCTAACGGCTGAAGTGTGTGTATAGACGGTGACTGAAATGACTTTGTTTTTCCAATCTAACACTACCTTAGTTACTCAGCAAGGCTCTTAAAGCACTACCGTATCGTCATTTGAGGCTAAGACAGGTCAATACTCAGGTTTACAAGATGTGCAACTCGAGAATATTAAGTACGTTTAGTGTTTTGTGATTTTCCAGAGAAAAATGAGCGTTGAAAAGAGATGGCCTATTGTTCTGCAGGTTAAAATGAACACCAGTAACAATTAAGGGTGCAGGCAGAAGAGACATTGTCAAAAAACCTAATTCTTACTTCTTGATCATTCTTCAGAAATATGAGTAAAATCAAAAAAAAGTCAGGAAAATGTCTTTGATTATCAACATGATTTTAGTAGCAGCTACTTACAATGAATAAAGAACAAATGGATGTGCAAAGCACCCTCCATTTCAGTCCCAGCTAAACACTCAGACTGAACATGGGCTTGAATAATTGAAAGGATCTGTTGCTTTTGTGCATGATACTGCCATTCTAGTGTCATCTGAAATGACATAGACCAAAACGAATTGGATAGACATAAAAGGGTGGCTAAAATCTTGTCCTTATTCCAGGAAAAATGGCAAGGATCTTCTTGTTTGGTATGTTCCCTTATTTCTTTGAATAAGCTACATTGTACTTCACAGTAGTCAGTGTCTGCAATGACCATCATAAAAAGTAAGTGCAAATAGATATCACAGTTATATGCTGTCATAAGTACAGGAAATAATATAGGAAATTTGAGGTATCACAACTGCTACTGTATAGCTTTTTACATGAAATATTATACTGTAGATAAGGTCATTTTCTTCGTCAACTTTACCATGCATTTCTGGCTATTATGCATCTGTCAGTCAAGGTAATGATTCTGGATTAGGAAACTGAATGTATGAGGAAGAAAAAAAAACAGCCTCGATGTCCTTAAAAGGAAAGAAGCTTTCACATATGGGGAAGATTTTCCTGTTTCTGAGGGAAAGAGAAGAGCTAGCACATTTAACTCTAAGCTTAACAATAATTTGAGAGGCAGAAAAGGAAACTGTAATTTCTGGGAGACATATCTTCTATACAGAAGCCATTCAGGAGCAAGGGCAGAGCAATCTGATGGTGATCTGCAGATGTGGTGGGAGGTTTTGGCCCTCTGAGCATACTGCCAGCTGCTTATGCAAATTATCAAGCATTTTTCTCATACCTATGGGTATCCTCCCTTATGATCTGTCTGTACCAACTAAAACCATATTCTCTGGGTACCCTGACATACAGCACTCTGTGAAACACACATATGCTTCTATCATCAGAGCTAACAGGGTAATTTTAATACATATGTATCAGCTGTCCACTGCTAATTCAGATGCAAGTGAGAATGAAAATGAAAATTAATTAGACTTGGAGGAAGACTTTTTTTTGATCCCCATCCAATATGAATTAAAAATAATTCAGCTGAAGCCAGCAGAGTCAGCCTTGTACTGACTCAGTGTGAGATCAGGCCCAGGTCCGTGGTGTCTGTGATAGGAGCCTGCACTTTTGCCCAGCTGACTTTACCGAAGCACTCAATGTTCTTGCTTTCCCTGCCCAGAGGATAGGGATTTCATTACTTGAAAGTGGCAACCGTAAAGATTTTAATAGCTATCACTGGATATTTGTAGAAACACACATTTGTCTCCTTTACCTTATCTTAGCTACTGATTAATGCATACCAGGTTATATAACGCAGTCACCAAAGGGAGCTCCAAATGGAGTTTTCCTGTGCCAGTAGCTCAGCTGAAGTCAGTGCAATTGCTCTTGCAGAAAATTCAGCATTTTCTCCTTTATTTGTGTAACTGTATCTTTTTTTTTTTCTGTACCAGGACAAACAGTCTACTCATTCAACACCAAATAGTGAACCACCTCTGCAACTATCTTGTTTAGGAGACTTTAAATTTGGCTTTCTATCCACAGATACATGTATGAACTGAAGTGGACAAAAGTGCATAACCCATGCCACTAGATCGTACGAGATTTGGTGTCTCAGATTTCCTCTCCTGAGTGTAGCTACAGGACATTGTAGGTGTAACATCGTCCAATCCCATTAGCTCACATTTAGCAGTTTGTAATGCCTGTAAGGTTTGAAATTGTATTTAGTCAGAGGAAGAACTTAGTCGTCGGTTTTTACCATGTGTCAAGGTTTTGCTACTGGTTACCACCAGGTGGTAGCATTTTAAAACGTTGCTCTTATTTTAGAACAGTTACCCTGTATTATTTGGCAATTTTTCTGTGGTTTCTCGCAAAGGTTAGTGTTAAGGAGGTTGGCATGGTAACCTACTTAGAGTGGATCAAATTGTCATGTGGAGAGTTCAAGCATGAATTAAGATAGAGACATGGAAAGGCTTCCATCCGAGGAGAGACTGAAAAGACTGGGATTGTAGGGTGTCCCAGTTTACATTCTCATAATACAAGAAAAAGAGATTTCAGTATCAGGAAAAAGCAGCAGAAGAAACTCAGGTGACAAGAAAAGCTCATCTTGCTTTTAAGTTGATATTAATTGACAGAAGTGATTTTATTAAACTCAGTAAAACCAATTTTTAATGGAGAATATCTACCCAGTATATAAAATACATTGTAATAGAGATATACTTTGATTTTTCAAGGCATAAGTCTAACCATTAAATGCCTTCATAACTGTAAGTTGCAAAATTCCTTCCACCTGCCACTGAAATATTTTTATACATTGATTGAGAGAAGACAGTGGATTTGATGGGTCTCTTACAGAATTTCTTTAAGATCACTGGAAGGGTTTTGCACTGGTGGCTGATGAGAAGAGGTAGAAAGTTATTTTCAACCACTACACTGCTGACTGCTCTGCTCATGTTTTAGGGTTTTTTTGCTGTTTTTTCCCTCCTGCCTATGCTATGATCCCAGAGAATAATAAAGCTTTAGTAATGAAAGAATAATGAACCAGAACTGTAACTAGAGATTTTGATACTTGGAATACCTTTCCCATTTTCCAGTAAGCTTTTCCTTGCTTTACTCTGAATGCTTTTTAGCAGTTCTGGTACTCCAACCACTTTTTTGCTGCTGCTTAGGTACACTTTCCTTCTGGTTTGTGCTCTTCTTAACATATTCCCTTCTCAAACTACAGTATTGAGTCCAATGAAAGTCATCCACTGGATGCTTCTCCAGATGCCACTTCTTCAATAGTTCATCTTGTGAAGACGGTGTTGGACCTCTGCTTTGTGACATTAGAAATAATTTATAACAGATAAATGCAGGACATCTGAGCTTGAAATGTGACTGCTAAATTTTACAGGGAAGAGTAGGTAATAACTGATGGATGATGAGTGTTCAGTAACAGTTACAGTCCCCAGCCTACAGCAATAGGACACTTGTTCGATAAGCAGGGTCAGAGCTCAGTTTCTGGGACTGTCAGGGACTCAAACCAAAGAAGAAATACCACCTGTATTATGCTGATATATGTTGTCATCTTTGCATATTGTATTTCTTTTGTTGCTTCCAGACAATAAAGTCTGGATCAGTTTACTTAGCACTTAGCTTGTGTATAAGTTTTGGGTGCCTGCTGAAGTAATCTATCTTATGTAAGTGCCTCAGTTCAATAATATTTCCAAGACTGGCACCTTTCAAAGTCTTCTGAAGGGACTGCGGTGCAGCCACGCTGAGACAGAAGCCATTTAGATAATAAAGGATGAAATGCAGGCCTCAAGTAAGGAAGCAAAATTCTGAGAGTAATAGAAAATCAAAATACATAATTTACATAGTACGTGCGCAGAATATGCAGTAGGCAGTAGCTATGCAGGGATAACTACAGACTCTACAGCCTTAGAGAGTAGAAGACCGTGTTGTGACTTGCTGGAATATTTCAGTTGAGTGCCTTGCAGCTTGGGCAATGGTTATTTTTAGTGGTAGACACAGTGGTATTGTTATCTGAGAGGATTTATTCAAACAAAAAAAAAATAAATCTAACTACATTTAGCTAAATCTAGCTTAAATCTATCGAACATTGTTTCTTTTGGCAATGAAAATGTATAGGAGGGAAACTGCCCATGCCCTTTGACTATTGTTTTACATTCTTACTGTTAGGATAATTTCCTCCAGTTTTGAAGTCCACTATCTACTTAATTCATAGAATTAGCTGGGGAATAAAAAGTGCTGTTGAAAGAGGAGCAAGTGTATCTCCCAAGAACCCAGTTCCATCCGAGCTGCAGGGCACTAACTCTAGAGAAGCTTCTCCCCAAATTTGAACACTTACATAAGCCAGCAAGTATTTTGCTCCCATACCAGAATTTTTCCTTCTTAAAAATAAAATAAGGATTTTACATGTATGCATGTACTGAAAAATATTCCAGTTTCCTTTCTCCCCCTATCAAGGAAATTCATTTCAGTGTTAACAAATTTAAAATTCACTTTACGCATTAATTAGAAAAGAGTGTAGCTCTTACTCTGTATTAGGATAAAATAAGTTTTGCCCTCTTTTAATGTTTTTTTTTTTTTTTCAGTTAGGAAGCTGAATCTTTTAGCTAGTGCAGCTGAAGGTCCTGCTTCCTACGTTGCTGCTCCTGGCTCAATGGGAATGGAAAAATACTATCTTTGAATTGTATTGTCTTTGCAAACTTGTGGAATCCTTATTCCTTCTCATAAAAAATTAAAACTTGGAGATTTAAATGCATTCAACATGCGTATACACTAAGCCTAATTAAAACTAACTTTTTAACAACAGCAAAACCACTGTAAACTCAACCTTGGCTTTAATTTTTATATGTTTTCTTGAAATGTCTATTTTAAGCAAGAAAAAAGGTCCTTTAAACCCTTACTGTAGTGGCTTGTGGTCTAACATCATCTTTATCTATTACTGGACTTTGACGTCAATTGTTCACTGGGTATTGAATGATCCTGAGTAATGTGGGAAAACACTAATTTCTAACTGATATTTATCATATGTATTGAGTGGGCTTAAGAGATTTTAGATGTGATTTTCAGACAGAAGATGGATCCCATTATGTAGCAGATTGTATTTTAAAAATAATTTAGAACAAAAATTAAGATTCTGTCCAAAAAGTTCTGATCATTCATGTTTGTATTCTAGTAAAGATGTGTTGGCTTTTTCCTCTTAGGGTAAATACAGATCTTTCATTATGTAAAACAGCTATCAAAGTAATACTGAAATGTTCTTTTCTTTTATAACATGTATTAGAGGTAGGTGGCCCTGGCAATTTGTAATACTCATGCTATAAAAGGGATTTCTGCTTACTGATATTCTCTTTGAGAAATTATTCAGAGAGGTTTTGTTGATGTTTTCATGGTTTTTAACTTGCTTATTGAAAACTAATTAATCAAGTAAAATCATCTGGTTGTGTGAAATATTTATAAACTGTAATTTTCATTGCTGGAAATGTTCTTCAGCATCTCAGTATTGTCTCATAATGACAAGAATAAAGAGAGAGAGAAAGGGAGAGACATATGTATAAGGATCATTTATACCCCTCCTTAAACCAATGAATTTTTTCTATGAATATTATATTTCTACAGAGAATACTTTTGAGATGTTGATATTTGAAGTTTATACCACATTTGGCCTAATTCTGTTGTTTATGCATTTTTATTTTGATTTTTTTTCTGAAAGATTGGCAGTTATAATACACAAGACTGCAAACTCCACAGGAAACATTGACTCCAGCAAGATTTTAATTGAACTTGACAATAAAAGAAAGCTCTAATTTTTGCTGGCTATTATTGGTTCTCAATATCATGTTGATGATGTTTGAAATCATTGTAAGTTACAGTTTGGAGGTTCCCACTTAGTTTCTTACAGTGTCTGCCTGGCTATTGAGAACAACTGGAATAACTCTGGGATTAAGATAGGTCACTTTTACCCTGGGAAGCTTTTTAAGAAAACAACTTAACTTTTGTGGAAGTGCCAAAAGATTTGTTGGAGGTAAAAGGCCTTGTTTTGACACCACTCTGCTAGTGTGGATGAATTTTAGATAAGCAGAGAGACATAACCGCTGTGAACAGTAAACAATCTTGCTTTCATTCGTACAGACTAATAGAGGCTGGTCTGTAATGAGTAAATCAGAAAAACAAAGATGCAAATGGCAAAACGGAGTGAAGCACTGCTCAGATCTGCATTGTTTTCAAACATATGACATCACAGGCAAAATGGTGATACCTGAGTTAAAATACAGAGCATTTCCATCCAGGAGTGATCAACAGTGAGGGAGAAGGTTTTTCAGTGATGATTGCTCATTTATATTTACTAGATGGCCTGATTTATCAGCTGATGAATGTCAAAATGTGTGTAAGAAGTGTACTGAAGCAAATTAAGTTGCCTAAGAAACCTAAGTGAAGGAGAATTTACAGAGTGAAGGGGAATTTGCGGAGTTAAGAGAACAATTCTGATAAGGTCAAAGAAAAGCAAATTTGAAATGTCTTTGTTATTCTGAGGAAAAACAAGGAATAGTTGATAGACATGCGAGTAATTGTAATTTTAGGATTATTTTTTACTTATCTGTAAAGAAGCAGAGGTTTTGTTATTACCAAAAGAAAAAACCTATCTATTAATAAGTAGTAAAAGAAACTAATTAAGCAATGTATTAATTAATTTCCTTTAGTTTCCCAGGCTCAGCACCACACATCAGTTACACTGACTTATTAAGTGACTTTTTGGCCCTTACCAGATAATTTAATAAATCAGGCAAAGCAAAAAAAAATCAAGATTTCAGTGGCAATTAATGATTTTTTAAAGTATCAGTGGATTTGCTCTTTATAGTGCATTTAGTGTCAGCATCTGACGCTTTTATATTCACTTTCAATCATCACTACATGCTCTGCTAATCATGTGATCAAATGCAACCATCTATGCAAGACAACCATGAGTTTAACTATGGATTGCTTGTGGTAGCAGCTGAATTCCAAACACAAATAATCCTAAACAATGCATTTTGTATAGAAAATTAGGCAGGCACTTATTAAAGTCATTGTTACCATGCGTTCCTCAGAGTCAAGGACGTTAGTGTGACACTAACGGGTGCAGGTGAGTCAGTGGTAAGGGTACAAATGACTGTACTGGCATAATTAGAACCTTTTCTCAAAAATCTGCAGTGCCAGTCAACAGATGAGCAGTTAGTGTCAGAATCAGCCTACTATGAAAAGCTCCTGCCTGATAAAAAAAAAAAATTCTGGTGCCAGCATTTATTGTCTACAAATGCCTTGATGTTTTGTTACAAGATTGGAAATAAAGCTCCCTGAAATCACTGGAAAGATTCCTATTGGATTAAGTGATATTTGATCAGGCTTTTTATGAAATAATTGGTTTCATAATTTTTGGCAAACCTTTTTTACAAATATAGCTTGATAAACCTCTCGTATTTGTTAATTACCTTCATCTAGGAGATGGATGTCTCCATTAATTTCAATCAGTAGATGACACAAAGGTTCCTAAGTAATGTTGCTATAGTTTCATGTGTCTTTTCTCTGGAAACTCTTTGCCTATCCAAATCAAACTCTCTTAACGTGACGTTTGTTTTCCTGTCATATTTTCAATTCTATGTAAGAATTTTTCTTGTTATCTAGTCATTTTGTTAATATTGCTTTGCAGAAGTGCAGTAATTTGTATTACTATTTAAAGCAAAACTCAGACAATTTCTTTCATTCTACTGTGCATTAAGACCTCAATTCAGGACAACATACTAGCATCTATTCTTGGTTTATAAAAATTTTACGTATGCCATCTCAAAATGATTACATGAGTAATCTTGATTTTCATCATGTAGAAGTGAATGAACTTGCCTTAAAGTAAATAAAGCTACACTGATACATGCACAATATATCAAGATATACACAGTATATCATGATCTGTTTACAGTTGGAGCTTTACATTCTGGAAAAAGTAAAACCACCACAAAGCAAAACATGAGGAAAAATGGTTTCTTCTATTTGTATATGTCTGAGCTAGATAAAACTTTTTTTTTTCCTGTCTTAGAGTTTTAAAAATTGATCACTTTCTGAATCTTACAAGCCAAAGCCATTTCAGCTGAAAAATATCAAACAGCTATTATTACCTCACCTCAAATATGCTTTAAATATGACTTCCTAAATGCATTCTTTTTTTCATGACAGCATGGATAATTCAAGGTGGATTTTAAAATTTTAAAAATGTCCTTTAGTCCTACCACAAAATGCACACAAAATATTTCACTGGATGTGTATAAATTAAATTATAAGAGGTAGGAAAATGTTTCTTGTGGATTTGATATGAAAAGCAGTATAAACAAATCTGAATGGCTACAGAGCAAAATGCTCAAAAGTAATGAGCCTGTGTTAAAATTGCCTTTTCAATCATAGTCTTGTGCATACTGACTTAATATTCCTTCCCCACCCTCTGTATTTCTAACTATGGTACTTTTCAATTGGATCTTATTGCATGTAATGAAAGAGGCAGTCATGAATTGTTTACTAATCTATTACTTACTATTTACTAATTAATTAAATCTCTGCTGCATTTATACATCACTGGCGTTATCCTCAATATGTACACACACTGAATGAGTTGTAAATGTGATAGAAATGTATCTATCTCAGACAGTCCTATTTGTAATTTACTGCTTCAGATTTGTTGCTTACTGTTTAGCTTCTACATGAAATGGGGTGGGCCAGAGTAGGAAAAAACCCAGACTATGATCATGCAATTGACTTCTCCCCCAGTACACTAGTGCAGTTTTGTGGTTTGAGAAAGCTCCTTACCTATGGAATACCATAAGGACAAGCTTGAAAGCTTTCAGAATTTGCAGAAAATTTACAGGAAAAGTATCAAGAGAAGAAATTCTATTGTGCGTTATATTCTAGTCCAAGCAAGAAATCAAATCCTAGAAGAAAGAGTGGATCAATGGGCCAAAGAATGTTGTTTGTTCTCCCCTGCTTTCATGATTTCACTGCACACAGCAGCACAATGGCTGAACAACATCAGAAGGAGCAGGAGGTACTATTCGAGGTTTATCTACAGCCTGGAGGCTTAGTTAAGGATTTAGCACAGTCTAAAGGTAATTGCCAGCAACCTGTTTGCATGTGGTCCTTTTGGAGAGTAAGAATTTAATAATATGGAACTGACTTTTCTGTGCCAGTTAGTTTCTACAAAGGAACAGTCATAGGTATGTGCATTTTACTATAAATAAAGTTGAGAGAATTGATTTGTTATTGAGAAGAGGAAGTCCCAGTCCAATTTCGAGTGCCAGAGCTCAGGTAAGGGAGAAGGCAAGCTGAGCAATGGGAGGCAGGAGCAGGAGGGGGAGAGGAAGACAGTATCTGAGTGAGACCCCTGCATCTGCTGGGGTGCCAGTGACACACAGCCTAGACATGAAGTAGTGATTCAGAAGTTTATCTTCCCCTTAAACTGTAAAAAAAAGAATTCTATCCAATTACTGTTATTCATAAAAAACCTGAATGGACACAGGTGCCTAATGTGCATTTCCAATTCAGCCACCTGAATGAGTGAACTCAGCTCCAGAGAGTGACTCAAATTCAGCTAAGGTCTTTCTTGTTGTATGTGTGTGGAATTTTTATCTTTCAGAGGCTCCTCAATCTCCCCATTGACAGTACAGCCAGTCTGATTTCCCTATTTATTCTATCTGAATCACCCTGTTGATGCCAGGTCCTTAATTTTCAAGGTGTTGCCATGTGGAAGTTCGATGAGTTTGAACGGCTCTCCAATCTCACACCTTCTCCCTCTGAGTCTTGAGGTCCTAGCTGATCAAAAAGTGAGAGCACTGTGGCTGGTTCTTATAGGAAGAGATATTTTTTTCTCCCTAAATATGTTCACAGAGACTTTGAAGACACTCAGAATGGTTGTCTAGGATGCAAACATTCAGGCAGCTTTAAAAACAGTCATCGCTATGCATTCCACATATAATTAAACTTTCAGACTTATAAAAGAGAACTCCAGAACTGGTCAAGCTGTTTCAGCTATGTAGAGCCCCAGAGGGCTAAAATCTTGCCAACAAATCACTGGAGCAGAGCAGTGTGCTGCCCATGCCCCCTTTATTACAGCCAAACTTTCTATTCTGAAAATGGGAAGATGATGATGTTGACTCTGATCTGCTAGAGAAATTCCTATACCTGAAGAGTTTCCAGATGCCCGGTAGCTTTCTAGCCCCTTTGCTCTGACCTGCCAACATGAACATGACCATTTTCCCAGCTAGAGCAAGCAGATAAAGGACAATACAAACTCTAGTTCTGTAGATTCCCTTCTCAATTTTGATGTGACTTCAGAAGTGTGGAACATGAGCTCTGAAATCTTGAATTTAGAGAGACTATTCTAAAGTTTCAGTAGTAGAATTTAGCTCAAGACTAAAACACTTAGATATCAAATTGTGCGGTTGTCTACTGCCATGCTGGGTAGCTTAACTCCTCATTACAGCCAGCGGAAGTTAATTTAATGAATCCAAAAGAGGCTTGACAGCAGTTCAGGTGACCATATCCAGCCTCATGTCTGATTTGTACACCAGAAGGTCACAGTTGCTCCAGAAGCCCTCTGTTGTATCTGTTGCCCCCCCTAAAGATGTCTTTCATAACATTGGGCATCCTGGTGGATGCCTGTGCTAGGGCAACCAAATTGCACAGTGATTATGATTACATTTAGCTGAATTACTGTTTAGGTTCCACTGATTACATTAACTAGTGGCTTAATTTAACTACACAGACATCTATGGTAATTTGAGATACCCTAAGGTACATCTGTAGGTGTGACACAGGACAAATGTGAGATTCATTCCCTTCATAAAGGCAGAAAAAACCTGCACAGGAGACCCTAGAGCATGTAAAATCCCACTGGACAAACACAGTGAACCTCAGATATCTCTAGTGAGAGACACCTATGCAGACACCAGTGTGTGGACAGATGAATTTGAACTGAATCTTTCCTCTTGTCTGACCCTCTTTAGAACACGAACCACCAAATTTGAGAAATTTGAGCATCAGCCTCATAACATTTCTCCACACTGTGGTGTTTATTCTAGAAAAATATGAATCTGTTTAAAATGTTGAGGTGATGGAAAATGCTTCTTTCATGGGTAGCATGACATTAGGAAAAAGGTTTTGTGAGCTCTTTCTAAAGCAATGTTTTCAAGATATCTGGGGATAAAATAATTCATCACCTAATGTACACAGAATATAGTTAGTTTTCTAAGACTAAGTAAGCTTTTCTAACTTCCTTCCATAGTCAATGTAAAGAAGTAGATGCAGAAGGAGAATCATTTCACTGTAAAAGTGGTTTATGGAATAGGTAAATGAATTACTTTCTGGAGGCACCTATTTTTCTCTCTTGATTGAAAAAGGATGCAAATTTTACTACCTTACAACTAGCCTTCTCAAATTCTAGATGCCAAAGTAAAATGAATCCCACCTTTGCTTTTTCATTGTGAAGAGCAAGGTACCAGATGGCAATCTGTGAAAATTGTTTCTTACAGAAGGGAAACTTTGTGTCTAGCTCTATTTTAACATTCTTTCAAAAGTACATTGCAGCAGAAATAGGCTCAAAGACCACTTTCAGGAATTGCAAAAATAAAATTCATTTGTTTTAGCAGAAATATAAAAAAAAAATGTTGTGTTTAAGTTCATTTGGTGACATTACCATATCAATTTTAAGCTGGATTGGAAACCTGAGGTGGTCTCTGCCCAGCTCCCACAGGTTAGATGTTACAGACAAGTATTCATATCACAGAAACCACTGTCACTGCTATTTGCCATCCAGCTGAGACACTGAAATTGAGCTGGCAAAGAATGAGCTATAGTACCAAGGACAGGCTTGATAAACATTGCATTACTGGTACAGTGTGAATAAGTCTCTGTGGTGGCTTTTCTACTGCTGTCTCTACTCTGTGAAGCAGAGGGCGTCAATCTTCAGTGTTGACAGCTGAACTATTGCATCATAACTTGTAAATCATAGATTGGGTAAATTGCATTTCTATTTGTCCTTCAGCACTTCAAAAACATAATCAGACCATTAATAAGAGGATGCGCTTGGTTTTTTTTGTTGTTATTTTTTATTAGTGCCTTATGGCTGGTATTGAAATATGCATTTAAACTAGAAAACAGAGAACAAAACTTGCAAACAAGCTGAGGAGAATGGAAAATGCATTTCTCTGTGATCATTAATCTATTTTAAAATACATTCTGAAACCATCTCTTGCAAATCCTGATTTCAATGGGCCACATGATAACCTGCCAGAGGGTATGTCTTACATTTCTTCAGAAGGATCTGTTTTAACATTTTGTGTAAGGTAGAAAAGGAAAGCTCATACAATCAGCAATCATCAATATAATGCAGCAATGTCATGCAGGAAGACTGTATTTTAATATCCCTTTAAATATTCTTCAAAATATATCAATAATTAATTGCTAACATCTGGCAGGATCCATCTGGCAATATCCCTTCATTATTGGTTGACTGAATACCGATTTTGTTCAGCATTCAGATGCAAGATCATGTGCTGATGGTTCCTGCTGAATATGTGAAGTCATGAATGCCTATATATCAATATCAAAAGCCAGGTGTTGCTCAGACATACACAAAAAAAGAATCAACTCTGCAACCAGTATACCAGTTGAAGACTTGCTTTCAATTAAATTAGAAATATACAAATATTTACCATTCTATTCTAAGAGTTAATTGTATTCTTTATTATATATCATTTGTTTATGAGAATATTTCCAATAAAGGACATCTAATTTATATTGAAATATCCATTTTCTACTACACTACTACAGTATTCTTTATATTCTACTATAAATCACAAACTACTTTATTTGTAGATGAGATGAAAGACAACTTTATTTTTCAGTAAATGGCAATACTTCCAGGTAGTGAGAACTTACCTTGGATAATGAATTTATGTAAACGATACATTTGCCAATTAAAGGATGATTAATTGCACATATCTCATCCAATATTCTAGGGAATTAGCTTCCAAACTCACTACTTGCCATAAGTCTGGCAGTATTTTGATAGTTATGCTTTATTCCATTCCAACATCTTGATTCTTAAAAAAATATTCTGATTGTATAAATTATATAATTATTCATTTGAATTGGAGACACATGGTATTCTGATAAATGTTAAATGTAATACAAGTTTGTATTTTGTTGAATTATAAAACAATCTTAAAAAAAAGAGATGTATTAACTCTTTCTGAGTATGAGTCCCCACTGAGAAATTAAATAATTGAAGCTAAACAGGCTAATAAGTTGGAATATTCAAAACATTTACACAGCCTATAGTTTCCTGAAATTTTTAGCTTATAACTATCTTTTAGACTTCATCCAGCGGCCTTATCTTCCTTTTTGTAAGGAGTAAACCATTTGGCTTTCCTTTTTACAGAATATCCTGTTATGCCTGCAGTCTTTACAATTGGCCAAGAAATATTCCTACTCTTCCTGAACTGCAGAGTTAATAACTAGGAACAATCTTATACTAATGGAAGAAGGCCTTGATAGCATATTTTTTCTGCTCTCTATGTAATTTCTCTGCATTTTCATGCTTTCAGATAATCAGGCAACAGATAATCTGGAAATCACTGAAAATTTGCACATATATATCGCATACTTCAGTTTCTGTTTTTCAGTCTAACTGGCTGTCACAATGAAAAGCTGAAAATCTTCATTGTTTGGCAAAACAAACTTGGTCGAAAAACAGTCAGTTTTCCAAACTTGTGTGGTGATTCACAAGTGCTTGGTTATCACATTGTTTTAGCAAGAGCAAAAGGGGAGCACTCTTTGTAAGCTCTCCAAATATATGATTTTCCCATTTCCTTCTACTCACTCATTTTGTCTTTCATTCTTAGATGAACCAGATTCATTCCATGAGTTCTTGTCAGTTCTTTCCATGATGCCAGGGATGTCATCAAAAAGTAGGAAACCACAGGACTGGGACTTCTGCTGTTCCTGAATGATGGAAGAATATTAACTTTTGATATTATTTAGGATGTTAAAACACCCAAACTGGCATTTTTTCTCCACATGTTACTCTAAGCATTGAGACTGCAAAGGTAATTTTCTCTTTTTCACCCAGTTCTGGTTTGATCTCACTGATGATAACAACGAGAAGGCTGTTTCACAAATAACTGCTATGGGGAAATATTCAAATGTCTCTAAGATTTTCCTGTCAAATAAAACTTGTCTGCAGTACTAGTATCTTGCAGGCACTCAAATGTAGACCTTTTAGTTTTTGTGTCTTTTTACTGAAGTCCTAAATAAAAGCAGTGTAATTTTAGTTAGATCAGTTTAACTAATACTCTGACTACTTAATTCTTCAGTAATATAATTACAAATTGTAGAACTGAACATGGACTATGGATGTCAAATTATGAACTAAGAAAAATGACATTCTGCCTTGTATCACTGTCCAGTTTACAAAGTATTGTGTTAGAACCCAGTTTATAAAGTATTCAATGATACCAAAACTCCTGTTAGTATGGGTAGCTGTGTAATGTGTGTCATACAATCATGCCATCTGACCTATAAGCTGAACTACATACCTTTTACTTAACTGAATTTGGTTAAAATGTCTATATTCAGCATCATGTTATCATAGCCAAGTATTTTTCAAAAGTAGCAGTCTGAATAGCTATAGACTTCTTTTAATACCTCATGCTCTTTTTAATATTGCTTTTCAATTATAGTTAGAAAAAGTAGGCACCCACAGATTTCTGTAACACGGAAAGCAATATGTGTTGGTAATATTTACAAAATCACTTTCACAGTTAGGTCACAGATGAATAGGTAAATTTCAGAAGACTGCACAAGTACAAATATGACTATTTAAAAACAACTCTTGTAATTATTATTATAGGTTACTTAGTCTGGCATCAGACCAAAGGAAAATATTGAAAATGTTGATTTAGGATTTAGTCAATAAAGAATTAAATTATAAAAATATCATTAATGTCAACCAACATGGTTTTAGTGAAAGCAGGTCTTAGAAAAACCTGGGTGCTGTATTTTGCAGTCATAGTAATGGTTATGGTGGCAGTTACACAGATGTAAAGAGGGTTTGTAAGGTATTTGACTTGATACCTCATGAAGTTACAGTATTAAATTAACACATGACAATTATAACAGAGCATACATGAAATGGATTAAAGCAGATTCTTGGACAATCCATACCAAATTGTATGCTTCTACTTGAAGTTTCTTAGGAATCAGTGCTAGGGAAAATGCTATTGAATGTTTTTGTGAATGAGCTGGAAGTAATTGTTAAATTGGTGCCATTGAACATAAAATGTATTTCAAAATAGAGTTGATGAAATAAGACTTAACAAAGTGAGAAATAGTGATGAATCTATGTGACCATATTGAACCATCCTAGATATTTTCAGTAACTGTGAGCCTTCAAACAAAATGTGTTTTCAAACAGTCAAGGCTATACATCTAAGGCCAGTGACTGCAGACTGTTGTGGGTTATGGGTTATGTACCCTGAACAACAATGACTCAAATAGGATATGACAGTCATAGTTGCCATGAACCACAACAAATGCATCTAGGGTGACATAATGGCAAAAAGAAGGATGCAGACAGGAAGGATGCAGGCAGACTGGTGATTTAGCAACATCTACAGCACAGCTTATCCAAGTAATAGAACATTAGTGTTCTGGTGACCAGAATTTTTTACAAAGTTCTTGAGAAATCAGAGAAAGCGTAAAAAGTAATCTGAAACATGACTTCAGAGCTAGGGAGAATGACTTAAAAGGAGGGAGCTGCAGAGCTTCCACACTTGCAGCAAAGGAAATTCCAAAATAGGTTAAAAAAACTATTTTCACTGTAAGAGTAAGCAAGGCTGCCAAGAGAGGTTGTGGAATCTTTGTCCTTTGAGATATTAAAAACATGGCTGGACAAGCTCTGGTCGATCTGATCAACATTGTTGAAGATACCCCTGCTTTGAACAGGTGGTTGGACTAAATGAGCTGCAGAGGTTCCTTTCAAACTAAATTCTTATATAATTCAGGGATTATATAAAGTAATTCTTTATAGGTTGTAAATAAAAGAATGAGAGGTAATCTAATTATTATTTAAATCTCTTCATAGACAGAAAATTGTATATACAAAGTGTATCTTTAATCTGACATGCAAAGATAAAAGGAGACATGCTATAGAATTGATATGAAAAATGTCCGGCTTTTTAAATTGTAAAAGTGATTAGTAGTTACAAAGAACATCATGGAGAAGGGTGGATCCAAAGTATCTTAATGTTTACACAACAGAAATGGATTTTCTTGAATGCACAGCATACCCGTGCCTCAATCAAATACCAGTTATTAGGTTTCAAAGGGAAGTACCTGAATGCAATTCTTTAAATTCTATTATTCTAAATCTGCATGACAGGTTAGGTGACCTAAGAGTCTATTCTGTCTTCAGAGATTACAGAGCTAAAGAATTTTTTGATAAACAGGGTGTGAATCAGTAACATACACTCCTTATGTAAGGAGTACAATAGTTTGGAACCCAACAATTAATGTGTGGAGTTCTATTCAGGTATATAGTGATCCTTGGGATTTCAAAGGGTATACACTGCTGTGTGACATCAGAGAAAAAAATCAGAAAATCCTCTCTGCAGAGAAGAGTTAGAAATGTTATTTACAAAACAGAAGTATTTTGTGGGTAGGGCCTGTTTCACTGTCCCTCTGGTCTCCAAAGGGTGTTTCAAAGCCTGCAACTTTGAGACACGATATGAAATTCTGTGCTGATAGGCCAAACATGAACACGTTAGAGATTGTCATAGAGAATAAACATATCCAGATGGCAGCATTTTCATAGCCTCATTCTTTATCATTCTTTCTCTTTACTGCTCCTCCTCCAAATACTGTCTCTTTTCCCTTTCAGACTCAAAATCGTACCATGTTTCAGTGTGGCTTCTGAGCACCTTTATATGGATCATCATGATGTTTTTTTCCCTAAACACTTTTTCAAACAAAATTTCATTTTCACTGGTATTTGAGGAAAACAAATAAGAAGGAAAAGATAATGTAAGTGATTCAATGTCTTTGGGAAATGTTTGAAGTTTTACTTGGTTGGCACATCTTGAATTTTTTTTTTTGTAGGAAACAGCATTTTTGTTATTAAACAGATAATACTTATATGTCTTCTGAAGAAGTGTAACAATTTTATCATGCTACAGTAGCAAAACACACACTTTCTAAGAGTATAGTCTTTGCATGTATTTAGAGTTATCTCTGTGAAATACTATTATAAATAATGAAGTTACTATTTTTGCCCTTATTATGGGCTGGCACAAATTAATTTGACTAGTAACCTCTTCCAAAAAAGGGAATTAAATTTATGTCAATGTTTTCTAAAGTGTGATTATTAACCTCTGTATTAATCCAGCTGGCAAACCAGTAGAGTATATGCTGTACTTCAAATATTAATATTCTTTGGCCTTTTTTTAATCAAGTGCTGCCTTTGGGGCTGTGTTTAAAGTTATAAGGATTGGGTTCAGCTATCTTAATTAAAAGTATTCAATTAACCCAAACAAAGCTGACTCTGAAGCCTAAAACAATTCCAAAACTGGTGAACGATCACTAAGTAAATAACTATTGAATTAAGAATAATTGATTTTTTTCCCCTGGAAATCTTAGGTCAAATAAAATTTATTTATTTATTTTTGCGTTAAATAATTAGGTAATTAAGGAACTATTCAACCACAGGAGTGACACTTGGTAATTGAATGAACAAGACTAACATCATTGATGTGGAAAACATGAGTATTCTATGAAATCTTTCTGAAAATTTTATCATTTTAGGTTGAGATATTATACTGCAGCTTTGTTTGTAAGGTCTTAAATCTCTTAAAGCTTTTGTACTACTACAAGGTCAGGCAGTTTATTTATCACTGGATATTGCCGCGCAAGACTACATCTCCTAGACCACTGTGTCCTGCACTAAGTACCGTGCCCTTCAACACAGCCAGCTCGGCTGTGCGTCCTTCAACACACACAGCCTGTCCAGCTCCCAGGACACACTGAAATCCCCTTTCCCACCTTGGAGGCCCCGTTGCAAGCATCCTGGCTCTTCTCTTCGAATTCTCGCTCTTTTTTCACCAGTTTCCCAATCCCATGTGCTGTTCAGGCTCCAGTGTACATGCATGCCTGTACATATTCGAATAAAATGCTTGAGGAATTTGACTTGCTTCAGTGGGAAAGTAAAGCGTGATGAGGGGAAAGCTTATTGGGAATGGCTCATGTGAGGGAAGAACAGGTTCAGTAGACCATAGGAACAAGACATGCTGATAGGAGACAATGGATATTCTTTCTCAAGTTCTTCCTCAAGTCCTACTTAGAGCTAGAAAGTTTTGTTTGGGAAATACTTCCATGGAGAGAAGCTCACCTCCTCTGAAACCCAGAAACCCAGCAGGCAAATGACAGGGAAGGGAGGAAAGAGCAGGAGTCAACTTTTCCTCCTTTCTAAAGTCATATTTTCCTGGTCATAGTTTCACAGGGTCCCTTTTTTCTGACTTGAGCTTTAGCTGTTCAACAGAGTGCAGCTGGTGACACATGGCTGTACTGGAGTGAGAAATTAGCTGATGATTTGGGGAACTGTTGTGGGCTAATCCCTGCATGGAGAGAACCGAATAGTGAACCGATTAAGGGGATTAACTGTGTGAGATTAATTATAACAAAAAGCCATGAATCTAAGTATATATTGGGATGTGTATTGGTGTCTGAAGCTTAGAGTATAGGGGATGGTAGTAAATGAACAAAAGGAACTCTGAAAAATAGGAAGGAAAAGAAAATAGTTGAAAAATCACTTCTAATTGTTCCCTCGGCAAAAGTATGGATTTCACATGCAAAATAACTATTTAAAACACCATTGACCCCAAGGGACTTCTTGAGTTAAATTTGTACTAATTTTTGCCTGGTAATGGGTTAGATTGAGAGACTGAATCCCACTCAAAGTTCAGATCTTGCTGCCACATACTATAAGTTCTCACTGCCACAGCTACATCACTACTTTAAAAAAGTGAAGTATACATTTGATTTTCTCCAAGACCTTCTTTAAAAGAACTACTCTAGTTTTTCAGAAAAGAGACAACCCCCCAAAGCTTAATTGGTGTCTACAGGGAAGCTGGCATTTAGGATGCAAAAAGACACCAACTACAGAAATGAAAAAAAAAAAAAAGAGTATGACAGTACTGGGCTATTAGCTGACTAACTCATGCCAGTGTGAGCCAGTAAGGACCCTAATTGCCTTGATATAAATCCTTTCCCAAGGCAGTAAAACTTGTAATGAGAACATACTGTATTGAACTGAGATCTTTTTTCTTAACGTTTTTTAGATTTATTTTCCAATTTTAAGTTTTTTTTACAGACAGCTGTCTGCAAAATAAATCCCATTTTCTGTAACAGATTTTCTTCAAAATACTCCTTCTCCTTCAAAGTATTGATTTATTGACTCTGTTTGGACTGATATGCATTTTCTTGCACTCTACACAGTGACTCAAACAAAAATTGTCATGAGGGCTATATTTTCAAGGGGCCCCATGCTTTAAAGGGGTTCAAAAGGGACCTTATTAGTTCTGCTGTACTGAAAAGCCCTTGAGATTTTTCTGGACAAGTAGTTTTATACCAACTGAATTATGCCTTTAAAATAATGGTTTATTAAAAATTCTACATATTTTTGCATAAGATCTTGTAAAACTTTGTGCAACTGCAAAAATTGGTTAGAAGAAAGTATTTAGTAAGCCTGATCCTGTTCTGTGCTTTGAAAAATCTTGCCCTTACGTATACTGGGAATTCATCTTCCTGAAATCTGTATGCTGCTGAAAAGAACAGAATATATTTAACTGCCTTTTTTGTTGGAGAAAATAAAGGAACATCTTCAGTAAAAGCAGGTCAAAAAGAGGTTAGAAGTTACAGCTTTGGGAGGTACTTTATGCTAATTCAGACATTAGCCTGGAATTTAGTTCTTTCATATCACAAAAGTGCCCTTTAATTTCTCAGTAATATAGGGCTATCCAGAGAGGGAACAATCTGTTCTCTGTTAAAGCTGTTGTCTTACAGGAAACAGAGGGCTGGTGTTAAAGTCTCGGAATTTTTGCACAAATATATGGGATAAAGTATAGAGTAAACAGTCCACCTTGTACTATACGTATTTTTAACTCTTCCAGGAGAAATTGCTGTACACTTTGAAATCTCTGTCTTAGCACATTTCCAGCTATCTGCCAGGTGCTGATACTGAGACTCCAAGATTTCTGGTAATGGAAATTGAACACTGTAGGCATTGTACTGGAGTCTGAAATCAGGTTTAAAATAAAAATGAAGTAGCAGATGTGGGTTTAACTAGATTTCATTATGCCTCATTAAGTTTTTCTCTGCAATAATTTTTCGTAGACCACTCCTCAATAGAAGATAAGCCTTGAATCCATGAGGCAGTGGGGTACAATTAGCACTCTTAGAAGGAGAAAGAGTAGAGAAAATAATACCGTTGGGCCTGGAGGATTGTATTGATCCACCTAATGCCTTACCTACTCCATAAATCTTTCAGTGGTGTCATCGAGCTTGCTATTATAGAACATGATTACTTATGCCAAAGTTTCATTTCCCCTATTACATTACAGTCATAAGCAATCGTACTGAAAATCTGAGCTATTGCGCAATTCATACTGCACTACCCCAAAGCACATGCAAATATAATTTTTCCTCTTTTTAGGCAGAAAGACTGATACAAAAGTATTAATTGTCTTCTAAATTGTGTCTTTCTGCTGCACAACTTTAACATGTTAGAGTTTCATGATGATGCCTTTCTGAAACACAAAAGTAACTTTATGCTCTTGGTATAACCTATAGACAATAAAATTGTAAATAGATAACTTGGTCATGTAGTTTCAAGTTTTCTGAAATATTTAATATACTATAGCGACTTACTGATTGTTATTGTAACTGTACAAACGTGTTGATGCTTTAAAGCATGATGCCGCCCATTCCTTTGGTATATGTAACAAAAGCAGGCAGAACTCAAGTGCTAGTGAATTCTTACACAATATTAATATAGAATATTTTAGGCACGTTGGGAAGGGAAGGCAGCAGGTGGGTCTAGGTGCAGAAGCCTCAGCTAAAGGAAGCTGGGTACACGCTGAAGATAAGGCTCCTTTTCAGAGAATCAAGTACTTTTCAGAGTGTTAAAACTAAATCCAGTTTAGTTTGTCCCCCAGTGTCATTCTCTGGCTGCTTGTTCCTACCTCTACACAATGTTTCCCCCTTGATTATACCCGTGCTGGGTTTTGTGAGTTCACACTAAAAGCTAGATGTCTAATGTCAACAGGTTAAAAACAATCTTTTTCTTATCTGAGAATTTTTTGATGTAGATCCTATCAGTTACCTTGAGTAAAGAGGGTATCACAAATCACAGAGCTGGCATGACTGGGAAACACCAAGTCATGTGGAGTCACTAGTTCCACTAGCTCCCATTTTGGGCAGGCTGTCAAACCTGATACAGAGAGACAAGGCTCCACACGTGATGTTATGTTATCTCACCATATAGGTTACTAGTAGAGTCCAAACTCCCTTGGGCTACAGACCTGAGTCTCTGTCTGTCACCTGAGTGCATAGAGGGGCTTTCCAGGAAGGGACACCTGGCTCAGACCTGGACTCTGCCCCTCCAGAGGTATCCATCTTCTGATTGTGAAACCCAAATCTAACATTCAAGTGTGCTCTCCTTGTCAGTGGAGTCAGGGCAGAGGTGGTGAGGGAAAGGAAGAGGCTGTCCTCCCAAAAACACGTAACTGAGAGAGGTGGGTGCTGAATACTGCTGAAGAGGCACAATGTAAAGACACGGTCCCTTCATTTGGTTTCTGCTATGTTCCAGGAAAACGGGTTTATACCTTCATAGGAAATAAGCACCAAGAAAGAAACCCATACTTCCTTCACTGGTTTCTCTTCCTCTTGGGAAAAGCTCAGACAAAACCTGAATGCAGCTAACTTGCCAGATGCAAAAAACAGCCAACAATAGTTTTTTCAATAAGAAATCACTGTGTACTGCATTAATTTTATCTGCTAAAGTTAGCTTGTTGTTTTTTGTGTGTTACACATTGCAGAATGCACCTTTTGGTATAAAGACAAAAGCACAGCCAAGCTGCAGATGTTACTGTTAAATGTGGCGGACATTACTGTGTTCCTGCTAGCTTAATAATAGCCTAAAAAGTTAATTTAACATTTAATTACTGGGAGGATCACAGAAAGAAAATAGTAATTCTTAAAAATATACGAAGTCTAGTGCATAAATGTGTATTGAAAAGATGAGAAAAGGTTAATGGTAAGAGAAAATGAGCAGATACACAATAATATCAGTGTTGGGTTTTACAGAGCAGAAACATTGTCTTATAGCAGGCAGAGGAAATACTCAAGAGAAAAAAAATATTGTTTTAATATGAGAACAAGAAGCAGAGAAAAGAAACTTAAAGGCAATTCAAGCTTGTAAACTAACTGAATTTAGCAGGAAGTAAGGAAGAAATAATATCTATTTCAGTTGCCTGCAACAGAAAAATAGAAAATGACACTGTCAGAAGCCATCGTCTCAAAAATCAGATATATCTGAAATAAATTGATGTCCCAGATTATAGCACGAGAACTTCAGGTATTAACTTAAAAACTTCTGTCATATTCTCTTTCTGTGGTGTTTCAAACACCATTTAGAAAACAGTCAGGCACAGGAGCTAAGTTGATTAAAGTATGTGTGTGAAAAATCTAGAAGTCATTAAAAACATAAAATTTCTGACACTGCTTGCAGAATAATTGTGGACAAGATCCTTGCATCTTTGTATATTACATATGATAGTTCACTCAACTTGATGTGAATACTAAGGCAAATACTTTATATAGCCTTAATATGCTCTCTCAAACCCCTAGTCAACTGAATTTTTTATTGTGCAACACAATGAAAACTTAAATAAACTTTGCCTCTGACAAATATTATAACGACTATTTATTTTAATCTAAGTTTATATACACCCATATATATGTTTCTCTTACTCTGTTTTTAAAATCTTGCCGAATTCAAAGTTAAAATTCACCTGACATTTATTATTACTGAAGAAACAGCCATGCACTGTGATTTTATCTATTTCAGCATAGAGACACTCTGATACATACATGCATGTATGAATATAAAACCATGTAACAAGCCTTAAAAAAAAGATTTTGAGTAGAAGACTCTGTACTTTGCCAGTGGTTGGCTTGCTTTCTTTTAAAACCCTTAAAAGTCTGAAACGCTGTTGTTATTTTAAAAACTTTGCAGTGCTTTGCTCATATGTTGATCCATTTGAAACTATCTTGACAAGGACTTGAGATACAAACTGAATGCTGCTGGTCTGTGAATGGGACTGATTGTATTAAATTTCTTATGTTGAGTGGATTGTTTCCACTTGATACAATATTTTTGCCTTAAATATCAGTTCATAATTGATGTCTCAGATGTCTCAGATGTCTACCCTCTTGCCCTTGACTGAACTTGTAAGCAGATGGTTCAAATAGCTCAGAAAATGCTGGGTCATTGAAAAAAATGGCCAGACTGCTGAGTTCCTTGGCACAGTGCCATGTGGCATCAATGACTGCTTAGAAAGGAAGCTGATTTGGTATTTTCCATAGCTTTCAAAGATGAATATGCAACGCAACTTACTCGCTCCTTTATTATTTTGGCAGAATTGTGTACACATCAAGATCAGCCTCTTTACTGAATGCGCGTAGCTCTTTCCTTCTTCCAGTAGTGTTGAACTGAAGACAGATCTTGAACAGAACAGATCTTGGACAGCCAAATCTGAAGTAGAGGGTTTTTACCTTGCTGGACTTGATAGTACTATTTAGAAGAGCGTAAATCTGCTAAGCACCAGCTCTGGAATAGTTTGTACTGGTATGGTGGTATCCATAGCCCAGTCACTGCCACAGGCCTCAGAGACATGACTGGATTTATGTTTGGCTCTGTGGCCTCAGGGTAAGTTGTTCCATTCCTTTCGGTTTCTCTCCCTGTAATAACGAGGGACAGTAGGGATCGTGGAGCTTCATGCTTTGGTGTCCTACAGCTCTGGGGCAATAAGTTGCACAAACCCACAGATCTTGCTGCCAGATTTAGCACCCTCGGCATCTCGTCTTGGATCCAAGCCTGGCTCCCTGCTCTGCCACATGAAGCTTGAAGCTGTGGTGCAGGGCTCTCTGCCCTGGCACCAGAAGTCTGAGCTGGCTCTCCCCTACGGGGTGCAGTTCACAGGGGAACTGCTCTAGAGCTGCAGGCACCCGGCAGTTGCAGGCACACAGCAATCACTGATTAAAATTTTTACTTTTCTCGATCTTATGACGAGATAATGAGGAAGATACACATTTGATTTTATAGCTGAAAAGATAGGGGGGCTTCCTTATTTTGAGAAGTGTTCTATTTCAGTGTTGCCAAGCATGGGATTTGGTTTTAAATACCCATCTTGGAATAAGCTTGGAAAAGACTGATTTTAATACGGTTTTGATAGAAACAAAATTGAAAATTTACTCCAGTTTCATATTTTGGTCACTCCTATCTAACTAGTTTACTTCTCTTTATGGTGCAAATCTTTCAAGGTGAAGATAAAAAAGTATAGAGATTAGATGTTTACCCTTTCTCCTTTTTCTTAAACTAAGCTTCCATGAGCTGCAAGTTTGGCTGAGATTTTTTGTTTTAAGTAGAATTATACAACACAGGTATTGAAATTATTCTCTAGGGCTAATTTGCAGACTATACACTTCCTCAATCTTTATGAGAGCTCTTGATCGTTTAATGACTTTTTTTTTCTTAGTAATGGTGGAAAAGGAGGAAGATAAAGGAGATTGAGCTTTGGTGTTATTCAGTGCCATAACTGTTTTCTGTATTTGGCAGTCAGCAAGTGACACTCATCTGCTATTGAAAAGAAATACTTCTTTGATGAATGGTACCGATGTAACACTGGAAAGAGCTCTAGCTGCTGAAGTGATAGTATACACTTCTACCTTAGATTAGGTTGATGAACAGAACAATCTGTAAAGCCTGTGCTTTTGTAATTTTAAGTACTAGCTGTGTCCAGCTTTTCCTTTGGCAGTTTTCCATTTTTCGTACAGTTTGATGCTGAAGCTGACATCCAGCATATGGCTGTGAGTCAGGTAGATAAGTCTTCAGAAATATTTAGAAAGCTTGAACAAAAAACAAAACTAAAATGATTGGTTTTGGAAGGTGATTCCTTTTTGGTTAGCTTTTAATATTTATTGCTGCAGGATCATCAATATTCTTAGCACAAATAAGCACAAAAAAACTAACCCCGATCTGTTTATCCTAAATCATTTATCCTTAAAGAGAAATGATGGGTGTATTCAATTCAGTGTGTTTTAAAAGGAATAATTTATATTTATTATCCTAATTAATTTGCTTATCCTGACAATCTTCTAGAAATGTAATCCTGAGACTTTTAATATCAAAGGAACAGTTAGATTCCCATCTCAAATACCTAGATTTTATTACTGTTGGTTATCAAGTCTGTGTTCATGAATTTATGTAAATATTGCTCAGATAACTAGATTTTCTACTGACCGGCACCACCAGTAAATAATTTGGTGGGAAAATCTCCTAAAATGTATCAGCCTTTGCAATCAATGGACTCTTTCAGCCTTCAAATCTGCCTGTGAAAATTTTTTGCTCTATTTCATGTATGTCAATCATAGGCACAAGTGAGGAAAAGCAAAACGCATGAAGAGTCCCATCAGTACATTTCATGTTTCTATAAAAATTTCTGTAAAGTCTGAACTAGCCAGCCTAGAATTAGATAAGCCACCTGGACACTCCAGATTGTCCCTACAATATTCTGCAGAAAATGAAGCTGTTTCAAATGAGTGGGAATCATCATGTTTATTTCTTGAACATCTAAGCAGATCTTCTGAGTTGTTTTTGTTATATTGTGGGTAAATATATATCATAAAACAAGAAATTAGTACAAATATTTTATTTCATGCTCCTTTTGCTTCTGGCTGATTACTGCAAATCAGATTACATGCTAACCTACGCAAGTGGTTAGTTCACGGTTAGGATCTTGGTGACAAGCAGATAATGGACTGTGACGTATCACTTTTCTGTTATTTTTACTAGTTTTAAAGTACTCAATCTAAAATATAGTGTGATTTTTTCAAAGAACTGTAGAGCTTTTGATATAACAAAATCAAATCCATGTCTGTGTGCTGCAGCAGATGGCAGAACTTTTGTAAAACAACAAAAAAAAGCAATTCTTCTGTTCTTATTAACTTTTTATTCTGTAGGTACCATGAATTTATTCAGACAGGTTGTGATGCTCTAGTGCAGTGACTACGAAGTATGTGGTAATGTGTGTGATATTTTGAGCATGAAGAATGTGGGGTGATTTGGATTATTTTGGGTTTTTTTAAGCCTTCATATTAAAGATATGAACTAAAATTGTGAATTATTTTATGAGCTATGAATGCTGAATAAAAAAGGGAAACCTTAGCCAGAAAAAAAATCTTTGCTAAAGTCTATTTCTTTTGTGTACAATAAATTCATAGACTACCTACTTGCCAAAAGGCCTTTCCAATGTCTTCCAGGAAACGAAATCAAGAAAAATATGCTAATGTGGTTGCCTACATATTCTATATCTCCTACAGCTTCCAAAGAGCGGTATCTTAAAATGCAGAATGATAAAATAAATGTAATGCTACAGAACCAATTCAGAAAAACACTTGAGTGAATGTTTAAAATAAAATGTACTTCCAGTAAATTTTTTCTGCCAGAGGTGATTTCTCTTATTGGGTTTACTGATATCTGGCTTTTTAGTGCCTCATTTTTCATTAAAGAAAGCTGTAGAAACATTACAGACAAAAAGCTGTAGAAACATTATCTAAATTCTCATAGGAATAATCCTGTGCAGAATGTTATGTTAGAAATAGGAAAATAGTACTATTTAAGGTGAAGGACTTGCCTGAGTTTACACTGTATTTTACAAGCAAAGGAAGGAACATTTCCTGGGAACTGTCATTCCTGTTCAACATTTTTGATATATAATAACTGAATACATGTCAAAATGTGATATGGCACCTTTTTATTTTGCTCCTTATATGTATATGGATGCTCTTCTGTATAAGTTAGCGTACACTTGGAAGCTTTAATGATTACCTACAAAGTTTTAGGCATAAATAGATGATTCATTCTCACCTGTTATCTTGAACCAAATCTCTGTAAGTTTCTCTGCATTCTCCTTTGAAGTGAGACATTTTCTGTCATCCTACCTCTTAATGAATGCTGCTTCTTCAAGCCTTTTCAATCTCTGTGTGTGTGTTGGTTTTTTTCTAATTTTTGCTTTTTGTGTATTGATTACTTAATGATAAATCAAACCAGACTTTTTAAAAGGCAACATTAAGAGTTCTTGTAATTTCTACTGTGTGCATCTGCACCATAGTATCATGGAATAATATATTCAGCTCCCTCCTCAGTGAATCTGAGTCAAGTGTGTTACTACAAAACTGACTAAAGAATTTGGAGTATGGGAAGCACATCCTTAAACCCAGTGGATTCAGCAACTGACAAGAATGAAATATTTAAAATGTGAGGGAAGCTGTAAAGCTTTGCTTTGGGTTATTACTTTACCAATTACTTATTGATCCTGTCCTCTCTTGGATGTGTTGTATACTAATTGCTGACAACAAAAAGGAAATATTTGCTTGATTGAGATACAGATTTACTGAAAGGACTCTGGAGATTTTAGATTCTTCTCTTTTTCTTTCTCCCATTAAATCCTTTCAGTTTGGTGTGGCATTATGAAGTGTATAAAGCTGTTATGATTAAGTGTCTTCTCAGTCTCCTAGCTCTGTTGGAACTAGTCCAGTTGGGTATTTGTCCAGAAGTTAATCAAATAGTAAAATTGGTTAGTTAAGATTTCACATAAATATGTCCGTATATCTAATGTAGTTCAATAGCAGAACTACTTCCCCAGCTATGATACTCATTGATTCAACTGATGGTATAAGAAGATGTTTGTGTCTCATCAATTCCGCCTGCCAGCACACATCCCCACACAAGATTTTTTAAAGTTACCATGGTTTTGAAGAAAGAAAGTAAAGATTTGTTGTTGTATAGGTTCTTATTTCATGGTCAACTTTCTGCAAGCCAAGCACTGGGGGTTAGCTTCACAAAAGGGAAAGCAATTTAAACTCTTTGTTCTATAGCAAATACTTTTTGTTTTAAAGTTAGAATGCTCAGCAAAGTGGGAATTATCTCTTACTATGGTATTTCAACAACAAAAGTCTGAAAAGTAAGTAGAGTATATCTCAGACATGCATGACTAAAGTGGATTCTACAGTGCTCTATTAGCCACTTATAGTCCCTATGCCTACAGTGAAGAGAATGGGATTCACAGCCCATACTCTGTGTGCAGAAAGAGGATTGCTTTCATACAATGACCATAAAATTTAAAATGCAGAAATCCATTGTTGCCCCTTTTTTTAGCTGTTAGGGACTGACATGATAATTAGTAGGGTATAGAGACAGTCAGAAAAGAACTGAACATGGATATCATACCTCGTAGGAAATGACATGAACTTCTAATTTAATAAGGTAGAAATCAATGTGGCCAGCAGGGGAATGAAAACCTTTCTGAATGAAAATGGCAATGAACGTTGTGCTTTCTGCAACTCAGGTCTGTTGCTGTTTGCTACTCGTGCTTGTGAGTGTAGATTGACCTAGTAGATCGACATCTTGTGAGGAGGCTTCTCAAGCATGAGAACAGGCCATCTGTTTTTTGAATCTTGAAAGGCCTTGGTGGTAATATTAGATGTGGGTAACGTGGTGTATTTTCACCAGACCAGTGAATTGAATCAATGGTACATGGGATATGTAGTTTTGTATGAAGTTCCACAGTCCCCTTCTGTGGCTATGTATCTGGCCAGGGTATGACTTTGGAAAAAAACTGGAATGTGCACAGGCAGCTGTAGCATGTTTCACTATATCATGAGCTGTGAGAGACCAAGATTCGGGGTGCACTATGAGCTGTACTTTCATCAAACATTGAGACAGACATATTCTGTTGGATAAGTCTCATGGATTTTGAAGCTTGAAACCTCATCTAGTTCATTTCAAGAACACAGATACTATTTTTGGTGAGCATCAGGGAGCATCAATATTCTCTAGATTATAAGATGAATGTTTCATAGAAACTTGAAGCACAAAGAACTGTAGTATGTGCTGCAACACCACACAGAAAGTATGTCAACATACAACATGTAGGAGTACAACATATTTCCATTATAAATTTTTAATTTCAAGAATATCTAAAGAATAATTCATCCTGAAATATGCTAGGCAAAGTCTCTAACTTTAAAAACAGGCAAATTTTTTTTTTTGTACTCTCAGTACTGTAGTCCAGTCAAATCAAACTTACATTTTTGTAATTGCATAAATGGTTCAACAGTCTATTATAAGAATTGTTTCCTTATTACCTCATTAATCTCATGTTAGAAATTTATGCAAGGAATGTCATTAGCTGCTAATGCAAGAGAGAACAATTCTTGATATTGTTGGTGTTAACCTTCCCCAGTTGTTTTCATTCCTGTTTATGTTTATTGGGAAATACTGAATGCACAAGAAAAACAAAAATCTAATAGAAATTATGATAGAACCAAGAAACTATTACCTCATATATAGAGAAATATATGACATGCACAATTAATCTGAATTATAGTAGATGCTTCTGACAGCCCACCTTCTGAAGACTGACTGATGCATCTGCAAAAAGAAGTACGACAACGTAAACATGAAAAATACCTAAGGCAAACTTTTAATATTAAAAGGTAATCTGTCCACACACTTAATCAACTCTTTACATAATTTCTGTACCAATATTTGAGGTAGACCATGCCTGGTTTATCCACATTTAAATTAAGACACAGAAAGAATTAAGAAGACAACTTTCATTTTTAAAGTTATGAAGAGACCCAAATATGAAGATTAGAAGTGACCAGTGCTAGCAGTTGCAAATCAGCAAACCTTTTCCTTCGTGTTTCCTGCTAGTGAAATTGCTCAGACAAGTATCCAACAAAATGCCTGTGTGGCAAGGGTGGTGTGGCTTTACATTTAAAAGACACCACATTCCAGTCCTGCTTAGGATTTATCCTGCTCTTAGTGAAATCAGAAGAGATACCCGAGATTACCTTAGTGAGGCAGGCTGATCCTACGTATATATATATATACACACACATATAGGCTGGATCCTATAAAGACATCACAGAAAAGTCTTAGGCAGACTTTAAATCCAGATTTTGTCACAGTTTAACCCTGAAGTGTTAAATTCCTAAACCCATTGTGCCTCCTGGCTCCATGCAGGCCTGAGGGGTTCTGCAGGCAGCACTCTTGCTTTGAAGTCCAAGAGCTGTCTCAGCACAAGCCTCTAGGCTCCACCTCAGATCAGTCCCAATTCTGTTTTGTTTCATGTTCTGCCTGAAGATCCCAAAATGCAGATGCTCTGAGCAGAATGAGCAAACAATGACAGGGTTGACCACTTAAAGCGCCTTTTTTTGCTTGTGGCCTTTCTTTTGAAGCAGATCTGCCAGGAAAGTATCCTGATGACTAGAGCATATGCCTAAGAAACTGAAGGTGTCAACTGGAGGCTTGAAGGATTAAGTTACATTCCCCCCCGTGAGCTTCCAGGTGATGTGAGTACAGGTTAGAGAGTAGGTATAAAGTAATGAGAGAAGGTGTCCTACTTCCTTTCTTTTATTTTTTTCCAACCAATACCAATTTAATGAAAAATGCATGTATAATCCTAGAACTAGGAACAAAAACTAAAGACCTCCTCCCTTCTCTGTGGTGTGACTTTAGCCTTTCATTTATTCCTAGATTTTTCTCTCTCAGACTCTTACCTCCTTATGAATCTTGTGATCCAATTCTGTACATGTACATTCTGTACAGCCATACAGCTACTTCAGAAGGAAAGAAGGAGGGTTCATCCTTTTAACCTGCTCTAGGCCCTAGCAATTAGGGTGCTTTCCAGATCAGAGAAGTTTTCCATTTAGGTTTAGGATTACTTAAGCCAAAGAACACAGTAAATAAAAGTATCTTATTTTCCGTGTTTGCTCCTCAAAACAAGCAGTAGCTTTTTGTCCCAGATGTGTTCTTAAAAAACGAAGAGGTGATTCCATTCTTTCGCAGGATAAGATGTAAAGAATCAGAACTATGGAGTTTGCCAGGTGGACCTACCTAATTTCTGGACTTTAACAGCAGGAGCGGAGTGGAATTTCAGACACATCCCAGTGCTCCAGTTTTTGCTTACAAACATGAAAGTATTTTCTTTGATCTAACTCAACTGGAAATTATGAACTTTCTGAAAAATGTTGTCCTGGAACTGCATGGTTTCTTAGAAAATTTAAAGATCATGAAGAGGAAAACAAAATAAAACCCTTGTGTCTCTTGAAAAATCCATAGTATATTCATGACATGAATTTTTTTAAGCAATTTATTAAAAATCAATTATATAATTTCTAATCTAAACCTATACAAGATTTATTTAAAAGCAAGACAAAAATCTACCAGAAAATTTTAGTCCTTCATATAAAAGGGTGAAATGTCGCATACACCCCTTGCCATTTGGACAGTCAATTAACATGGGCCTCATACACAATTATGAATATAGATAGTTCTTCACTCCACCCATGCCCAAGCTGCCCAGCTATAAGCAAACTTAACTAACAGCTAGTAAGTGAGTTAGCTCTGCCTGCTGTGAGCCCGGGCTAAGCCTTCCCCAGGAGTAACTATATTAGCTTGGCTTTGCATTTATCTTAGCACTGGCCATAGCGTAGCTTCTGGAGCACAGCTGGTACATCCTGAAGGCAGAGCAAAGCATGACAGAGGGGGAACCTTGCCTGAGACAGGTTTATCATGAAACTACACCTTTAGTGATTATATTACAATGTGACATGTCTTCTCATATTCTGAACATTTTATTTTATAGTAACCTGTGAAATGACAAACATACATGATGCACATAAATTAGATTAGTTCAAATTGTATTTTAGCAAGTCTTGATTGACACAAGACAGCAGTAATTAATCATGGTGGGGCAATAATGGCTTTGGAGTTACTCACCTGCAAAATCTGTCTTCATGAGATAGTGTTACCATTATTATCTGAACTCAGTGTCTCTTTTCAGAGGGATGAAGCTCATTATCTTTCAATTTATTTTAATTTCTATTTCACAGAGAATACAATATAGCATTGACAAATTAGCTTTGATCTCACAGAAACCAAAACAAAGGAAACAATCTTTATCCGTTCTGCAATGTTTCCCTTAATGACCAGTTTTCTCCATTGCAGATTTGGTTTTGCTTTTCTAGTGCTTTCCTACTGCAAAGACTTCTAATACTGATTTTTATTCTGTTGAGTTATACAGCTGCAGCTTTACTTGAATTATTTGCCTTTATGCATGTATTTTTCCGAAAAGAAAAAGATGTTCTGGATGTGTTTTAACTTCACTGCAGCTTGAAACACATTATACTCCATCCTAACAAAAAGAAATGGCTTGAGTTATTAACAATATATATTGCTTACATTACTTCCTGCAGCGAACATTAAAATTTTGCTATGTCCTTGCCTTCTTTGCCATTTGGTTGAAAATCAATGATGAGGGAAAAGGCAAGCCCTATCTACAGAGAACTCTGACACCTTTGACAAGAACCAAACTTAGCTCAGTCCCTGCGATGTCCAGTAAAGGGCAAGACAAGATCTAGATTTGAAGAACTGAATGTTCCTCCTTCCATTGCTGGCACACGTCTACCTGGTCTTGAAATGCAAGGTAGTGAGACTGTGGTTTTGTAAATTAAAACTGTGTGTCATGCATTGGATGATGATCCTTCATCCACAACAGTCATGGGTACACTTTAAAAGTTTCATGAGTGCATAATCTCCAAACAAGAAAACACAGTTATTAGTTCTTATCACAATAATATTTTTCAGCATAACATTTTGTGGGAAGGGGTTGCCTCTGTCAAAAGGAAAAAAATGCAAGTCCTGTTAAGGTTCCAAGGGAGGGCAGTTATATTAACATCACAATTCTAGAAAATACAATATTTCAGCCTGCATATTCAATTAAATATTTACTGAATGCCAGTATCTGGTCAATGTTTTAATAAAACATAGTCTTGTTGAATGTTTTAACAACAAAAAAAAGTGCCTCTTAGGTATATTCATAGATATAAGAGCCCTGCAAAGGCAGTTGCCATCTCTGCTCCTGCTATACCACCCACTGGAACAAGATATAGGTGCTCTCCAACTCCATGAGCTAAAGTAAGCAAAGCTTCTCCCACCTGTGGTGAGGCAGCCAGTCAGCAAGTGACTCACCAGCCATCAGCACAAACTGTGTCTGGTCTCTCCTGCTGGCTGATTAGAGCTGGAAAGGACCAGCAGCAAGGTCAGAAGTGGTACTTGTGCTCTTATTGATGCAGCTCAGAAGACTGTTGTGCCCACGTAGCAGCTCTGTATGGATGGAATACAAGCATCTTATGGAGGGAAGGATGGCATGAAACACTGAGCAGTTTGGTTATGATCAGAGATGGCGACTCCAATAAATTATCTGAAATGGAAGAAGAGGTTAACGAAGAGAGACAGAGTGAGAGGAGGCTTTGTTCTGACCAGTAACAGAAAGCTGCTCCTCTTCCAGCACTTGCTCAAAGTAGTACATAGGCAACAACCAGCAGGCTCCTGTATGTTTTCCAATGTGATCCTTGAACACTGCTGCAAACATATGATTAATTGCTTGATTATAGAATACAGACCAGTAAAATTTTAAACCAGTTAATACGCAGGTTTAAACTATGTAATTATGAGAAATGCTGCAGCTTACACATGTTCACTCTACAGCTATAAAACCAGGTATTTTGTAAATATCCCAAAAGATTGAACCTAGTCCCTCTGTCATAGCTTCATGTTAAAATATTTGCAAAACATTGCTGACCTCAGAACATAATTGTGCCTGCACAGTGAAACTTGTAGGATAAACTGAAGTTCATTTTAACTGTAGTTATTTATGCAATAGTTTCTGTCAGAGATGTTGATCTGTCTTGAGGGGGCATGAATATTTTTTCAAAAACTGTATGTCCTTCTCAGCATACTGATGAAAAGTACGATATTCACTTGATAAATAATTTGGACTTTTTGCTATATGATTTTATTGACTCCTCAGAGCCAGGGTTCAAGCATCTGCCAGAGATAACAACTGCACAGCAGAGTCAGCAGAATGGAGCATGCACTGAGTATCAGGTACTCTAGTGTACAGGTGAGCACACAAGCTGGCATCACCAATGAAGGTGGATTTGCATTAGGACAATCTTATTAATCTTAAAAGAGCATAGGCACACATCCCTTCTGCCAAACCTGCTGCAGAAGCGGCAATCTGTGTCAGCAGCGGCATAAGGAAAAGCTGAAGAGGTGATTCGAAGCCCATGTAAGAATCTGCTTATACTAAAGCTACAAAATAGTCCTTGTGTTTGTGATTTAAGCAGGTATATAGCTACTAGAATTTGAATGAGATCTTCAATGAGCAGCATTTTATACCATATTTAACTACTCTGAAGTCTGGACATTGTTAGAGAAGGAACAATTGACTAAGGACACAATCCTTATCCTTTAAAATATTATTGACCCAATTATTTATCATGCTGAAAGGCATTTGAGTTCAGAGCACTTTGAAAGCATACTGTGCTTCCATAGCATAGTATTCCAATTTTTCTTTCTTTTTTGGTTATGTTAATAACATCTGATACAATAAATTTCCAGCTTGTAAATTAGACTTGAGGCACAGCTTTAAGGGGTGCTAAAGCTCTTGCAGGGAAGTACAGCAGTGGTCTTACATTTGCACAATACTGCAAAATCTTCATTCAGAGGGAAACAGCCCAATTTTCTACCTCTGCTGATTGATTTTCTAGTTAATGCAAGTAGAGCTATGCTGGTCTGACTTTACATGCATCTGCTGGCCCAAAGGTAGGTCATATCTTTTTACAAAAATTCATATAAGTCAAAGACACTTCTTCTGTCTGATTATAAGCCTTTTACAAGGAAGACAGACTTAAGTCTGATTCAGGATTCCACATGGAAAAATATATACCTGTCTAAAGTAATATGTGCATGTTTTTTTGTAATGACGCCCGCTTTTCTTGGTGAGACAGACACATCTTTGGGTCAGGAGCGTTGTTGTGTGTCACATGTGTGTAACAGGTTTTTACCATCTAACTGTGACGCTGTAAATCTATTTGGATCTAAACCTAGCAAAGCTCAGTTAGGATCGAATCATCAATCACCTTCCATGCAGCAACTGTGAATTATTTTTGGTTTCTTGACAAAGAACATTATTTCATTTTGGGAATAAAAGGATGTAAAAATGGACCCCGTTATCCATTTCTGTATGATGACACAAGTAATGATTTTTATTGCAACTTAAAAATTTAATCCTGAAAAGATTTATTTTATTTTATTTTTAGTAGAAAGAACATATAACCACATTAGTGCAAGATAAATAAGAAAGTGATGATTTTTTAAGCTGTTCAAACTTTGGTGGTTTAGCCCTCTCTAAAGGGTATTTCAACACCTTTCTAAAAGCAATTGTATTAGAAATGACATTACCTCAAATGGAGGGTTATAATCTTATGAATTTGCTCCAAAGGAAATATTATTATATTCATGCCAAAGTTAGAATAGATCTTTTGTGGGTGGAAGTCAGTGGAGTGCTATGGAAATTAGATGTATGAAGTTGAATTACTCCTTATAATTTCTTTCAGACCTCTTAAAACCAATAATTTTTATATAGTTTTTGTTCTACAGGCTTTGACTTTGCTAATATATGTTACTTTCTGTGGGACCAATAGGAGAACTCCTAGTATGTATACTGCAGATTAAAGTTAAGATTACTTTCATATTAGGTAAGCAGGAGAATAGCTAACTGGAAGAATGATTTAGCAAATAAATACAAGAAAAACATTCCATGAGCAGGATCAAGTATTGCCTTCTCCTCTAATGGCTGGGGATAATGATCAGTATGAAAGAAAGTTGTGAATTAAGGTCATTTTACCTATAGCAGGGAACAGAACTAAGACTATCCCAAATGGAAAACAAAACTGCATTATCTAAATGTCTAGGCTTTCACTTTGCAGGTAAACATAAGCAATATAAAAATGATCCCATTATGCAGCTATCAAATTGTTCTTGATATGTTTTATTTCTTATGAGTTGAACTTCTGCCCTTCTTGGTACTGATAACAGCAAAGATCTTAAAATGATAAGTCAGAATCCTAGGACAGCTTAAAAACATGAGTTTCCTTATAATAGTGGATATTTTGTGGTTTTTTTTTTTATTTGGTTTTGGCTTGGGATATTCACTTTAGGGGTTTTCTTCATAATACTTTCAGGCTTTTCTCTAAAATACTAGAAACGTATCTTTCTAGTTCAAAACATGTTTTTTTCTAATACTCCTATGCCTCCCAGACCTGAAGACTCAATAGAAACATCAAACTTCATGAGACTAAGTAGCGACAGCCCTGTTGTACACAAAACAACATGCAGGTGCTGTGGGTCATTAAAATTCCATTTCCTGTTTCCCCTACATTCCTCTGTCAAAAAGACTGTTCTCTAATAGAGCTATAAATTCCATGTCCTAGATTACCAAAGCTCACTTCAAACAGAAAAACTAATCTAAGTAGAGTTTCTTTGTATAAAACCTGTTTGTGCTGTAGTGGTTTGTGCCTAGTATGTCTCAAATACCCTGAAAAACATATAGATTTTTGGAATACAGGTTGATGCATACGCTGCAGAGATGTTGCTATAGTTGTAAAAGATGGATGCAATGGAAAATCTCTGACCACTGAACAGAGAGAATATTTACTCTGTACTTCATATTGTCCTGCTGCCAGGTATATTGTTAAGCAAAATAAAAAATGGAAAATTCAGCCAAGTCCAGAAGTCTTAGAGAAAAAAAACACATAACAAGCAGAGATCAAACTGTTGTGCTTTAAATTAGATTTGCTCTGCCTTTTCCTTCTGTTTATTTTAAAGCTTATGTATATTGAGCTTTGAGGATAGTGCATTCTCTGAAATTATATTATATTATATTTTAACAGTCAAAATTCCTTACCACAAATGTAGATGAATTTTTTTGGCCTCTTTTCTCTACCTCTTTTGACAGCCACCAACATTCTCTACTTCTCTGGCAGGGATGAAATGATTAACTGTACAGAGAGCTCTTTACTGGGTCCCACTATAGAGGGAGATATTTCTCAGGCAAGAAGAGACATTTAGAAAGTTGTCCTTTGTATGATTCCTTCAAGGACATGTCGGGTAGGGAAAATATCCTGAACAGTTTATCAACATGTATCCATTGTAAAAGCAGCAGGAAGTGATGAAAATGCAGCAAGAGAAGACAAGCAATTCTACAGAGTCTCGGGGCTCCAATTTCTCTCCTCAAATGTCAATGCCTAGTCTTCCTTCAAGACTGCTAACAAATACCAATTCCATACAAGTTTCTCTCCCCAAAATTAAACATCAGTCCCTATATTCCTATTCCAAGTTTCCTGAAACAAGACCACTTTGTTCAACACATACACTTGGATGAGGCTGTCTGAATTTATACTAGTCTATCTGAATTTTTGTCAGACAGATTCTTCTTTCACAAGTCCTGAAGGAATCACTGAGAACATTCAGTACCCACTCATTTTAGGTACCCACCTATACATGGTCTGTGGCAGCCCCAGAGTGACAATTACAGAAAAAGTCCTTAGAGATGTAGGAAGAAGAACAAGGCACAGGACTATATGGAGAATGTACCTACCAATTTTTAGCAAATCTTCACTGAGTGTGTGTGCAAAATTCTTCTTCAGAGAATTATAACTAGATCAGACTTTGCTGGATATTAACAGAACACGGAAAAAAGTATCCTGCTGAAGACTCCTTTCCCCACTCTCCTGCTGTCAAAGTCCAATTTCAAACCAGGGCTTCATGAAGAAAATTCTCTTTGAAGGTTTTAACCTAGAGCAATGTTTTATTCCCTATCACATTCTTGAATATGGCTACTGTGGCTGAAACTTAAGAAAAAAATGTTCAGGTGAGGTAATCATCCTCCACAGACATCTTCTGCTCAATTGCTTAAGCAATAAACAGTTCACACACAACTAAAAAAAGAATATCATCTAACCAAACTTCCCCTAACCTGGGATTTAGGTGTCTTATAGCTACATGGCAATCCAATCTGCCTCTTTTCCTAACACCTTATACAAAATCAATTAGATGCCTCCTTAATTAGCTGATGACATTCTATGGGACTAAGCTTAGTTACACGTGCTTGTTCAGAAGGGCCTGTTCCAGAAGACATCTCCTGCCCTGAGCTCCCTATTAATCCAGACTTAGGTATACAGTTGTCAGCTTTTATGAAGGTCTCTGGAGAAGTCTGATTACTGTTAGGAGTAATCTTACAGTCTGACTGTAAACTAGACTATCGCCTAAACATACATAGGAACTTGTGGCATTTTCTGTTTATGAGCCAATAAGAGTCTAATTGGTCTAATTTAAAGAAAGATGTTTATTGCAAATAAAAAGCTCAAAAGACCAATACAGCACTAGTGTATGGATGTCTTCAGACCAGCTCTGCTGCTCTGGAATCCACCCGTCCTCACAGTCTCTAATTTTCCAGTTAAGGACCTATATTTAGGAGAAGACTGAATCTTCAGAGACCTTTCCTTCTCCCCTGAAAAGAGGCTTTAGGTGCTTACATTAGGAGGAATGGTCTACAGGTTATGGCCCTTGGCAAAGAAATGCCTAAATTAGGTGGCCTTGAACTCCATCTTAAAGTTTAGTCACTAAACTAGGTACTATAGTCTAGCAAAGACCCTATTTTTGACTATGCAGATCTCTCAGTGAGAGGAGAGTGCCTATGCTGTAGGGGCCCTATAGATTTGAACTGAAGATTCTAGTCAGATACAGATATTATTGATCAAAGTTGCATACCTAAAGCATTCTTCATTTTCACAGCTTTATACAAACATGAACCAAGTCAGGCATCTTCCACAGTACACTGAAATCCCAAGTGACAGAGAGCTGATGATCTTTCAGTGAAAACTATTTAAAAAGCATGTGGTTATACACAACAAAATAAACTATAGTATTCTGATATATACAGACACTGAACTGAAAAGAAATGGATAATTTCTTCCCATTCATGCATGGATGCATGAAGATATAGTGCTATTACTAATGATTGTGTCAGCATAATGCACCTTAAAAATAGAAATCATTCTTGTGCAATAAATTCCGGAGGAAACCTCAAAATTGCCAAAGGACAGGTGGAATCTGTCATGTTAGACAGTATGAGTTTTATTTCTCCTACCAACACATCTCAAAATACTTAGGAAATTTCCACTACATGAACCCATGAAGTGGAGAATTAAATTCATTAACTCTTACCATGAGTAGGTGGACTTAACTGCCCATAATGCCTGGTTTTTATGTCAAAACACACCAAGTATGAAAAATATGTACGTCTCTGCTGTGATCTGAAATCTTCATTTGGAAACCACTTCAACCCTTCCCCTAGCCGCCAGCTGGTACTTTTGTAATAATAGTATTTGACATTAAGTAACAAGAAGTGAGCTGAAGAGAGGATGTTCAGGCAATGTCATATCCAGGTATAAGTGAAATCTGATGCAGACAGGTGTAAAAGGAATGAGCTATGAACTGAAGCTGCATTTTCTTGAATCAGATGCAGCTAGAGACATTGCTGTGACTTGAGCTCTGCTTCAGGAGATCTAGTTCAGACTCTTACAAAGCCTTGATTAGTTTTTAAAGACAAAAATACCCTGTGTTATTAGAAAGAAAAAAGCAAGCCTAAAAATCAGTGCTGAGGATAAATTCAGTGTATCTACGTAAAACAGTCTGTTTCCCTGCTAGAAGCGAATGCTCTTAATCTGTTGTTTCCTAGAGCTGTGTGGAATCTATACTTAAATACTGATTGAAAATTTATTTGGCAATTGTAAACTTAATATTAAAAAAGAGAGAAGAAAAAAAAAAAAAGAGGGAGCAACAAAATCAAAAGAACTTCAATAACTATTTGAACATTGCCCATGAAGCTCCTGAACATGAAAAGAAATCTACAGAGGGGAAAAATAGATATGGGATGAAATATATTTTTTAAAGTATCCTACTTTAGAGAGACCACTTTGAAATATTGAAGGGATTGCATTGTTTGTTTTCAGTTCTTTAGAAGTTATGTTAACTCAGAATGAGTTGTCAAAGTGGTCATTTTAGAAAGTATTTATAAGTCAAGTTGATGTACTGGTCTTAATTTTTTTGCACTACCCAACTTTTTTCTTTTCTGTCTTTTCATGCTTTCATCTTCTTGTTACCTTCATGTAACATGTAAGAAAGAAACTGTTTCTGATTATCAAACAACACAAGAGAACAACAAAGTAGACAGAGCTGTGCTGCATAAAATCAGAAACCAGCCAGAACTGGGATCCATGCAGATGTCGAAGGAAATGTATAAGAAAGAACACAATGTGCATATTGAAAGATTTCTTCAGAATTAAATTTCTGAACTGGAGATTATAACTTTGTATTGAATATCCTTTTATGAGTTTCACTTTCATGAATTTGTCCAATTACTTTTTGAACTATGTAAAATTTTGGCATTTACAACAACTGATAAGAATTATTTCCAAAGTTTAATAATATGTGCCATGGAAATGTACCTTCTTTTGCTTGTTTTAAACCTGCTACCTCATAATTTCATTTAATTTCCACTAATTCTCATAATATAAGGACCAGGAAATAATTGTTTTCTAAGTACTTTCTCCAGGCTATTCTTTGTTCTTAAAGACCTCTTTAATGTCTTTTCCAGGCCAGAATCCTGTCTATTTATTTGTTCCTCATATTAAAATTCATTCACCCTTCTCTGCATCTCCTGCAGTTCAACTATATCCTTTTTGAAATTGCCTGACCAGAACAATAATCAAGATATGGGCATGCTGGGGATTGTATAATGGCATAATAATGTTTCTTGTTCTGTCAGGCATTTATTTCCTAATAATTTATTACACTTTACTTGCTTCTTTGGTAATTACTGAGCACTGAGCTGATGTTTGCATAAAAATTATTGACTTCACGTCTGAAGCCTTTTTCAGAGTTCAGATCATATAACTTTATATTTGAAATTAGGATATGTTTTCCTCATAAGTTTATTTTAATAAATATAAAATTTAATTTGCCAGTTTCTTTCTCGGCCACTTGGTATCAGCTCATTTTTGACTTTTTTTTTTCTGAATATTCATCTTTATTACCCCAAATAACATAGTATTATTAGAAACTTCTGCCATCTCATTCACACCCTTATAATAATCATCGATGAATAAATTGAATAGTGGATCCTAGCACTAATTCCTATAGGATTCTAATAATTACTTCAGTCATTTACACTTACCAACCACTTATTCCTACTTTTAAATTCTGCTCTTTTAAATGGTTGTTTATGCTTTTGATCAACTTCCCTTTTATCCCATGCCAACTCAAGTTTTCTTCAGAGTTTTTAGTAAAAGCTTTATCAAAAGCTTTTTGGAGGCTGCAATAGCCTATATCAACTTCATGACTCTTGTTCTTGCTCACAATGACTCTTTTAAAGAATTATAGTAGATTTGTGAGATGTGACTCCTTTCTTCAAAAGCCAATGGTTGGTTCTTCCCCAGCATATCACACGTTGCTGTGATTGTGCGTGTGCATCTATGCACTGTCTGTTGCCTATTAAACTTTCCACCATTTTTTTTCCAGCATAGAAAACAGATATCTTATTTGCAAGTTTGGGGGATTTATTTTAGATAATTTTTTTTTAATTGCCTTTATGTTTGTCACCCTCCGTTCCTCCTCTACTGAAGCAATTTTAACAGATAGCGCACACACCACAGTTAAATGGGTCAGCTATTTCATACTTCGAAGAATACCATCTGGGTCTGTCAAGTTGTTACTATTCATTTCACTAGTTTGTTCTAGAATCTTTTCCAATTCTAATTTCTAACTTCAGTTTGAGGCAGATACTCCAGTAAGTTGCTCACAAACAAGGCTTCTGGCCGGCATACCTCCTTTAGGTCCTTCTTTAACATTCCTTTGCACTTTGATCACCTATTGACTCTAAATATTTTCTGGCAAGCTTCCTCTTTCTGATCTGTTTGAAAAGGATTTAATGTTAGTTCTTATGTCTTCCACAAGTTTTTCATCAAAGTGTACTATGATCTGCTGCATCATATTTCACATTTAACTCATCAGTGTTTGCATCCTTTTGTGTTTGGGTTTTTTTCACGGAATCACGGAATCACAGAATTGTCAGAGTTCGAAGGGACCTCTAGAGATCATCTAGTCCAACTCCCCTGCTGAAGCAGGATTGGCTAGAGCACATTACTCAGGACTGCATCAAGGTGGGTCATGACTTCAATATTTTGAAGGATATCATCTTACATTTAATATCTTGCTTTATCTTGCTTATTACTGCTGATTACTGCAAACACAGAACACTTAAAAATAAGATGCCTTCAGGTCTGTGGAGGAGTGCTCTTTTTAGCCTTCTGTTGTTGTATTAACCACTATACATTTGGTCTTAGCCTTTACTAAGTTGTCTTTAAATAATCATGTTGTTTCTTAGCACTTCATCATTTTAGCTACCCCTCTGAATATCTTGACCTTCTATTAGGTTCTAACTTGAAACAAATCAATAACCATGAACGGATAGATCTAAAAAGAGGCTTTGGATCCTACTGTAGTGTGATGTGGCTAATTTTTTAGAGCTAGTTGTGTGAAAAAATTCAAAATTAGGTACCTGTACTCCCTGTACAGTCTTTTTCTATAGTGTTGTTGTAGTCTTCCTATAAGAAAAGCATCCAGAAAGAGCAGGTCATTTAAGAAGGAGCTGACTAAAGACCCTGGGGTTCACTGAGGACAAAACTATACCATAAAGTATGTTTCCCTCTTCATTTGAGACTGTTAGTAACAGAAGGCTCAAAGGGCATCTTTTCAATTTATATAAATACCTGAAGGAATGATGCAAAGAAAATGAGTGCAGGCTCTTTTCAGTGGTGCCCAGTGATACAAGAGGCAATAGGTGCAACAGGAGGTGCCATCTGAACATCAGGAAACACTTAGTGTGGGGGTGACTGAGCACTGGCACAGGTTGCCAGAGTGAAGTCTCCCTCTCCTTAAAGATGTTCAAAACCTCTTTGGAGAGGGTCCTGGGTGGCTCTAGATGGCTCTGTTTGAGCGGGGGGTTGGACAAAATAACCTCCAGAGGTCCCTTCCAACCTCAAACATTCTGTGATTTTGTCATTTCAGGCATTATGCAAAGGTATGGAGAAACATCTTCCTCCACTCACAATCCAAAGTCCTCTGTGGAATCGAAGGAAAGCCCTAAGAATGAAACCAATGGAGAGGTACAGCACATCTGCCCTAGGGCATCCATCTACATTTTGAGAAGATGCAAAACCTGTCTAAATGACACCATTCATGGGATGGTGTGGCAATGCTCTCCCCACCCACCTCTGCCACAAGTGCTAAGCAGGACAGAGGCTCTGGTGGTAGTCTGTCTGGTGGAAGATGACTACCTTTTCCTTTAGGGATTCAAACTCCATGTCACCATCACCAGACATAAATTCTATTAAAGAGCTTCCAAGTTTGTTTACTTCCCTCTTGCCTGCTTGCCCGCTCAATCTTCAGTCTGTTTTCATATATCTGGAACACATGAGCATCTCTTAAAGAAGGAGTGGAGGTTATCAGGTAGTGTTGTTCTTAAGGTAAAAGTAAAGTGGGATCTGTGTTTCAATCCCTTCACACCAGGAGCAAAAATGAAGTTGGCGTTCCTTTCTCTTGGATGAGCCTTCTAATTAGTGCATAATTAGATAAACGAGAAGTAGTGGCACAAGCCTTCACCAGGCTTGTGTCAATCGGTGTGATCACCAGCATCTAGTATGGTGACAGATTGCTGAGATATGCTCCAGAAAATCCTTCCAGAGCAGCCCTCTGGGAAGGCGCAAGCAAATGAGTTCTGGCTAGCAAAGCTTGATTGGTTTTAACAACTCTGCTGAGGAAAAATTATAAAAAAGGGGGGTTGGACATGAGTAGAAAAATTAGTCAGGTTGCCTGGGGAACTTCAGTGTTTCATTCTGAGGTATTCATAAAGTTTACTTTGTCACAGACAAAGCCATAGAGAAAACTGATTTCAGGCTTAGTTGCTCTAAGAGATTGTCTGTTGTTCTTCCCTGTACTCTATATAGCTGATTTTGTCAGCTGAATAATAGAAAAGCATATACATTTCTAAACAATCTATGTATTTCAATCACAAAAATATTTTCATGCAGTGCTTTTTTACCAGATGTGGTTCACACCATTTATTACTAGGTAAAAATATCTCCCAAATTTTGATTCTGATTACATAATTTTCAGCGCTTAATGGTTCCTCTTTCAGTGTTAACCACTGCACCTAACTTTAAAAGAGTATGCTACTAGTTTGTTTTTTTGCATCAGTCATTTTCTCCTCTTTATGACTAAAGGATTTTTCAAAAAAACGTAAGGGTTTTCATCAGCATGTAAGTTTAATTACATTCTTTAACTGGAAAAAATTTAGTTAGCTTTTCAAAATTCCATTAAAAATATGAAGATTTTATCTCCAGTTTAATCATCAAGGTTCTTAGGACACTGTTTTGTCACAAGAATAATTTAAAGTCTCCAGAAATAAAAAAGTATATTTATAAAATAATTAAGTGATTTTTTTTTTCTCCAAGAAGAGATAAAACTACAGTAAAATATACAACAAAAGCTGTTTGCAATTTTATAAATTTATTCTCTTCTGTCAAAACAAACTTGTTGACATTAATGGTAATAAAATACTAACAATATCTGAGAGCAAATTATTCTTAGCTCCTGAAAAAAAATCCTCACATTGCAAAATCACAGTAATAATTTGAAGTAAACAATAAGAATAGTGTAGAATGAGTTATGAGCATGTACAGATGGTCAATCTCCAAAGTTCACCTATCTACACAGGCAATATGGAATAATTCCACTGAAATCTAGATTTAAGAAGGACAGAAGACCGTGTTTAATTCACTCCAGATGTAGTCAGTTAAAAATAAACAGAGCTGAGAGCTCCTGAGCTGTACATTAAGCTTGGAAATGAAGTAATAGAGGCAACTGTGTAAATGGTGTAAGTGGTGTCTGTTACCTATTTTCAACCAGTCTCTTTTGAGCAGTTAGTACCTTGGGCAAATTCCAAGTAAAGATTTGTTATTTCTTAGAATTTTTCCTATTATGTATAAGGGAAAATAAAACTTCAATGGATACTGCTAGGCCAGAACAGGAACATGACTTCATTTTCTTTTTACAAGTTCAGCCAACGTTCTCACAACAATACTTGCAAACGTCTGTACTTCAAAGAGGCACAGCACATTCTGCATCTACCTCCTCCTGCTCATCTCACTAGCATTGTTCAGGCCACCAAGCTATTTTCACATCTAAATGTTTGTTTTTAACAGCTATGTCTGTGGTGAATTAAGCCTCAGTTGTAGCTGTTTAAATAAACACTTAGGTCACAGTATGGCACCTACACACTGAGAAATGCTGAGATAGGCTTCAGAGACAGAAGTAAGCGTTCTTTTAATCCAACACGTAGAAAACATGTGCAAGCTTGTGTGTATGTGTATGGAGCTCCACACCTTGGTTATAGAATCATAGAATCATAGAATCATCTAGGTTGGAAGGGACCTTCAAGATCATCGAGTCCAACTATCAACCTAACTCTGATGAAAAAAAACCATCACTAAACCATGTCCCCCAGCACCTTGTCAACCCATCTTTTGAACACTTCCAGGGATGGTGCCTCAACCACTTCCCTGGGCAGCCCATTCCAATGCTTAATAACCCTTTCAGTGTAAAAATTCTTCCTAATATCCAACCTGAACCTCCCCTGGTGCAACTTGAGGCCGTTTCCTCTAGTCCTGTTACCTGTGACGTGGGAGATATATATCATTTATATATCTAAATGTAGTGGTTCAAAGTAGGTCTAAAGTGCAACTCACAGCCTGCAATTGCAAAATGATCTTATAATATAATCTACACATTTTGAAACCAGATGTCTTCCTGTTATTTCCTTTAGTGTCTCTAAGAACTACGCCTTTTTCAGATTGGATTTTGCTTTATCTGACTTCCTAAAAGAAAGACCAAACAATGTCAAGGTCCAGATGCAGAAAATTATTTCATCATACACTTAACTGCTTAACTTCACAGTTACGCTTAACACTGCTTAACATACACAGAGAAGTCAGCCTTTCGTTGAATGGGGTTATACATATGTAGAATTTGTAACAAACAACTTGATATCTTTCCAGGATTTCAGCTGTGGCTAATACGTTGATGTAATAGGCACAACACAAGTAGGATACATCTCCCTTGTCTTCAGCCTCCGAAAATTTAAGTATCTGTTATAAAGTAGGTACTAATTCCTTCTGTGGACAATGGAGAGGGCACCTATGGGACCATTCACTGCACACATCTTACATACCTGTTTTTGGATAGTTTGCATTGTCCGCTGACACAGGCTTATTTCTCTTCATTAGCAGAGGGAATCTATTTGCTTGTCTTAGGTCAGACACGTAAAATTTAGCTGGCAATGTTAGATGAGTATCTCCCTGAACATTTATAGGAATGTACACACTTTCTAGGAATATTATCTGCAAAAAACTGCCACAGCTGTGAATGTGTTAAGTGACACTGATGTCTCAGTTACTCTGCTTCTCTCATTAGCAGAGTTTCTTTTTCCTGAATCTTTCCTGTCTCATTCGAAGTATTTTATTATTGTAAGAGTATCATGCAAGTTGCACAGAAATGCAAAGAAATGTGGCAGTGGTGGTGGCCCCTTTCTAGAGCAGCTCTCTCCTTTCCTGCTGCTTTTTCTTTTCTTCTCCTCCGTCTCCCGGATTTTGATGATAGCTGGAGGGTGCCACTTGATGCATTTAGAAATAACTGGGGCCAAACCGAGTTCATCATGATAGAATTATGATTATTAATGGTAATATAGGTTTAATCCAATTCATACACCAGTCTGATATGAGATTTGTCCTGTATTAGCACAATAACAGAGGAATGGACACTATATTCATGCTTGTAAAATACACTATTTCACTTGATGCCGTAGGGACACTTTTCTTCTATGCATGTTTTTAAGTTATTTTTATCCAGATTTAATACTTAATACACTTTCATGTATTCATTTTTATTACAGCAATTACATTTTGAAAAAGAAAAAAAAAAGATACCCTTTTCAATTTCAGTTATCAACTTTACTTTAACCTCATTTTAACCTGGCTTTTTAACCTGAAAGGTTTAACATAAAGGTTTAAGTTTCTCGTTTTCCTCCTTTCCCAATTAACAAAGAGAGGTTAAAAAGAAGGAAAGTAAGAGAAGGAACAACTGTTCTTAAACATCTAATTAAAATAAATCAATGAAAGGTGTGTTTTTCCCATTTCCCATATTATGCTACTATAAATGAGAAATATTAGGAAACAGTTGCAAAGCAAGGAAAAGCAGGAGAGAATACAAAATCAGTTTTTCACACTGAAGGCAGAACAAGAGCACAAATCAAAATGTCATAAACAAGAATTTTTTAATTGAATATGTGTCTATTAGCAAAGAATATTTTCGAAGGAATTTGGACAAATTGCAACATAAAATGCAACATAAGTGTGATTAGTCAGACAAAACATTCACTAGGAATTTAGAAGCAGATGTAAGGCCTGGAATCCAGGCGTAAACTCTTTAGAATCCTACAATTATTTCAGTTAATACTTTATTTGATGTTCTGGAAAGACTACTACATAAAGCCCTGACACAATTTTTGTTTTTTTTTTTTTTAATCATATTCAAAGAGGCAGAACTGCAGAAGACTTTTTGTGAAACTTTAAAGTGAAACTACTCAAAGTAGATATCATATGCCTGATAAAGCAAATGTACTTGTTACTTTTTTGGTCCTTGTAAAGAGATAAAATATTTTATCATCAGTATGGAAATTTGCAAGAGTATTTTTTCCTTAGAAAGTGTAATAGAAGTTAAACATGATAGGGATTCTTTTTGTTGCTGTTGTGTGCTTTGAAGTCACTGGGATTTAATCATATGCTTCAAGTTAAGCCCATGATAACCTGCAGCTCTGTGATAACGTCCTTTTAAAATTAATAATCTTATTAATGATAATATATATATGAAGCACGTACGCAGAATGTTCAGCTCCACTCAGGTTCCACTGAACAGAAATCTGAATGGAGTTAGACTGCTGTTTTCTGGAGTAGTCCCTCACTTTGCATATTTTGTCTAGCCATCTGCACTAAAATGATAACAGACCTATGGTTCTGGACAACAGACAATTTTTCATATAGAAGAAATGAACACAGATTGAATGCTTTAAAGTATGACTATACTAAGTGTTAGGATGGGCCCTCTGGTAAGAAAGATTAATGGGGCCACTTGTGAAAACTTATTGCAGCATAGTAGGTGTCATGAAGAATGTGTATTACAGATCCCAGCTTTGTACATAGAATATTCCCAAGACATGTTTTGCTGCAGATTTAAAAAATATAAAAATGACTGATGTCAAGGATTAGTGTGATTAAATGATGCTTAATATTTTTTAAAATACTTCAGTAGGAGCACTATGAAAACTTGATATAATTCATTATACATTATGCAAATAACTGTTAAAATTGTTATCCTAAAACTACGTAGTTGAACATTTGATTTTATGTAAGAAAATGGATTGTCTGCTTCTGGCAATGTTAATGTAATTACCACTGGCTTAATTTGTAGCATGAAGATCTGCAAGGCTGTGTCCCGTGATAGTTGCCATCTTGTTTTACCACTGTTAAATTGTAATTATAGCTTTGGAAAACCATATGTTTAGGGACATTAACAGTGACAGCAAAATCTTGTCAAAGTGCTGGTTGCTTAGCTACAACTAGGAGGAATAAACTACCAGTAGAACTGTAAAAACATTTGTTTTTCAAGGAGTATATTTAAATGAAATAACAACTGTGTTGTGACTGTTACTGCTGTTTTTCTAAAGTTGCTAACAGACTGTCAAGGGAAGTGTTACAAAACTCAGCTGGAGTTGTAAGGAGTCACTGTCAGGGAAAACGGACCTCCAGGAAGTCTTTGTCCCTAACCTGACTTCGTGGCAGTGGTAATTGGGATTTCTCTTTTTCCAGAGAATAAGAAAGTTTGCAAATAATGCAAGCTTTTTTTTTTTTTTTGGCTTTTTTTTTTTCCAGATTAGAAAATGTGCAAAATGTTAACAGTTTATACCAAGAGATTTTTCTTAAATTTTAATTGAAATTGAAAAATTGAAAAGCAATGTTGTAATCACTTTCAAAATTAGGTGATCTTGCATTTGAAAGTTTCCTCTGGTTTCAGTTTTTAATATTAAAAAAAAACTGTAAAATTACCTAGATTTTTTAAATGAAATAAACCTCATCAGTTGATGGAAAGATATTTTTCCCTTTAGTATGACTCACCTAACATTCAAAAAGTTTACATGGCAAACAGCTGTAAGATTGAAATTGCCTACAAATCATTTTTTTCATTACAGGTCAACACATAAATCTGAAACAAGTGTCACTGACAGACTGAATTAAAGAGTCTGTAAGTTCTGATCCACAGCTTTCTCCCTGGGAGTGACTTTGTATTCCACACTTGATTTTAGCAAAAGGGCAATAAATATTGAATTAATGCAAGACGTTTGAATTAATGCTTACAGCCTCTCTATTCTTTTAGCATAAAGAGTATGCAAATGTTTGATTAATCAGGCTCTTCTCCTTCTGTTGTCAATGATTTGTTCAAGCCAAACATCCAGTTTCAAATTTTAGTTCTAATGATCTCTTCCTTTTAATTTTATTATTAAACTGCAATGAAAATTAAACTGAGACAAGACAATAATTTAAATGAGACCAATTAATAAATAAAAATTTCAGTCTGCCATTATAAAGCCTTATAGAGCTTGCTTATAGCTTAAACACTGGCAGTTCATTGCTTCTTTATGTATCACTGAGTGCTAATTTCTTTCATCAGTCCAGTTTCAGCATATGAAAACAAATTAATATGTTGGTGTCTTATTAAACCATTAGACTGAAATTCTACAGCTATACACCAGTGAAAATTTAGGAAATGAAGGTACACGAGTATTCAAACATTTATCAGTGCAATAACAACTCCATAATCATATAACTTTTTCTCTCTAATAATTTAATTTTAAACACCCTTAGTGGGCTAGCTCTGGGAAATGTTTCTTCCCCTCTCTTCTGCAAAGATCCAAATAGGATTTGTCCCATCTCTTCTGCTCCATTAGGAATATTAGGAACAGAATTTCCAGTATTCTGATGTTTCCCTTTTGGTAATGATTATAGCACTTAAGTTTTTCAGTGGAGAATGACACTGTGTTCATTAGAAAGATCATGCACATTTTTGTGTTTTATTTCAGCATATTTAGTTTTCAAGTTCATAACATCAGAAACTTTCCTCTGGGGCCAACAGCCCCTATATAAATGATCCTTGCTTATACTATATCCTGTCAGATTTTAATAAATAAGGATACCTCACAGGAACAAAAATCTAAACCCAAAAACTAAACACATAAACGAAAGAAGAGGCAATACTAAACTGCCTCTCCTTCCCACGTGAATACCTCTATCAAAGCTCCATTCTCTTAAATGTACCTTCTGGTAATACTCTATGTTATCAATGGAAGTTTATATGGCTTTTGTTATGTAAACAGGAATACTACAGAAAGCACTTTGATGTATAGACCTCTGTGGAAGAAAGAGTAGCTGAACAAAGCTGGTAACAGAAGTACTGTTACTTCCATTTACAATTTACTTACATTTCCAAGGACAGTTGTCCTTCAAACAACTTCTTACCATTGATTTATAAAGAGCCCAGGTTGTCAAGGAGCCTACTTAACTTCTTCCATGCTGCCAAGTCATAGAATTCTTCATAGTCTGAGCTTGATGATGACATTGATCAAAATGTTAATATATGTAGATTTATCAGGACACGATGGTTATGGTAGTAAGGCCTCATGATTGGAACTTCCAGAGTAAATGTACTGAAATGATAAATGCATATTTCCCAGTCCAATGAAATAGATTCAGTATTGCAGTCAATGTTTCATACAGCCCAACTTCATTAAGCACAACTCAGCTAATGATACCATGAATTTGTTTTATTTTATCAAACTGCGTTAATTAGGGAAATGCATTGAAAGCTGATTGTGAATAAATTTGCTTTTCCCTGGAATAACTAAAAAAAAAGGGGGTAATTGGATTAATTTGTCCCTTTTCCCCTCTATTAACTTGGAGCATGATGAGTCTTTCTCAACTTTATGGCATGAACTACTTTGTGTTTAACATGATTCTCATTAACCAATTTAATTGCAGGGGTTTTAAGCAGGAACACTCAGAGGCTGGACCAACGCCAGCTCTTTCCTTTCCAATCATATTAAATGCCATCTCTCCAGGGATACAGGCCTTTAACAAAGGCCTGTGTTACCATTATTCTTTATAATGTTAAGAGAAGCAATCAACAAGGTCTTGCCATGGTTCCTTAAATTATTCACGCCTGATCCATTGTATCAAACTACAATGTTTACTGCAAAACTGTTGTCCTCTGAGTTCTGATTGTGATAATGGGGCTCTGCAGGATACGTATGATTCATAGTGATGTCTCTGAGCTGTTAAAAACATTGTTGTGTTGCATTTAATTATAGGAACAGATTCTACAAACAGTTGAAAATCACATAATTTGCATGTAATTATGGATATTATGTAGATTAGAAAGGGATAGGTGGCTTTAATTATGCAGAAAGAGTAGGTCTTTCTACTTTTAACCTTCTGTTGTCCAAGTTTCCTAGAAATTATAAGTTTAAGTTCACATTAAAAATCATCTTTAAAATCAAGCTGAGAAACAGCTGCTATTGTGCTTTTTTTTGTGGTCTGTGTCAAAGAAGCTCTCTCTTTTTAGGGGAATGGCTGCCAGTGGATTAATGGTAAAGATATTATGCTAAAGGTACAAACAAATGAATACTACATAATAATGCCTGCTATTAAGTGATCACTTTTTTTCATTAAAACCAAGATACCAGTAACTTCTTCAAATATCAGTTTCCAAGAAATATTAATCTTTGCCTAGCTGAACTGTTGGTCCATATCTGCTTGAGGAAACAAAGCTTTTCAGTGGTGTGTTGTTCAGGTGAGCTTCCAAATAAGCATAGAAATCTGTCTACAACATGGGTACAAACGTGTCTGACCCAGGGCTGAGAATGATAACCAGAACCAGAAGCAGGGGGTGTATGGTGCAGAGCTCCCTGAGCTGGTGGGATGTGAATCAGCTTGGGCCTGACTGCAGGCTAAGCCACATTTGTGCAGCAGTGCATTCAAGCTAATAAAGATAGCTGCGAAGCAGAGCTTGTTAGGTCAGCCGTAGAGCTGATCAGCACCATGTGGATTTACTGAGTTGCATCTCTGCTAGCTCAGGGAATCTATACACCATACTCCATGCGTGGCAGAGACAGGCTGATAAATAAGCTATTCCGTCTGGAGACTACGGGTGAACATGTAAAGTTAACTTGGCTTCCTAAATTCCTCAGCTGATGAGAGCAAACACACAACCCAGTGATCTGGGAGAACGTCTGCCCCATGGTAAATGTGAAAGGGCCACTTACAGCCAAAAGGAATCTGCAGTGACATTCTCTTCTGCAAATTTCTGTTGTTTCTGGAGCATTAGATAGGTCATAGATTAAGCATTTGCTGCAAGGACTTAATACATATACCCAGGAAACTGCTTGTATGCCTACATAACTCATAGCAACATAATGATACTACCACTGTTAAACTGACTGTACTAGTATAGATGAGCGGAGGGTCCTATTCTGAAACAAGTGAGTTTTCATTCTAGTGTAGGAAGTTTTGCAAGTACAGATGTACTGGTTTAGATTAGCATGTTTGCTAATAATGAGTACATGACCCAAAAATCTGAGCTTTCCCTTTCTTACAGTGCTGAAATCAGGAATAACAGTGCTGAAATCAGGAACATTTGAATTCCCAGGAAAGAAATTCATAAATAGTAAATTTGCTTCAAGGTTCCAGTTAGTCCTTTAAAAAAAACAACCAACCAACCAAAAAACCCAAACCAACCCAATAAAGTTTATTTATAAGCTTTTTTCTTTAGCTGAAGCTTATCAGTGATGTTAATTTTACAACTTTTGCATACTTTGGAAGTTATTAAGTTGCAGCAGGCCATTATCAGTACAAAAAGCCTGTCAAGTGCTGACCTTTCTTAAAGCATAGATAGCACAAATGACTTCTGGTACACCATGATGTCAACTCATTTCTCCAGACTGCTTTAAAATAGAAAGAGAACTGAGCTTTAGGACATGACTATGGATGCATGTATCAGTAGGTATTTTTCTTTAATGTTATTTGTATTTATATGGTTTTAATACAAATTATACAAATTCTCACAATCACTGTAATATTTGTAAAAGGTGTAAGACCTGAAAGCCTCTGATTTTTTGTCCAAAATAGACAACATGTAACCCACCACCAACTTGTCCATCAGCTCAAGTTTAACCATAGGTTAGTACCAACTATTTCTTTTAGCAAATTTACTAATTTGTAGTTGAAATAGAGCATAATTTCTAAATGGTCATTCTAGTTATTGCATCTTCAGACAATTTGTTTCAGTGTTAATTTCCTAACTGTAAAAAAATTGCATCTTATTTCCATTTTTACTTCACATGACTTCCATGAAATTTAATTAAACAGAGATGTATAAAAGTAGCAGCAATCATTTCTAGTCCTAGAGAGAACTATAGCAAGAAAAACTTGTCATATCTCTGTGGTCCAATTATCACTATGTCTAAATCACTATGAATTTTTCATGAGAGTGAGGGCCACATGGGTTCTCAGTTTCCATACTCTTTTTAGCAGAGAGAATGCTTCAGAAAGCACGCAAATTTTTTAAAAAATATTCTGGAAATACCAGGGAGGAGGACAAGCTGGATGACAGAATAGGTAAAGTGGTCAGAAAATCCTGGTCATAAAAAACCCCCAAAACCACCAACGACTAAACAGAAAACAAATCAAACAGAAAAAATAAAATATGTGAGGTCCTAAACACGCATAAATCAGAATATTCCCTTGTTGTTGCGTCAAGTACCTCAGAGCTAATTTTGATGCAGATACCTCTGTCAAATGCTTCTGTGAAATATTATGAGATCTGCCGAGAAGATCCACTATCTCTGAAACTATACCAGTCAATATCAGCTGCAATTTCTATACTTCTTCATGTTAGAAATGTATACAATTATACTAAGAATTGTGTGATACAGGGTTGTATGTTATGCAATTAATTATGCACTTAACCCTGCATAGCAGTACTATCAGCTTTCATTGACTTTGCTCATGACTTGAATTCTTGAACAGCAATGCACAAGCCGGCAGTATGCACTTGCAGCCCAGGCGGCCAACTGTGTCCTGGGCTGCATCAAAAGAAGTGTGGTCAGGAGGGTGAGGGAGGTGATTCTGCCCCTCTACTCTGCTCTCGTGAGACCCCACCTGAAGTACTGCATCCAGCTTTGGTGTCCTCAGCACAAGAAGGACATGGACCTGTTGGAGTGGGTCCAGAGGAGGACCACAAAGATGATTAGGGGGCTGGAGAACCTCTGCTATGAGGGCAGGCTGAGAGAGTTGGGGTTGTTCAGCCTGGAGAAAAGGCGGCTCTGGGGAGATCTCATTGTGGCCTTCCAATACCTAAAGGGGGCCTACAGTAGACATGGGGAGGGTCTCTTTATCAGGGAGTGGAGTGACAGGACGAGGGGTAATGGTTTTAAATGGAAAGAGGATAGATTTAGATTAGATATGAGGAAGAAATTTTCCACTATGAGGGTGGTGAGACACTGGAACAGGTTGCCCAGAGAAGCTGTGGATGCCCCATCCCTGGAGGTGTCCAAGACCAGGCTGGACGGGGCTTTGAGCTACCTGGTCTAGTTGAAGGTGGCCCTGCCCATGGCAGGGAGGCTGGAACAAGATGGTCTTTACTGTCCCTTCCAACCTAAACCATTCTATGATTGTAAGATACAATGAAAAACTGTTTAAAATTGTGCTGAATTTTCTTTTTTTCTAGATGTAACCATATTTGAGCAAAAAGATTTTATAAAATATTCATCCTGACATCCAAAACCCCACAGTGCTGAATCAAACTTTTCTAAAACAACATCTCCAGGTAAACATGCTTCCAGAAGTGTTCATTCACTTTTTTTCAAATTAGAGTTTATCCAACTATCATAGGATAAACATAAAATGACAAAGAGACAGATAACATATCGCTTAAATGTTCATGTATTCTATTACTCATATGAAGGCAAACAGCTGGGGTAATAAGGGAATGGTAGAGGAAAGGACAGGAACAGGTCTTCCTGATACTTAAAAGTATCAGAACCCTAAATCAGATGCTATCTAGCCCAGAACTCAGTCTTTTGTCAGCTAGATTTCTAGTAGTATAATGCTGCATGGTGCCTGAAATGTCTTCGCTGAGCAGTGACACCAGAGTCCAGGCAGCCTTCAGCCAAAAACCATGTGTCTCACACAGCCTTTCACACAACTGAGAACAGTTTTACTAAACTCTTGATAAAATTCCTGGCATTTTGTTTCTTGTCTCATCCCCATCCACAGTTGCGCACTGTCACTGTAGTCAAAAATAAAATGAGAAGTAAGAACAGATGTTGAATCTCTCTCTCTGTTCATTTCTTGAACTTAGTCCTTTCTTTGTTAGTCCTTTGAAAAGTTTTACTAACTTCCAGAATACTCAATACAGTGGGACGAACTGTACTCATCCTTCTGTTGCAGGCACTCCTTTTTTTGTGTAAATGACTAGAAACTGCAAAAGACAGTCAAATTCAGTAATGGTTCATGCCAAATGAGTTGATGTTACCTTATCCCACACACTAGTGATAAACTAGTAATTCTTGCTTACTGGTCCAATTACTACTTATTTATACAAAATAGAGCATCTTCCACTCAGGAGTCTAAAAGCCACCGCTCACCAAAATGACAGTAATTATGTCACTTTCCTATGAGACATGAAAACATTAACTTTCAGATGAAACCAGGCAAAGGAAGAAGCCAGGTCTTCCACATTCTTGGTGAATGATCTGGCTCTGGGGTAAATGATGCCTCAGTGGGGCTGAGGGAGATTAATAACTTCTATTTTCCCCTTGCCTGAGGCTTGTGTGAGAAAAGACTGACCTCATCAGACACCTACCACTTGGAGACCTCTGGCTATGTGTATCATATAGGTTCTTTCTTGCTTCATAGCATGCTGCTGTGCCCTTCACTTCTCTCCTTGTGACATTTTGAACTGCATGGATTAGAGAAAGCTCTGCCAGGTTTTCTAAGGTTGTGAAACCCAGCTGTGCCTTATTTAGGGGACACTGGTTGCCATCTCAGAGTTGTTTGCTGTCAAAAAGAGCTGCTTTAAAATACAAGCCCACATCTCTTTGGAAATGTAGCCTGGATTTTTTTTCAGTATCAATATATCAAAGTGATGTATCACAGTTAAGATACTGTTCACAACAAGATTATTGCTGACTGTTCCATTTGGTGCAGAACTTAACAGAGAGCTCCTATTGTACCTCCAAATAATGCATGTTTCTTAAAATCCCAATGAGATGTGCATGCAAATCATGATAGCCAAACACTTAAATGAAAAGCCTGAAACTTGTTTGTAATATAGTTCTCAAACTGTAGTGAAACCCTAACTACCCTGCAAGATTTTACCAGCTATTTTCCATATGTACCAGTGACTCCCTCTATTAGATAGTAAGTCCATTTTAAGGAACAGCGGTTATATGTTAAGAAATGGGGTTTCCAAACCATGGTTTATTGCAAAGAGGACATGCATTTCATATGAAAGTTTGAGATATCATGAGACGTGCAGAAGATAGCTGTATCAGAGAAAATAATGTTGCTTTCTGCATTAGGAGCCTAGGCTGGGTGAGCACCACTGCTTTGTCTGACAATTTTACCTAAGTTTGGTTTGGGAAATGAACATATAAGCAGGAACATATGTCTTAGTGAGCCCCTCCTGTACAGGGAAAAGACACAAAGTGATCTGTGAGCACACTAAAAGCTTATTGCCTTCATTAAGCTATGCCCAATTATGGTAGCACTTCAGCCTCAGATACTTGTTTGGGCATCTCACATCCCACGATCCTTCACAGATGGCCAAAACCATAGTGAAGGTAAAGGGATGATGTGAAGAAAGAAGTGGCTATCTGCAAAACACTTCAAAATATGTAAGGAGAGGAAGAAGGGAAAATTAACTTCTGTCTTAAATAGGCCTAGTTGAGATCACTCTTTTTTTGGTCTAGGTGCCTCTCCTAATCCTCACACTTAGCTTGCTCATCTATCTGAGCATTTTGCACAATACGACACATGTAAGAGAAAATTAGCACCAAATTCCTTAAATGAAAGTAGGTACAACTTACTCTGTAGAGATGACTTGTATTCAAAAACCAAGTGATCCAACAGAATCAGTGAAACAGAAACATATTTACCTCAACATATCATGTCTTTATTCACAGACATGAAAGTTGTAAAACATCATCTTCGTACTAAACAGTCATGCGTTTCAACTGCTGTTTCACTGTTTAAACCCAATATTAAATATAAGGCGGTGTTTTATTCCCTAATCTGGGAATCCTCCGTTACCAGTGTTATTGCAGTGCTTCTCTTTTGCATGTGGAAGAGCCTCTCCAGCATGTCAAAACTCTGCAGAAACACAAGAGTGCTTGTCACCTACAGAATCAGATTCAGGGATGTTACCTACGTCTTTCAGATGAAGCAACAGTGTTTAAGGTTTTAAGCAGCTTTCACTAAGTGATTATATTCTTGTTGTGAAGAATATATTTCACCAAGAAGGCCTGAACATTTTTAATAGCATCAATGGGCTGGTCCAGTGCAGGTAGACTGGTTCTGCCTCTTGTTTTTGTCAGGAATGAGAATTCTAAGCCATAGTAAAAAGGTCTAATAGCCAGTAGTCATCCAGCTCATAAATGTGTGTGATAAGGGAATTAGAGTAATGATCAATAGTGCCCAAGTGGCGAATTACAAAGGGGAGACCAGTTGCCATGCAAGTGGTATCACACTTTTATGCTCTGCCATGCAATAAATACAGATTAATTATTCTGTGTATTTCTACAAGACATGACTGATCACTTTCAAGAAAAAAAAATGTTGATATATATCTCTCTGCCTTTTTTTATGAGCAAATTTGAACCTATCTTTTTTGGAACTGAAATGACGTTTCACTTTCAGCTCTTCTCCTTTTTTCCACTGTTCTGTTACTGCCATCATATACGTTTTCCAAGGTCTGTAGTGAAAGTCCCAAATGTCTCTTAAGAAAGCTTTTTAAATTGGTTGCAACTTTAATAGATTCAGGATGTTCCATTTATTTCAGAAAAAAACCTCACCAAAACACCTAAAACAGGGCCTGTTAAAAAAGGGCTTGAAAGTTCACATTCCTCATCTTTCTTGATATACAGAAGATGAATCTAAAGCTAAAACATTAGGTAATTATGACTGTTTAACTCTGCAGTTCTGTGAATCCTCCATTTCCACCCTTTTTTTAACAGTGCTTCTTGCCACCCAAATAAAAAGACAGCAAAATTCCCTGCTAGTATATATGGCGGCTTCCTGCTAATCAGCAGGATTAGATCTCTGGTGCTTTTTAGGAGGAGTCTACATAAGATCTTGACAAGTATGATCTTCCCCATGATACAGAGGAGTCTGAAACATTTGGTTGAACACCTTTCTGTCTTTGGAAAGAAGTGGGGTAATGTATTCGTATCTTCCAGAGAAAATGAAATATGTTCTCTTCTTGGTAGTTCGAGAGAATGATTAAGAGCAACCATTAGATAAGTTAAATATTTTTAAATCACACGACTGGATCATTGAATAGAATTGGCTGTGAACTACTGATCTTGAATCAGAGCTACTAACTGGGCTCATTCATTTGAAATGACACTGAAAAAGAGAGAGCTGGGTGTATTAGTCAATCACAGAACGTCTATGAGCCAGTGATCCAGTGTGTATTGGGGGAAAAAAAAAAAGAAAAAAAAAGTATAATCTTCAACTGATGTATTTCAAGTTAAAATAGGAAAAATTCAATACAGTACACACATTGCTATATATTGAGTATATCTTGGTCACATACAAGAAAGTGTATTTCAAAGTGGAAGAGGTGGAGAGAAAAGCTAATACTACGATCAGCAGAATTGGGAATTTATCTTGATTAGACTATTAAGTGGTACCTTGCTGAGCTTAGCAAAAGAAAAGATGAAGGACATATGACTGTGGTATTTAGAACAGTATAAATACTTCAGAGGAGAAGAGTAGGGTAAATACTTTGGGAAGAAGTTTGACCATTGACAATAAATGATAATGTTGGCCTAAAAGTAAGCATATACAACCTGGCTATGGGGAAAATTTGGCACAAATCTCCAATAAAAATAATGAGAACAAAGAACCAAATTGGTTTTAAGCTTGCAATCAATATGCGTACAGAAGCACTGCATAGTTCGATTGTCTGTGACAGCTGGAAGTGGCCAAGGGTATTCCTTCCAGTCCTCTACTACTTACTTGTTCAAAGTATTAGAACAATGGGTATTTTTTTGTTGCATCAAAATTTAAGAAAGGTTAAGAATGTGAACCTAGAAAGCACAGATAAGCTAGCTTGGTTTTCATTTTAGGCACCGATAGAGAATAATATGGAATAAAATCAGTAAAGATAGTAGCATATTAACAACAATTAGTATAGTTTTATAATAAACACCTCATATCAAACAAATGGTGTCTTTTTGATGAGATTACATTTGACAGGATTATAACTAGGACTTATAATATAGCTACAGGTAGAACAAAAAGCTATTTGTCTTAAATGCCATAACTGCTATAAATATGGCACTGTACAAAATTCACAAAAGCCATATTCAATATTTTAAAAACTGATTAGTTGAGTATTTACAGAGTGCTTATAGTTTACAGACTCTCCTGCTATGTGCATCCACTGGGGACCAATGTTGTTCAGTGTCTTTACCAATGTTCTAGAAGAAAATATAAAATCAATACAGATAAATTTGTGGGTGACATGAACATTGGTAGAGCAGTAAATAATAGTCAAGGCAGGATAGTAATAAAGATCGCTATGCGTCATTTGGTAAAGAGATGGTAAGGTTAATTTGAACATATACAAGGTCATATAGCAAGAAAAAGGGAAAGTACATCATATTTATGGAGTGGGGAATAGTTATGTCAAAGGCACTGACTTGGAAAAGGCCTTGGAGTAAAACTGAATGAATATGGATTTGTGAGTTTTCTAACTTTTAAGATACCTAACCTATATAATTATATAATATTATTTAATTTGTAATATTTTCATTGTTAATTTGAAAAAAAAAAAAAGGGATTTAATTTGATTGGAATGTTTGGTTTCAAGGAAATAAAAAGTATTAAACATCAGAAGAAATTTTAGAATTAAACAGTATTTTTAAACTAAAAAATCAAAATGTTTTACATTTTTCAAGTTTGAAACTCCAGGGGCTAAAGTTTAGACATTATGCTGCTCTGTTAGCTGCTCTTGAAGGTTTCTCTTGGTTGCTCTGGACACATTAACACTGTGCACATACTCATGCTTGAAACCTTGCTCCAGCATCTTCCAGCACCATCATTAAGTCTCTCTGAAATCCAGGTCACAACCCATGCATGAAAACATGGTGCCTTGTGTGTTAGGCCCTTACTGAGATCCATGAGCTGGCTTTATAAATAAATACTATTTCTAAGCAAAACCCTTTACCTTCCAGGAGACACCCTCCATAAGCCTAAAGAATGTAGAATACCTTTCTTACCCTTTGTTGATTTTGCATGCTCTGTTTGCTAAGCTAGGAAGATAAGAAGAACAGGGGGTAACTCTAACCAGGCCATGCAGTACACCTCGCAGGTCCCACCGTTGGACCGAAGCTGTTGGCAGTGTCTGTGACTAGACATTCCTTACCTAATTAGAGCTGCCTTTTTCTCACAATACGAGGTTTCTTGTATCTTCCATGCAAATGTCTCATGGGAGCGCCTACCTCCCAGTTTAATAACTTCTGCTTATTTTACATTTGGAATTAATTAAAAATCTGTATAATACAATGCAAATTTATGATAACAATGGCCAAGTAAAGCTGATAGTTAAAAAAGGAAAATAGTGAGTATTCTGTATTTTTATAATGGACCTTTTCATTGCTACTTGTGTCACAGCACTGCAGTGCCATCAAGGTTCCACCACTGATGTTGGCACAGAATGACAACTACATTGCAACAATGTCAAGGAAATGCATATTAGCAAATGAATGCACTTTTTAATGATTGAGGTATGTTATTTTTGTCCAAATATGCAATAATCACTTTACAAATCACCTTGCTAGGTGCAAACTTGCAGGCCATTTGAGTCATTTTCTTGTGAATGACACAGGACTTTGCCAAGTGTCAAATCCCACAGCTCCAGTGGATGACTACTCCTTCTTCTTAACCTACCTGACCTCAGTGCGTCTTTGACTCCCCTGCCAATGGTCCGTGTTTCTGGACTGTCTCAAAGAAGGAGACAGACTTTCTAGCTCCTTCCTTTCCTTATTTGAATTGCTATCTCACGCTGTACTGGTGGAGACTTTCTGTGCTCTCCTCTTTCTCATTCTTACAGTGTTTCGGTTCTTTCCTTTACTTTTTTTCTGTTCTCGTTGCTTCAAATGTCTTATTGCAGGTTTCAGACTGGCATATCAGTGTAAAGACTAGCAAACTTAGAGCTACCTCTCCCTCATTTCACGTGTTTGAGTCTTGTATCTTGTTTCCTTGTCTAGACTGCTGTCCACTCTATGTTGTGCCCATGCTATGGTAGTCTATTTTCAGTTCTAAAACTCATGGTCTTTGTTTCTGGTCTTACCATGCCTAAAAAAGGAGTTTTTCATTCCCCATCAACCACTTTTATTTAGTTTGGCCTGCACAACTCCATCTCCAGAAATTCTCTTTATTCTTGAGTGTGCTGCTACTGAAACCTTTATTTGTGTTTCAGTTATGCTCAGAGCATTCTGAAATTTAAGCACATAACTAAGTGTCTTCTAGAATCAAATGTAAACCCATTTCCAAACCATTTATTATCATTTTCTATTTGACAAAGAGGACAATAAAAAAGAATACTTAGTTGTTTTAAAGAATAAAAAATATAAAGTGAAACAAAAAAACTTGAAAATGCAATAAGCATAATTACAAGACAGCATTTTTTTTTTCTTATTTCTTGTATCCCTATCTTGAGGATATGGAATGCTACACCTTGGCTACTCAGTCAAGAAGAGAACAAGAAGATTTGTATATATATACACCTTTGTTCTTTTTCTCCTCTGAGCTCTGTTCCCTTTAGACTGTATGATTTTCTTTGGGTAGTGACTGTATGGTCTTGACTGTACAAAAATTCTTCATACATTGCTGACAGTACCAGAAACAAGTAATAAGATCCAAAATAGGTCCCAGAGTTTCAGCCTATCCTATTATGAATGAAGTTCACAGTTACAGACAGGGTCAGGACATACATTGGATGCTATATAAATCTCAGTTGAGCTCCAGATGCAGGGCATGAAGAGTATTTAGATCTTTACTGAGAAATACGTACAGAAAGGACTAAATAGGTGTCAGGGCAGTTTGAATAGATTAAGAATCATGAGAAGTTACATGGAAACAAAAAAATCTAGGAATAAGGTATTTAAGAAACATAGATAAGAAATTCATTGACTTACTAACTCATACATAATTATTGATAAAATAGATTAGAAACTGAGTATAAAAAAAGAGGAAGTGTTTGATTTAAAAATGAAAGACTTATTGAAAGAAAGTTCATACCTAAAACTTCACAGAATACTTAAATTTTAGACATGCTGAGAACCAATATTATAATAGGACTGAACAATCCTGTTCTGCAAGGTTAAATACTGTTTTTTTCATTTTCATTTTTCTATTTGATTGGGGTTTTGTTGTTTGTTTGCTGACTGTCTTTGACCACTTACTGGTGGCACCTCCCTGAGATACCTGTCAGAAAAACCACAGTGCTACCACACGCCTGGCCCAGGAAACCTGGCCTGGGCTCACTGAGGCTCTCGGTGAGATTGAGGGTAAATGGTGCAGGGCTGTCAGTGGGGAATGGGAGGGTACCTCAGCTGCTCTTTGTGGTTGCTTTGGTACTTCTCTTTGTGGGGTGGCGGTGTTGGCAAGGTAGAGGCCTTTCGTTTAGGCTTGTTAGAATTAGTTTCGAAGCTGGAAGTTGGGAGGCAGTTAACTGGAACATTGCTTTCTTCTAAAGGGTTGGGTGTTTTTTTTGAAATTAAATTTTGTTTCATATTCCAGCATTACACTTGAGACCATCATACAAACCCTTCTCTTTACACACAGTTTTTGCTGCCCTAATTAATTCCCTTCTTTTCTACTCTAGTCTCCCATCCCTCCTCCCATCTGAAAATGGATCAAATAATAGGGGCAGGCTTCCAACTTTGTTGTTTGATGTGCTTTTATCACAAAATGAAGCAAAAATAAAAAGCGTGAATTCCTTATTATGATACTGTTAGTTGCTAAAAGGAGGTCTCTGTGAAAAAAAAAAAATGTGATTTTAAGATACCAGCCAGCTATGTGATAAAACCTCTCACTCTCCAACACATGCCAAATCTTAGAAACACACCTGTTGTTGTTATATTAGTTTTAAGAACTCAAAGATGAAGGATATAAAGTATCTCAGTCACCAAGCAGACTGCAGGATAATCCACTAATCCAGATAGATGAAAGGAAATGCAGATTTTATGCCCTCTTGAGAGTGGCAGCCTGTCAAAAAATAGATCCTTCTGCTCAGCTTGCCAGAGACAGAGAGAAGAGAAAAAAAGAGAAAGAGAGAGAAAAGGTCTCTATCTCAGACATGCAAACACACATACATGGACACAATGAGAATGTCTGTGCTACAGCAGCACATTTCACTGAATTTCACTGAATTCACATTAATCAACACTCCTGTAGAAATCAATGCCAAAGTATATATTTACAGATATCTCTATTTCTTTTGTGATGACAAAGAAAGTATATTGGGGGTGGGCAGGAAAATAAAGAATCTGTTTGCACTTTAAAATATGAAGATAAAATAAATCTTTTAGGGTATCAAATGGATTGAAATCAGAAGAGCAATATTTTCTCTTATGCAAAATAAAGGTTTTAATTGCAATAGGCACATAAAATGGCAACTGCAGAATACAATTGTTTTAGCGGAATCTTAAGATAGCCTGTTCAAATAACGGCCATGGTAAATACATAAAATGTGCATGTCCCAGAGATTTTGTGGGTCAAATTCTGCTCCCTTTATTCATGTAAAATGTTACCTTTAATTGCAATTAATATACCTGAATAATAAGGGACTAAGCCAAAATGTGGACTTGCATTTTGTAATGTAATGATACGCTTTCCCACGTGGTATATGAGAGATTCTTCTTACTGGAGAATGTGACAATATTACTTTCAGCACAGCAAAGCAAACCTGCGTGATCGCTTCAGTTTCTTCAGCTCCCTTGCATTTAATCTATTTTTTATCTTTTGTGTTCACAGGGTGCAGAAGGTGAAGGTGGGAATGGAAAAGCATATCAGGCAAAATGTGGATAGAGTCAGCAGTAAAAGAAAAAAATGCTTGCTGTCCTCTACTGTGCAAAGCAAGCATAATCACTGACATGAGGAAGTTTACACTTCTGGGAGAAAAAAATTAACCAACAAAAATTCTTTACCAATGGCAAGAAAAAAATTGAAAGAAAAGAGTTTTTTTTCTATTTCACAGCATAAATTTGAGTTTACTGAGATTTGGATGCATTATGTCAATAATTATATATTTGCCTGGACTGTAATCTTGTACCCATACTATTTGCATTTTGTAGGTCTTAATTTTGTATTTTAAACTGAGTGCTGGCTGTTCTCTGAGATAGTCTTTCTCAGAGATGATGATGTACATTTAAACATATAATAATGTATTTCTTTAAACAGCACAATAAATTAAATTAATTCATTTGAACTTTCAACAAAAAATTAATGATGCATTAACATGTATAGGAGTGCCAGTCTTCCTGCATTCAATAGATGCAACTATGAACCTTATTATACATACTATATTTGCAAGATTTCTTTTCTTTTCATGAAGTAAATATGACCAATCTACCTTTAATGGGAGCTCTGATCTCCTGGGAAAGAAGATTCACAACACATATATGGCTTTTAACAGTTGTATGAGATGTTGGGAATTAGCCTCATTGTGTGTAAGGAAGGAGAAGTAGAAACGGAAAAGCATTTTTCTGTGCTTTGGAGAGGAGCTTACCATTGTCGCAGGGAGACACATCGGGAGGCACACAGTGCACATGTTACAGCCCTGTAGTAGAATCCAGGAGGCTGTTACCTCCCCATTGCAACCTTCCTTGTGCTGCCTTGCACAGCACGGAGGTGCTCATTGCACATTGGTGCTCCCAGATTGTCGGGGAAGCACCACAACTTCTTACCAGCTCCTCATCCTCTATGTAGCTTGATTGACCTCCAGCTTCTGACACACCTGAAAGCAGCAGAGGACATGACCAGGTAAGGGTACACAAGGAGGAGTTCTGGCTTTGTGTGAAGAAATGAGCGTGGCCACAGCTGCACTACCTGCCTGCTGGTCACAGAGGGCCTGGTCTGCCCTGGCCGCACTGTGCTGGAAGAGGTTTTATGCTCTGAAAACCCTCTAGGCAAAATCTGTTTCCTTAAATGCTGTGTTAGATGAGATGATTTGATACAGTATAAAATACCCACTGTGAGGATAATTACAAGAGTCCCATGAAAAACAGAGGTCACAGAACACTTAGTCATTTCCATGGATTTTTTTAAGGCATTTCAGAAGAACAAAGTGTTAAGAAGAGATTTCAAACAGAACAGTGAGATGGCTTTTCGTATACTTATGAAGAGAAAAAAGTACAGAGTGGGAAAAGTAGGCTCTACAGTCCCAGAGTATAAGTATTTTATGTTAATATTCATCCTATTATGCAGAAATGCAAAATTAGACTTACCTTCTTAGTTAAGAACGCTCTGAGGCTTCTACAAAGATAGTGAAATTTAAAATATTAAGATAAAAATGATACATAACTGCAACACATTTTAATGATTATGTATTAAAATGGCAATGCAAGTACAATAATAATTAAACTGAATATAATTTTATAAAATACCAGTTATACCATCCATAATGTGCATGGACATGACGACTTAATCTGGTTGTTGTGCACCTCACTGGCATCTCTCCTGCCAATGAGGCAGGTAAAATGATATGCTCTAATATTCAGTTCCTCCTCATGCCTTCTTTGCCTTGAAATTGACCGTAATTATCAGGAAAAGAAAGTTTCTGGACAAACCTAGTTTCATAAGGACTCAGTAGAGGTACAAACATCACCTTCATTTTGTTATTTTTAATTTAACATTCAAATTACTGTGGAAAAATTTACTTCTATCACATTGAGAACTGTGTGCAAAAAAAAAAGGAGATGGAGCAGCGGGTGCACACAGCTGCAGAGGAGCAGGAAGCACCTCCCTTTTTGGAAGGTGTCTTTAGAGGGTACTCAGATTCAAAGCTTTTCTGCTTAAGAGAATTTGAGTCCACCTGCATTCTGGCAGTAAAATGGTTGAGCCATTAAATTATATCTGAATTTGGGAATACCATTCTCTCCCATTGCTGGTGCTGTAGATTAAGTCTGAGGAGCCTACGCACCATTCCTCCAGGTGTTCTGCAATGAGTTGCTCTCAGTCTATCCTGTTTAAGATAATTCACCTTGTGTGGTATACTTAAATATTTATTAAGAGTAGTTCTGTGGCCTGTTTAGGACATTAAGAAAAAAAAAAAAAAAAGAGAGACCTACTTTCTGCTTGATTCATACGAACAATGAAAGTTCTTGCATAATGAATATTTAGTTTACCATCCCCGCCTAAGAAATGAGTGATCTTAAATCCAGTTCTCATTCCACTGCATGTTTAATTAGGTATGCAAAGTGAAATTGCCCTGGTAAACAAGAATTATAGCTTCTCTTTGAACTAGTGGTTGGATTATCTTTTTGAAGGGGGCTACCAATTCAGATCAGGCAAAGGTGTGAAACAAATCAAGATGCTCTTCTTCTGGTGGGCTTCATCTTCTGCAGCATTAAGGGTGCATTTGCATTAGGATTTTTCTTTAGATCAGGAGTGCATTTTTCAAGTGACTCTCCCAGTCACCTCCAGTTCCTGTCCATTGGTTCACACTGGGAGCAATCCAAGATCACACAAACTGGGCTCCTTTTGGGTAAGCGTACACTGGCAGATGTGCTCCAGAAACACAAACCCTGTGATCCAGCTGCAAACAGGAAGCCAGTTCACTGATTCAGAAACACATTAGTTTGAAGTAGCAACCCCTGAAAGTCATATAGCATGAATGTGAAGTCCCGAGTCCTATTTCTCTCTACAAATCTTCAGCTACTGGATGCAGGCTGCACTTCTTAATGCAGACATAGCCCTAACTTCACCTTTGTTACAAGAGTGATTTTTATGTTTTTTGAGTGACTTAACTCTACGTACATGAGTCATTTATGAGGGACCAAACCCACAATTTCTGGCATTTTCACTGTTCTTGAGAATGAAAAGACTGGCTTTGTTTAGACTATAACATGTAGGACCATGTTCTCTTTGCTACATTTGCAGGTTCGGTTTGGCCCATAAAAAGTTAACATGCATATTTTCAGCACCATTTGAATTATAATTCTATGCTTAAACACTTGCACCTGTACTATATTTCAGGAATAAAAATTGTGAAACTGTCTGGACTGATGTTCTAATTAATTTTTAGTATCGAAGTGCCATAAAAGAGTATCATGTGCAGGAACAAACACTTGTTTACGCTGAGTGGATAAGGCGGCTGACAATACAGTTTAAACTCTGTTAGGGAATGAAAAGTCTTTGCTTTACTTTTCCTTAACAAATTCCTGGATACTGTCTTCTGGGGTATGCCTAGTGATCATGAGCAGTTGACTAATTGTAAGATGCCAAAAATTTGGTTCAGGCTTTTCTGTACAATGCAATTCCTCAGATAATTCTCTTCAAATGTTGAGGCACTTTCTGTTTAGTTTATTGATAAGAAACACTAGCTGTTGGATTTTCTGTTACTAGGATTCCAACACATGATATTACTTCTATTAACTATACTGCCATTACTGTATTTTGGGGTTTGAGCCATGGACCGCAGCCATCTCCTAAGGATGTGAAACTAAGCACGCAAAGAATGAGTGATTTACATGAGCCACAAATGCACCATTCACCCGAATGCTGCAAGCAATTAATTTCAAAAACTATTCTAACGAATGGTATTCATACTTCTAAAATGAACCAATGTGGAACCTGCCAACTTCTTTCCAGAATAATCTTTGATATCAGACAACAGTGAACATGCAGAGGCTTTGAACAAGCAAGTTCTGGAAAGGATTGGGAATGTTAGAAGCAATTTGAAATATGAATGCTTAGATATGTCTTTATGGGAAATTCATGAAACTTATTTTGGATTTCTTGACTTCATTTTTTGCCCTTAGACATTGACTATTTTAATATAGACTTCTTGCTGAATTACAAACAGGACTCATTTTTACTGATTATTTATTTTTTGGTTTTCACTCGTAACACACAGCTGAGTTTTACTTTAATTTAAGCAATCTTTTTACATCTCCTTCAAATCTCACACTCAGTGCACTCTTCCACATGGTCTGAATGGATTTAATTGGACTTTACTGGGGCTGGGATTAAGTCAAATTAAAATGAAAAAAGAGGAAGGACTAGAGTAAAAAGTTTTTCAAATTACACTGTAAGGGTATATACTTGGTTAACAGAAAGTATTTTCAATTTTCAGTTCCATCCACTCACACTTGTAAAACTGTGGGATACTCCCTGAAGCCTTCTACTTACCAAATAGTGTACTATCACAGACTGATACATTAGCCAGCTGATTTTGATTACATAGATTGCATTCTGAATGCACATAAAAGAAATTAATTTTTAGTAGCTTATTCATAAGGTTGAATAAGATCAGTGTTAACAATATGAGGATATGTCCTGATAGCATAAAATACAACTCTATTCTGCTGCATTTAAGTACTTTGTAACCTTTACAGATAAACATCACAGCCATCTAAATTTAGATGAGATGCTACTTAAATCCTTTCTACTGATCCAGGCAACGGTTTCTGTGTAATAACACTGAAAGAGCTCTATGGGCTTTCACGTGAATTAAGTGACAGTAGTATTGAAGAAAGCAATACTCCAGCTCTCAAGTGGCAATGAAGGTGCTGTTGTGGGCCATCATAACCAGGGAACCAGACTACAGTCCCTTAATGCAATTTATAGGAGAGACGTGGAAAGAAACATTTAAGGTGGTAGGCATTCAATTTATTGTAAAATCTGAGATATGCATATTTACAAAAACTGAACACTTAAAATTCCAGGTACATGCAACAATGGCATAATCAAACTTGTCCCATATGAGCGAAACTCATCTGTTATCCTGTCCTGTATCTTGTATTTATGCCTTTTTCACAAACACCTCTCTATGTTGCCATTATTAATTCATGAACTTATAAATCCTTTTATTTATGTGTGCTTAGATGAAAGTGTGTGCACGAATCTTTTGTTAGAAAAGGAGGCAGAGGACAGAATATTTGCCAGATTTCTCTGTTGATGCACCTGAAAACAGAGGTTTTCCTACTAGCAGCATCCATGCTGTTTCATGCAGAGATGAAACATCTCCAGGAGGTTATTTTGCATTTCTGTTAGCAGTTAAAAGTATATTAGTTCCGAGACCATTTTTAGTATCAGTTCCAGATAAAGAAATATACCTAAGTTTAGCTGTCCTCAGCATCCATGTCTGTTAAAAAAAAAAAAAATAATCAGGTGAGACAAAACTGAGATGTAAAAAAACCTCCAACAACAAAACAACAAAAAGGAGAGACAAAAATAATAATGTCCCCTGCCCTCGTTTTGTGTGAAGTCTTCAGAAAATTATTTTAGTGGATTTCAAAATATCATCATAAAATTGATAGCAGGTTAAAGGATGGCAATGAAAATAAACAAGATTCAGAGGGTTCAGTACCAGAGAGTAGGGATATACTACCTGGTGTTGGCCTCAAAGGACAGAAGGAAGCTTAGACAGAGCAGGTTGTTGAAGATTATGTTTTGCTGGCTACCCTGAAGAGCTCTCTAAAGAATCTCAGATTTACTGGATTCAGTAACATAGTTTCCTGGTGGCTGATGGAGAAAAAGTGATTTTCAGAGATTCTGGTTTTATTGTGTGAGAATGTAATATTGTGTCTGCAGCTAGCTGGACACATGGTGTTGCCCTCAGTTTTCACTGTGAGTGAAAAATTGTATCTAAAAAAATATGGATGCCTTTGAAAATCATTCCTTGTCTCTATGACTGCTCTCTATATGGATTTTGCCCATCACAACAGTTTTCTTCTGTGGTGATGTATGGCCACAGCTGTGCATCAAGCACAAACAAGTTTTCCTACAGCTCAGGTGTTTTCAAAGGATCTTACTATGTTATACCCCACTGTCTGCAGCCAGATGCTGGATTAATTTCAGTCATTTTAGCTGATATCCTTGAAATTAACAGGTATTTCCCCTAATTCTTATCTTTGAACCATGCTGTCAAAACATCTTTTAAAAGTTGGCAGCATGGGACTCAGAGACACATATTTTCTGAAAGAAGTAACATTAGTACAAAATTAGCACAGAAAACATTTGAGAATGTAGAGAACTGATTAAAACAGATTCTCTGTTTTGGATCTCAGTAGGGTCAATCTAGGACATTTTATGGCTGAAGATAATTACTGGATATTTGTGTGATTAAGTTTGCAATTTTCGTATTAAATCAAAAAGAAATATCTTGACTTGTTTCTTCTTCAGTCTGACTTTCCTTTGAAGTTGTGTTTTGTCTAGCATTAATAAAAAATATTAAATGAAGCAGGCTTTTGCTAAGTTACATTTCTGCAAAATGTTTTGTTTCCGAATATAATATTTACTTTTAATAGATGTTTTAAATATCAAATACTGTATTGAATGTGTCATGTTATATGGTGTAAAAACTTGCTTACACATCTACAAAGGAGCATAGAGGCTATGACAGATGAGGCAGCTCAATGAGCACTCTACCCCAGCTCCTCCCAGGCTCATCTCAGGAGCCATCAGCCTATCAGATCCCCATCCCCACAAGCCCAGAGGAGGAAAGAGGCCTCAGGGCAGGCAGGAGCCCAAGCTATGGTCTGTCGCAAGAAAGCCTCAGCCCCAGCATCCAGATATGACACCCACAGTGACAGGCCAAGAGGACCAGCTCCAGATCCACTTCTGCACTGGTGGGCTTGCTGCCTGAGGTGTGGGACATGGTACGGGATGCCGGGGAAGAGTGTTTTGGGACTGCATAAAACTTATTATGGCGTGTTTATGGAAGAAACTGGAGGTGGGGAAGGGGACGGATTCAGATGATTTGGGAAGGAACAATAGTGGTAAAATAGAGGTGAGAGGGGACAAATGGAGCTGGTTGTGTGCAAATAGTGGCCTGTCTGGCCGTGCCCTCACAGGGGCTGTAGGGTCCTACAGGTGGGTAGTGCCTGCCTGGGGCAAATGCAGGTTGTTGTGCCAGCAGCTGAGCTGACTGTGGACCATAGGGCATGTGTGCGTGGGTGCCAGTGACCAGAAAGACCCCCATGAGTGCCAGACACAGGTGGGACCAGAGCCAGAGCCCGTATGTCTGCAGTGCAGCACAGGGAGCCCCACACGGGTGTGTGAATGAGTGTGCAAGTGCTGGAGATGGTCCAGCTGGATGAGCAGTGAGCTCCCTCCTGGGGAGCCAGGAGGGTTTCTCCAAGGATGAGACTATGTGAGGTGTCTATTGGGGACCAGGGGAGTCCTGGTCAGCTCTGTACATGCATACATGGCTGTGGTTGTGTGCAGGTATGAGCACTAGCAAGTGGAGTGGGGCTGTGATTTCAGGGGTTTACATGCCCAGGTGCCAGCGACTAGGGGGGTTGGGAGCAGGGGCAGCTACTGGTAAGACTGGGTGTCTAAGCCCAGCTGCTTGAGGGGGACCACACTGCAAATATGTGCGTGTGTATCATCACCTGTGGGTATGCGTATTCTCACCTGTGAACCTGCATCCTGCTCAGCCAGAGAGGGGAAACAGGATGAGGCCGTTGGTGCCGCCTGTGCCTGTGCGAGTGCTGAGTGTGTCTGTTGGGGTTAACCTATGTGGCCAGACATGTATACACATATATATTCAACCTAACAGCACGTATTGTATGTACGAGTTCTCTTTTTGTACGAGCAGGCAATAGAAGTCTCCTCGAGGTTGCACTGCTGAGATCTTTTGCAAGAGATATTTTGCATCTCCAGTCACTGTGTATTTAGGAAGAAACTTTGAAATTATTAAAATGACGTAACTGTCATGTGTTTCTTCCAGGACATGTGACTGTAACCCCAAACAGAGTCCTTTTTGTCAGACAACCCTCTTCTTACCATTTTCTGTCTGAATAAACACAAAACCACATAAATCCAGGCTGTACTACAAAACACACAATTACAGCCAAGGGATCCCCCACTTTAACTAGCAGATATGCTTGGCACAAGCAGTGCCATAAACAGTGAAAACACTAGTGGCAGGAGTTCCTAAGAATCCTAGGTGCCAAACTATTGTTTAATTTCATTTGGGATCCTTGAGATCTAATGCATTTTATGGCTTATTTTAATTTATTCCTTAATTTTCCAGTGTTTGCTTTCAGTCTTCAGCAGTTTAAAAAAACACTCAAATTTAAATTCATAACAAAAACTGGTTATGACTGCAGTACTTGAAATCTGCATCTGAAATTTTCCTGATGGAACCTGCCTTGACTTTAAAGAAAACATTGTCTAAATCTGCCTTTTCAAATTCTAGTCATTCAGACTAAATGGGCTGTCTTTGACAGCTGATTAAAATATCTAAGTATTATTGTTCTTACTGGTCACTATTGTGAAGAGTAGTGTAAATGGATTTTTTTCCTCTACTAGTAAATTTTCCTGACAGTTTTGCAAGGCAAATGTAAATTAAAAGCTTAATATTAAATCACATCAGCAAATCCCTTCACTTCAATACAGTTAAGTGAAATAATAGAACAATAACTACTATTAGTCAAAAGAAACTTGTCATACAACAGCATAACCTTTTACTGTGCTATCATTAGCTAGCTGCAGTGATAATTGTACACTATCTAAATGAATGTTTTAAGGCATATCAAATCCCATGTCTAGTGAGCCCATCACTGATGATCTGACAATACATACTTCCTGTTCTTTAGGGAAATATATGCTAATACACATTTATCCCATTTTATGACTAAAGTAAATGGCAAAACTCCATTTTCATTAGAAAGTCATCAAATTGGATGTGTTACTTGAAAAATCAGTACAAGGCAAAGTTAGAGACATTGCAGTGCAATGCTTTTTGGTGCACAGACACTGCCAATCTCCAATTATAGATATCGCCCATAAATAAAAAAGCAAACAGAAAACCCAGAGTGTGATTGTCACTTCTTACCTTCCTTCCCTTTTGATGGGATTTGCGCTTTTCAAATTTTCCCGGTTCCGGTGTTCTGAGGTGAGGAATACAAGCAGGTTCAGAAAACAGTTGTGCCATGTTAGCCTCCAAGGAGCCACATTGGAGTACGAGAGAAAGAACAAATGTATAGTAACGCGCCGTGCAATGCAGTGGCTGGACACACAGAGGGACTACTCCTCTGAAGCAAAACAGTTATTGCCTCAGGCTCAAAGCAAAACAGAGCCATTGAAGTCAGTTTGCATGGCAGGCTGCAGCTGTAATTTATATTAAAAATATGTATTAACACAAATTATGCCTTTGTCTTTATTGCATTACCATATAACCTCATTTATGGAATCCTGAAGTCCTTTGATCCATTTTTTTAAAATCATGATGAGGAAATAGGAAAGAGCCTTTCTCTTAAGACCCAGAGGATTTCTCCTTCTTAATCTGTGAAATGAAGGCTCCTGTTTTCTACTCCCAGGTCCAGCCAGTAGTGAGGCAATTCATACTTCAGGTCTCAGGAATCCTGAGGCTGTGAACCCCTTTCCTCAAGGTTCATGCTCCACCAATCCAGAGATAATAAGATTAACACTTTATTATAGATCAGGGTCTATCTGTCTACATCCTCCTTTTCTTGTGGGAACTAGTCCTTGGCCATCCACCTGCACTGAATTCTTTTGCCAGCAAAACACACGTAGCGCAGATATCTTACCACAGACATTGTGTTGGGCCATCAGTCATTAAATCCATCCTTAAATTAGTCACCTAATGATCTTTGAAGGAAAAACATCACCATAACAGCTCTGTTCTCTCAATTGTATCAGAATATTGGAATTTTCTGTCAGCTTCCATATCCACAATGTGGTAGTCAAGGTTGTTGGTACATCTTCATAATTCCTGGTAGTGAGTAACCACTTACTACAATGGTCTCAATGAAAAGGATATGGGGCAAGAAAGTAAGGACAGCCCTTCCTAAACTGTCCCAGTTTTGTATTGCATGACTATTTATCACTCTGTTATTCCTATAAGTTGGGATATGACTGATGGATCTTCTTTCCTCTGTTTAGCTATGCCATTATTTTGTTCCCAAGCCATTAAAATATCTCAGAGAGTCCTGAGTTGGCAGCAACGCCTACTCTTTACTCAGTGAATCATTTGAGGTCTATGCTTGACTGCTCACAGAGAATATCAGTCCTTCTGTTAAACATATATCTGCTATTCCATTGCCAAAATTCAGTATGTTTGATGAACGTCAGTTCATTTCTTACACCATAAATTAGTGTAAGGAATACTTTGCAGGTTCCCAACTTGCATTGCAAGTATTTGGGAGCACTACCAGCATCTGTATAAGGCCCTCGTCCATAGTTCTATGTTTCTATCACATGTCCTCTGTCATCTTGCACATGACCAGACTTTCAGGACTAGTCTTCTGATAGCTTCCAAGTGAATATAATTTCAGCCAAAAAACCCAGCCCAACAATGGAAGAGAGTATAATGTCTTGTCTGAGGAAATGCAATACTGTTCTGTCCCCTGACATGACTCCAGCCAAACCTCTATTGGAAAACCAAGTGGGATTGACTTTAGCAAAATGCTGCATCCGTACTTGTGTAACCCTGCTGTCTGTTTACAGAATACTTACTTCTTCTCTTCTCTGAAAATGGAGGGGCTACAAAGAGGATTTGGATTTTTTGTGAAATGGTGCATTGATTTATTTCAATGGATATTTAGAAATACTAACCTTCAGAAAGTACTTTTAGAATAAAGTAAATGCCAAAGTTGTAAGTCCATCTGTAATACTGTAAAAAAAGCAGATATATCTACAAGAGTACGGTATCATTGCTGTCTCTGAACTATCTGCTTTCTCATATTACACTCTTTACCTATTTAATATCAGTAGCCATATGGTTCTCTTGACAGATAAGAATGGTGAGATTTGGCTTTACAAAGATGTGTAGAAGTGCACATACCACCTCAGGGTAGTGCACAAGACTAAGCAATAACAAACAATAACACACTCTGTTAACAAAATAATGTTAAGATATTGCACAAAATACATATAGTGAAGTGGAAACAGAAGAGAATAAAGATAAAGAAGGGTAAAGATTTAAAGATAAATAAGGATAAAGAACCGGCAAGACACAGAGTAAGACTCGCCTCATTAACTGGAAAAAATGTTGTGGTAAGGGTTTCTTTTGTAGGAAATGCTTGATTTTAGTTGACAAAATACGGGTGTTAGAAGAGCAAGATGCTATCAAATTTGAAAAAAATTTTTGTAATTAAAGAAATTTCTTGCCATTTTTTAAAAAATTTTTCATTTAAAACTTGCTTACATCTATGGACCAGTAAATTACTAATTTCTTATGCACACTGTAGTATCTTCCTTCTCAGCCAAGAACTGATGACAGCCTACATTCAAGACATTCACCTGGGAGATTTAAATTCTTGGTCTGGATCACAACAGAGGACATTTTGGGTATCTCCGACAGATCTTAAAACCCCAATCCTTTCTGGATTAGCAGTCTCTCATTCTCTTCCCCTGCCACTCCTCCCTCCCAATATTTTCCTCAGGGTAAAATAAAAAAAAAACCCAACAGAACAACCGACTATATATTAAGACATTCTTGATGTGGAATAGTACTAGAAGAAAAATTTCTCTGAGCCTTCTTTCTCTGTAATCCTGTGTTGCATGCTTGACAAGGCAGGAAAAGGATACCTAGTCAGAGAGAGACTGCAAGTAGCCCTCCTGCTGCTTAAGTTTCATCAAGTAATTTTCCTTTGCACCCCTGCATCTGTGGGGTGGGAGGGAAGTCGGGGGGAGGGAGGGGGTGTAGATAATGACTGATTTTTTTGGCTGATTTTCACTGATCAGTTTGTTACTGTTTTTGTTCACCAGGTATGTTTTACATACTTTTGAAAAAAGTCAGAAAAGCCTGAAGTTACCGTGAACTAAATGGAAGGAGGCTCTTTATTTGTTCATAATTTCAAGGCTTTTTTCTATTCAGAAAATTGTCTAGTATTTTTCATTTCCTAGCTTCTTACGAGGTTGTACCGCAAAGTATTTCCCTGGATGTTTCTGTGCATCTTTCCTCTGTTGTCTGGTTACAGATGCCTGCAGCTTTCTTCCAAAAGCAGACACTGTCTCTCACATTCAGCTCCTTCCCTATCTAGACCTGGTAAAAACTCTGCCTTCATAACTTAGGTGTATGAAGGGCATGGAATGCATAGCAGCATCTCTGTTATTTCAGCTTTCTGTTCCATAAGGAAGCTTTGCATTTTTTATTTAATATTTGCTGTGAATTAAAGGTAGTGTGTATTCTACTATCATCAGCTAAACCACTATACTGTGGAAACAGTAACAAGTATTGGGATAAAAACGGCTAAAAAAATTCAAACAGCCGTCCCCAAATTAAAAAGTAAGTACGTCAGCTGTGCATAAGCATCTGTATCTTACTGCTATCCAATAGAATGGTTAATGTTTACACAAATGTATTAGATTATTGAGACCTACCAGCTTATTCTTTCTTATTTAGAAAAAAAATAATTGCTCTTAAGGCCAAAGTAAGAATGTCTTTGGGGTTTTTCGACCTCTCTGCAAGACAATGAGCAGGTGGGATTCCTCCACCAGGCTTTTGACTTAGTCACTCTTTTCAAATACTTGTTGTGTCAGTCACTGCACTACTCTCTGCAGGCTGTTTGTAAGCTACTTTGATGACTCACTTTTGGATCCCCAATCAGTTATATTGATTTCTCCACTGTGTACAGTATTGCTGCCAGCGTTGTATCCATAGAGCATTGCTTAACCTCTCTTTTTTCTAGGTTTCTCACCACTGATCTTTCAAAACTGGTGGTACAAGTGTGTCAAACTTTTTCACTGAAAGGTAGTTTATTTCTTCTCACACTGTATATGTTGACTTTTCCTTGTGCTGTCTTTATGACCTACTTACCATAAAAGAAAACCAAACTTAATAGTGGAAACAGGATCATGCTTATAGAAATTAAAAGGTAGCTGAAATAACAACAGTTCTGAAACTTCATGCAAATAGCAAGCTCCATAGCCTCTGTGTTAGGAATAAGGAAATACTAAGATCGAATTCATCTGATTTAAACCAAACGTCTAGTCAAACAACTCAAGTAATCTCTAAACAGGGTGGGGTCTAGAGTTTAATAGATTGTGAAGTATTCAGCGAACAGCACATTTCTGTCTGTGGCTTAGCTTCTTCTCTTTGTGAAAGTACAGCAGAGCACTTTTGGAAACTTTTTCCCAATTTGCCTCAGGTAGCTCCTGCTGAGCAGAAGAGGGTAAGAAGAGCCAATAGAAGATGACAGAGGCCTCCTTTACAGCTCATACTCCAAATGAGGTTTTTCTAGTAGACAGTCACTAAAGACTTCTCTGTCTCTATGTCCTTCCTAGACATAATTTATAGTGCCCCAGGACCCAGAAAATAGCTGTAAGGAGGCATGAGTCAAATTGAGACTCATGGCTTTTTGCACCACCTTATCCCTAAATTGGCTCTGTTCAAAGTGAAAAGTGGAAAACAATTTTGTTGAGAAACTGGAGCAGCTTAGCCAAAAGTCCATTTACTGGCCCCTATTATCTATGGCAGAGTGTAATTTTTACTTCAATTTACATACTGAAGCATTCTCAATATTTTTTTTTTAAATTTGCTTGTGTATATTTTATATAACTGTTCTCCAGGGATTTATAAAGTCTGCCAAATTGTCATACAGTAGGGGAGATGGTAATTGCTATAGCACACAGTCTTATGTTTAGGCTGAAAGTGGTTATTGTTGAGGGCAAACTGTGGACAAACGTTTTTAGGAAAAGATGCTATCAAGGTTGCTTAAAAATAAATCAAATGATAAATCAGAAATTTACTGCAGTAAATTATGGGACGTGGTTTCTACAAAAAAAAAGAAGACACAAGCACAACCATAACTGTTCAACTGAGTTTGTTTGCTCATCCTCCCAGGCTGGGCTTGTCAGTAGAATTATTGAAGCAGACCATAAAATCCCTCAAATATGTTATCTGATAACAAGCCTCCCAGAAGCTCATGAACAATCTTCACTGTCTTTGTGAGATTAAATAAACCAGCTGGGACTCACTAAAAATGGTTCATGGTATACAATACTGTTAGTAGGTGGTTTCCATTAGCAATAGTTTGTAACAAAACTGCTCTTTATTGTTTGTTACAGTCACTGAATCTTCATAGGCATTATATTTTTATGAATACAATAAACAATGCTTACATAATACCCATGTGTGTAGAAAAAATTTGACATCTTGGTCTATTCCAAAAAACATTGGCAGTCAAACCTGTTCATCAGCGTAACATTTTGAATTTCAAATTTGTACAGTAATTTTATTGGTAGTTATCAGAGTATTATAAATTTGGTTGCTTTCATTTGTGTGCAAATTTCCAATATTCTCTGCTAAACACGATTAGGTCATTCATCTGCAGCAAAAAGATTTGAGCACTTCAGAACAGGCTTAATTCTGAGCATGTAACATCAAGGCATTCAGTTGAATACGCATGTATCTTAAGCATATACATTCTCTAAGCATATGCATAGGTGTTTTTGCTGGATCAGGACCAGAATACACAGGGCATTACAAACCAAGTCTGTGGGTAAATCTATTGAAATAAATGTTAAATGTGCTTAACTGCTGCCTTGGATTGTTACCTTTAAGTCTGGTTGGCTACTTTTTACTAGTCATCTTCAGAAATCAATAGTTTCTACTTCAGGTCTTCTGACTTCATCAAGCCATATACTCTGATTTTATTTTGATTATCCTACCACTAAAAGGATCTGGGTGTCTGCAAGATACATGGTGGAAGATAAGTTTATTTTTAAAAAAATGACAAAATAATTTATACTTTGTTTTTTAAAAACATCTTTAAAAAGAATCATTCTTGGGCTGCAATTTTTTACTTCACTGTTTGCACAGAAAATGTAACAGTGTATATTTGGGGTTTAATTAGGATTCTTATAGACCTCTGATCTTCAGAAAACAAGAGTTTGAACCGATGGAATGGCAAGAGTTAGAATCAATCTAAGTGCATAGTTTCAAATGTCCAACTGAAACCCTCATATGATGGTTTTCTGATATGACTTCCATCTTTTATTTTTAAAAGATAATGGAAGATTTTTTTAAAAACATCTATAACATTAATAGTGCATAATATCTGATCAGTTACATATATATATCACTGTTCACTGACAGAATATTGCCTATACTGCAGGAATATTAGGTACACTAGTTCGAATTTTAAAGTTGGAGGTCCAAATTTCATCCAAACATTATCTACTGATAAAAATGTTCATAAAAATCCAGCTCTTTTCCCTTAAATTCTTCAGTCATAAAGACAATCCTCCAGCAGCTTGCACATAGAAGCAGATGTTTTGAATATATAAGAATAGTTTAGGTGTACAATTAACACATTAACTTGTCCAGAAGGCACTGGGACTGGTGAAGTTTGAAGTTTCTACAGAGTTTATTCCACTGTCCTACCAGCCAGTGTAAAATTATGGTGTTTATCTTGGAGATTTTGCTCGCAGTGTTAGATAGCCTTGGCCCAGGTCATGGAGAGCTTTTATGACAAGAACAAAGACCTTGAACTGATTTGGTAATCTGTTGGGAGGAAAAATAGGGCAGAAAGGATAAACGATAATGTTTGAGATTGCTTGTGCTGTGGAGAAATGGCACTGGAGTATTTTACACTAGTTGGGGCTTCCTAAGTGTTAAGGATGTTATGTCCACTTATATAGGGTTACAGTACTCCAGATGAAAAGTGACATGTGTGAATCACTGAAATCAGGTTATTTTCTGACAAGAAATAATCACAATAATCAAGGTAAAGGCAGTACTGCACCAGAAGGATAACATAACTGCATCACTGATTCTAGGATCACTAAAGGTTGCTGGTTACCTAATTTCAGATTAACTGTAGATGTTGGGATGGGTTCACTTTGGCTGGTCACCAGGTGCCCAGTAGGTGCTGCTCTATCACTCCCCCTTCTCAACAGCACAGAGGGAGAAAAATACAATGAAAAGCTTGTGGGTTGAGATAAGGACAGGGAGATCACTCACCAATTACCATCGCAAGTAAAACGGACTAGGCTTGGGGAAATTAATTTAAATTATTGCCAATTAATAGCAGAGTAAGATAATGAGAAAAAAGAAAAAAATCTATAAACACCTTCCCCTCACCCCTCCCTTCCCCCCAGGCTCAACTTTACTTCTGACTTCTGCACCTTCTCCCCCTTAACAGTGCAGGGGAATGGAGTATGGGGGTTGTGGTCAGTTCATAACTCTTTGTCTCTGCTGCTGCTTTCTCCTCATGCTCTTCTGCTGCTCCAGCATGGGGTCTCACTCATGGGACACTGTCTTTCATGTTCTCCAACATGGGTCCTTCCCACAGGCTGCAGCTCCTCAAGAACTGCTCCAGCAGTCCTTTCCATGGAGTGCAGTCCGTCATGAACAGACCTCTCCAGTGCTGGTCTCCCACAGGCTTCAAATCCTGCCTCAAAACCTGCTCCTGAGTGAGCTCCTCTCCACACGCTGCAGTTTCCTGCCAGGAGCCTGGTCCAGCATGGGCTCTCTATGGGCTGCAGCTTCCTTCCAGGCACATCCACCTGTTCCAGTGTGGTGTCCTCCACAGGCTGCAGGTGGATATCTGCTCTACTGTGGACCTTCACAGGCTGCAGAGGGACAACATACATCACCATGATCCTCCCCACATGCTGCAGGGGAATGTTTGCTCCGGCGCTTGGATCACGTCCTCGCCCTTCTTCTTCTTAGTGTCTGCAGAGTTGTTTCTCTCATGTATTCTCACTTGTCCTTCCCAGCTGCTGTTGCGCAGCAGTTTTTACCCTTGTCATTCAAAAAAAGAAGTTTCATTTTTCTCAACATCTATCACTTCTGTTGTTTCTATAGTTTCAGAAAAACTCTTCCTGGATGCTAATGTACAACTTTGTAATAATGTCTTTGTAAGCAAGCTTTTATTTACTGGTTGTGTATCCTGCACCTAGCACAACAGGGAGCCAAACTTTCGAAACATCCAGATGCTTCAACAATACAAGCTATAAATAACAAAAAAGCAGGGTTAGCAGCATATAGTTTAACAGATTTATGAAGGGACAGGTGAAAAAACACAGATGAAATCAGAACCGAATGCGTCATGAAATAACGCCCAGCGTGAGTTCATTGTAGTATAGCATGAATATAACACAACTGTTTTTTAACGGGCTTGCAATTTGGAGGTGGTGAGATGATTTATGTTAATGGTTTCAATTTTTTATTAGGAAAACAGATGGGAATATTTGGATTTGCTGAAGAATTCCAGAAAGATTTTGTCATGGAGGAGAATCTTTCTCTTCAGTATTCTGTTCCTCACGCTATATTTCTCCCAAACCACAGAAGTCAAACATTCAAGGCAAGACGTTTCAGCATGGTAAAAGGGAAGAGCAAAATGATGTGACCATACTGACCATGCCTTTCACATTCTAATAAATTTTGGTCCAAAGGAATAGGTTTGCTCATTCCTTCCTTCAGCACAAAACATTGGGTAGAACTGTGCACTTATTCTTGAGACGGTAATAAAGGTATGTAATGAAGTGCAAATGTCATGTCTCTTCTCTGTGGAGCTCATATCGGGTATCAGAACTCACCTTTGAATTCATCTTTCTAGTTAACTTAAAATCCCAGCTGGTCAAGTTTCCACACAAATATTGTCAAAGGGCCAGAACTCATTCCTGTGAACTCCAGGTGTCAAATGGTGACTGATCACAAATTTCTTTGGAGAACAAGGACTCTTTTCCTCCTTCATGATAGAAAAGATTTCACCAATCCAAACATTTCTGCAGCTTGTAAGTTGTTAATGCGATATACTTAGATAAGTATCTGGCTTTTGTCATGGGGAATGAGCAACTTCAGTGACAAAACAAAGGAAAATGGAACTTTAAAGCATGGAAAAATCTTGTGGGATCAATAGATGTGTAAACATCAGAAGCAGCATGAGGTTAATGTTCACTGCTGTTTCAATAAGTGACTTTCAGCATGGTGAGATTTCATTGTATAGAAGCTGATCCAGTTTGCTGTTCTGAAGGCAAGAAAGAGTTGGTTGAGTTAGGTACCTACAATTAGGCAGATTGACTGAGCTTATGTCTTTAAAGGAGTTAAAAAAGAATGAAAAAAAGTACAATATATATGTTGTTCCTGCCATCAGAACAAGTATTATTATTGCACATGTGTGCAACTTTTGTAATATTTCTATTTTTAAGCAATTTTGAAAGTGCCAGATCCACCTATTTGCTGGCTTCACTCGTGCAACTCTGAAGCCAAAGAACTTGACATCCTTAATGTTTTAGAATGCCTCAAGTTTTGCAGAAACTTGTTCTTTGACCCTGACAAATGGCAAGAAAAATAAATACATTCTGTACAGTTTTGGCATAGCAGTTTCATTAAAGATTTGTGAATAAGTCCCTTGGAACATAAATGAACTCCACAAGTAACTTAAGTCACAAGATCCAAGAGCTGGATGACTGCCAAAATTCATCTAGAGAGTTTTTTCAGGTTGACAGTGTAGCACTTGTAAATGTAAATGTGATTTAAATTAAGAATAGAATTCTCTTAAAAAAATTATATACTACCAATAGTTTATTAAAGTACTGCATGGGTTTTATTTTTTTATTTTATTTTTCTATATACGAGCCAGACTATAATATTTTGGAAACTCAATCAATATGCAGTAAAAAGAGTCTAAGGTATTAAAATTTACTAATAATCTTATTTTCCTAATTTATCCACACAGGAAACATTATATAAATTATGTTACATTTAACCAAGGAGAAACATATATTTAAGAACCTCTGTCGCTGTCTCTTTACGGCATTTATACATATATGTGTCTTTTACGTCCTTGAATAGTCCCGGTAACTTTAAAATGTGCTTACTTTCTCTGCTGAATCATTGCTTTGTTTGATATTCTTCTGTTGCATGCAGCATTCTGCTTAATAATAGACAACGGAGAGCTGAATATTGTAGGCTGCTGTATCGGGTTTACATGGCAATGTTTTGGTAGCCGGGGGGGCTGCAGGGGTGCCTTCTGTGAGAAGGTGCCAGAAGCTCAGATATTCTTAAAAACTACTAACATTTTGCAAGAACTATGTTCCTTGTATAAAAAAATAATGTTTAAAAAGACTCCTAAAGAGACAACATGTCTCTATAAACCAATTATCACTTTGTTGGTGTTCTGAAAACAGTGGTCTTCACCCTTTCTATTCCAAAATTCTTAAGTATTAATTATTTCAAAGTTTCTTCTGATATAAACCAGAAACATGGACGTGCCTATCATCAGGTAATAGAGGTAAGAGAGAAGAGGTCATTTTATCTTTTAGTTACTGATGGCAAGTAATCTGCTGTAACTATCTTATCTATTGTTTTTCTGTATCTTTTGACATCTTCAACAATTTTGCATTCATTTCCTTAATTTGATTTGCCTGTTCTAGTTTGGGGAAGGTAATGGGAAAGAAAATAAGCCTTTTTCACCTTTTCTGAAAAGGAGAAAGTATCCGTACTTCATTTGCTAAAAACATATTACATGCTGTATTAAGATAACTAGAAATATAACTCAAGTTGTAAAAAGCAGTGCTTAGAAACATGCCAGACATTCTTAAATAAGTGGGAGACTCCCAAAGTGCAGAGACAGCATCAGCAATCAAACTAACCAAACACTTCAACCGTCTAAAGGGTCATGATGTTATTTAATAATATTTTTTCTATTTTCTGATTTCTTGTGAGTACTCTTCCTTTCTCCATACATACTGCACTTACTCAGAAAATCTGGCTACATTTTGTGCAGGTCAGCTTTCAATTATAATTAAAGCTGAAACACTGCTACATATCTCAACCAAACAGTTTTCTTTTTAAATCCTGATGTTGATTGTAAATAATGCAGAGTAAAGTCAGAGACTGGAACTGTGTGAGGCATGGAAAATATGTGACTTCTGCATGTGAAACAGGGTAGTAGAATGCCACATCATTCATATCTCCTGTCTCATTCCTGTAATGCTTCACTCATGAGAGGAACACTTTAAAAGTCAAGAAGCAATCAAGGGGTGAATAGTCTCACAACAGCACTCAATGCAAAATGGTAAGCACCTGCCTATTATATCAAGGAGGCAGAGGGAGGGGAGAGAATCTTTATTTTTTTAATTTCTTTTTTTTTGTTTAAATCATGCAGGTGTTCTTTTCCTTTTGATTCTTTAAATGAAAGCATCTGTGTGATGAACTTAATTCAAAATAACTATAATTTGCATATTCTTTCTTCTTTTAGTAGTTTGTGGGTGGAATCAAGATGAGAAAACAGATGCTTATCCTGTTATGATACTCACAAGGAAATACCCTTTGCCCACTGGAGTGTTCTGATAATCAGAGTTGCAAGCGATATTGAATCTTACTGAGTGTAACATGGAACCAATGCCTTGTTACATTCCCATAGTAGTTTATGAATGAACTGTGCACAGAAACTGTATTTTTTTCTATTGTATTTTCCTGTTCCTACCTCCTATTTAGTGAAAAATAGCAAAGTTGACTCCCTTTACTTTTGATAAAACACTTTTTGAAACAGGAGAAGTGCAAGGCCATAAATTACTGAGAAGATGCATTTCCAGTGTACCGTGGGTACAGGACTCTGAGAATAAGAGATGTTGCCTAATATTTTAAGACCCTTTCTGAGAGCATTAAATAATTGGATTTTTCTCTTCTTGCTTCTCCTGCTTTCTTCAAGTTCTGCTTAATGAACAATGTGGTACCACTAAATTTATCAGAAGAAAATATCCATCTCAGCAGAATGTCTTGCCAGCTTATGCTTGTCAGATCCTCAGAAGGAATATACACTTATATTTACTTGGGTATGCAAACATCTACCAGCTCAGGTAGGGAGGGACACTTCTGTGATAACAGCTTGATAAAATTTTGGCAGTATGCTGTTGCAGTTAACACTTCCTTTTGGGCATTATTTAATAGTGTTTGCCAAGTGTAAATATCAACTGGCTGCGGAAGCTCAGTCATCTGGGAAGAGGTTGATCCAGAACAGAGCTAAGATATATTGTTGGGCTGTCAGAGAAATCATCATTAGCTGGTTTATTGACTAAATACAAACTCGTAACACCCAGCCAAGACTTCAGTCTTGCTCCTTAAGGATCAGCAGTTGGTGCTACATAACCCAAGGCTCCTCGAGATGTCTGCATGGTAACTTCAGAGGGCTGAGACCTTTAATCCTTCCATCTGAGCTCAGCTTCTGCTATCAGATCAATGCCCCTTCTGCCCAGCAGCAGCTGACACCACCAGTGTTCATTTTCATACTAAAGTTACACTTTTCGTTTGAACTGTGTAAACTCTCATTTCTATTGCTGGAAATTATTTGCATTAGAAATAGCAACCTGAAGCAGGAGTTGAAAGAAGATTTAGACATCAAAGCATGAATCCTTTACCATAGTAAATATTTTAGGTCTTTGTTACAAAACTGTGCTTAACAATTTGCTTATGTCTCTTTGATGCTAATTATTCAGTAAGGGAACACCTCACAACTAAAGTCACTTCAGCACAGCACTGTAAATGTGACCTTCTTTTCATGTTATTCCTTAATTCCTGTAACTTCATAAAGGCATGTCAATTAAGCAAAGTAACCACTATCTTGTTTTCTACCCTCCTCAATGTTCCAACTACCAGTCAAAAAAATCCTACTTCCCATTGCCACCAGCTGATTCTCATTGCCTAATCAGGCTGATTTGAGCAACTGAGAGAAAGAACATTCAAAGGATTCCTTGAGGGGGCTAATGCTGGCTTTATACTACCTTTACCTGCTGTCACAGCATAGTAGACTTGTTGAGAGAAGGAAGAAAAGACAGTGAATTGTCTGATGCTTGCCAACAAAACTGTGAGCAAAAGAAAGAGAGAAGAACACTAGAGGACTCCCAGAGAGCTCAGAGTAGAGAAGGGGGATGGCAAAGCAAGCAGCTCTGGGAGTGTGATGAGTGAGGGAGAAAAAGACAGAGAGGAGAACTGAGAAAAATCTACCTCCTAGGGAATGGCAAAGAGATCATCTGCATGCAGCTCAGGTTCAGTGGTAAGGAAAGGGAGGCAATAGACAACAAATGCAAAATGATATGTTGGCAAAGTATTTGAAATCAAAAATGATAGATCCAAGTAGTGAGGAAGAATCAAAATTGCAGAAGAAAAGTGGTGAGATTGTACATTAAAAAAAAAAAAAAACAACAACAGGATAAGGTTTCAGGGGAAGCAAGTGGGTAGAAGGAAGAAAATTAAAAAGATCACAGAAGATTGCAAAATTGGTGGAACAGGAATTTTTAACTTATGGGAAAAGAATGAAGAGTTGAGGCTTTTTATGAAGGTGGACTCTGTGGGTGTTGCAGTTGAGAGAAAGGGATTAGTAGTGTGTTATCACTGAAGCAGAGTATAAAGAGGCAGAAGAAAATTTCAGGATACATTATTTCCAGACAGGAAGAAAATCTGAAGTGACTGCACGGAAAGGCAGAACCAGAATAAGGTGGAAGAAGAAAAATTATAAAAACTTAATAGATTATGGGAAATGAAAAGTGAAAATGGTACAGCAGTTAGGGTCCAAAGGAAAATGCTAAAGAATAGGTAGAAACACTAAGATCTAATTTCAATTATACTGTTAAATGAACTGTAAAGTTCAATCAGCGTGAAAGGTTGAAACTTTGCAAGCATTAAAAGAGAGATGTAATGCTTGATTTATCTGAGAGATCACTCTGGCCTTGTGTCTATCTCTCTTCACACTGTCTATAGAGAATATACAGTGATAGGAGCCTAGAAATAACAAGGCATCACAACTTTGACTTTTTAATATATTTGTTATTTAAGACCTCCCCTAGAAAGAGTGGAAGTTAGAGCACCAGTGGCCAGCCAACACCAGATATCTCATCATTGCTAGAGGTGTCAGAATTGCATCAGGAGGAGAAATAATTGGGATTTTTAGGGAAAAAAAACCCTGTAGAGAAACTTCCCCAGTGTGCATTCACAACTTAGAATCATTAGCTTCAGAAAATCTTGGCTGAGTGTTAAAACTGCTCTGAGCAGAGTATTAGAGATTTTTCTGGAAATCCCAAAACTTCAAATGCTAAATTAGCTATTCAACTTAGTTGGATTTGAAAAGCAATAAAAACCTACATTGTAGATAACAGCTAGGCAGTGTAGGTAGTTTTCCTTCAAATAACTGTAAAATGATCAGAGGGATACTATTTTCAAATGAGTAGGAAATTGCTAAATTAGCCGTAAAGTTGATACAGTACCACAGAGATGAAAGTTTTATTTAAACCTTGACTTAAAACATGTTTGCTTGCTTTGTATTATTAACACTTCAAATCAATGATGCATAAGGTATGTGGAAAACAGTTGTTTAATGCTGTATTTGGTAGACAACATGTGCCTTTCTTAATTTATTGCCATATTAATCATAAAAAGATATAAAAACTATTCCAATCTTTTAAAGAAGAAAATACTTCAATAATTTTCAGTCAAGATTTTTCATGACATGGATTCTCTTAAAACACCTCAGTTTGTTGAATCAGCATCTTCTGATGAGCAATTTCAGGTTATTCCTAACAATCTTCATACTTCTTCCATACAGAAATGAAGAATTTTCTTAGAGAATGCTACTCTGAGGCCAGACGGCATGTGAACCAGTGGGATACTACAAAAAGGTATGCCTTACAAGTGTGTGGTGCTATTTCAAAACAGAATCATAGAATGGTAAGAGTTGGAAGGCATCTTAAAGATCATCGAGTTCCAACCCCCTGCCATGGGCAGGGACACCTCCCACCAGACCAGGTTGCTCAAAGCCCCATCCAGCCTGGTCTTGAACACTTCCAGGGATGGGGCATGCACAGGTTCACCAAAAGACCTGTTCCAGTGTCTCACCACCCTGACAGGAAAGAATTTTTTCCTCATATCTAATATAAAACTACCCTTTTTCCATTTAAAACCACTACGCCTCACTCCCTGATAAAGATACCCTCCCCATCTCTCCTGTAGGCCCTCTTCAAGTATTAGAAGGCCACTATAAGGTCTCCCTGGAGCCTTCTCTTCTCCAAGCTGAACCACCTCAACGGTCTCAGCCTGTCCTCATAGCAGAGGTTCTCCAGGCCTCTGATCATCTTCATGGCCCTCCGCTGGACTTGTTCCAACAGGTCCACTTACAACAAGTGGGGTCTTACCAGAGCAGAGTAGAGGGGTAGAATCACCTCCCTTGACCCTCTGGCTACACTTCTTTTGATGCAGCCCAGGATGCGGTTGGCTTTCTGGGCTGCAAGTGCACATTGCTGGGTCACGTTGAGCGTCTCATTCGCCAAGTCCTTCTCCTCAGGGCTGCTCTCAATCTATTCTCTGCCCAACCTGTATTTGTGCTTGGGATTGTCATGACCCAGATGCAGGGCCTTGCACTTGGCCTTCTTGAACTGCATGAAGTTTGCACAGGCCCACCTCTCAAGCCTGTCCAGGTCCTTCTGAATGGCATCCCTTCCCTCCAGCGTGTAGACCATGCCAGACAGCTTGGTGTCATCGGTAAACTTGCTAAGGGTGCACTCTATCCCACTGTCCATTTCTCCAACAAAGATGTTAAGCAACACTGGTCCCAGTACTGGCTCCTGAGGAACAACACTCATCACTGGCTTCTACTTGGACATTGAGCCATTGATCACAACCCTTTGAGTGCGGCCATCTAGACAGTTCCTTACCCACCGAGTGGTCCATCCATCAAATCCATGCCTTTCCAATTTAGAGACCAGAATGTCATGCGGGACAGTGTCAAACGCTTCGCATAAATCCAGGTAGATAACATCTGTTGCTCTCCCCTTATCTACGAACACTGTAACACCATCGTAGAAGGCCACCAAATTTGTCAGGCATCACTTGCCCTTGGTGAAGTCGTGTTGGCTGTCACCAATCACCTTCTTGTTTTTTATGTGCCTTAGCAGAGATTCCAGGAGGATCTGCTCCATGATCTTGCTGGGCACTGAGGTGAGACTGACCGGCCTGTAGTTCCCCGGGTCTTCCTTTTTTCTCTTTTTGAAAATAAGGGTTATGTTTCCCCTTTTCCAGACAGCAGGAACTTCACCAGACTGCCATGACTTTTCAACTGTGATGGAAAGTGGCTTAGCAACTTCATCCACCAGCTCCCTCAGGACCTGTGGATGGATTTCATCAGGTCCCATGGACTTATCTACCTTCAGGTTCCTTAGATGGAGCTCTTCTTTGAAAAGGTTCATTCTTAGGAGAAGCAGCTGTGTAATCAAGTGAACTGATGGTCTTAACTCTGGACGATAAATCATTTAGATTCATGTGTATAACATCTGCCAGTAGGTTCTTGCCAAAGACCTTTATCTTTTCATTGATTGCACCAGGAAGATAGGTGTTTAACTTGAGTTTTCTCAGGAACCGTGCTGAAGCCAGGAATTTACAGCTTTTTAGGTGTTGGGTAGAAAAATTCACTGAACTTCAGAATTAACTACAAAATTCGTTTCCTTCCTTACATCCTTCCTGGAGTCACTCCATATTTGAAAAAAATCATTTGCAGTATGATGACCTATCTCAGCCTCTTCTAGAATTATGTTTGAATAGCTTTCAGTTTTCTCAGTTATTTTCAATATTGATAATTAAACACAAAATAAAACATAATTCTTGGCTTGTAAAAAGCAGAGCATTCAGTAATTTGTCCTCTAGTTGGCATAAAGGGTGTTTTTTATGCAAATGATCACATTGGCATTCAAAATGCAGTTTTTATCAGTATTTTACAAAATTCTTTTGAATTTAAAATTTTCTCTGAATTTCCTTTCTCGTAGGCTAGAATTCTCTTTGAAAACTAACCTATAAGGAACAGAAACACATCAGAAATTTATCTAAAATAAGAAGAATTCCTAACAGAAATTTCTTAGAAATATTTACTCAACGGTAATTTTTACTTTTACTTCCCTCCAACGGTGCCTTAAGGTCAGATTTAATTATGAATAAACTGTAAGCAGAACAGAAAATCAACCATAATTTTGCATTTGTTTTAAACATAACCAGGGCACAAGTTCTTTAAGCTCTTGTCTCATCTTCTAGCCTTTTGCGAGTTCCTCTAATGAACTGCAGAAAGGAAAGGATGATGTTATTCCCTTAGTGTTGTTCATTAATACTATAAACTAAGTTGTCATTTGGGACTAACATGCTCTCCTGTTCTCCATGGTGCTCTTTCATTGTTCAGCTCTGCAGTGACAGTAGCTGTAATTGCAAAGATGTTTTTTAACCCTTTCAGTAAGTTATGAAAGGGTGTTCTTTGGTGACATTACCTGTCAGTCACACCAGCAGTCATACAGCTGTCTGACAAGGGCCTCTGGAACCTATTAAAACTGCATGAAACCCCCCCATGTTATTATGGGAACTCACTCAACTTTTTTGCAATTCATTTTTCCTCATTATAAAACAAAGTCTGAGGGATAACAGGGTCAGAAAACAAAATGCTTCTTGATAAGAATAGGTTGACAGGAAATGCTGGAGGATCATTCCTTTGCTGTTTTGAATTGCTTATAGTAGCTTCAAATACTTCTCCAGTGTATTTTGGTGATACCATTGATGATAGATTACAAAACTGTCATAAGAAATCCTCAACAATTAAAAGGAAATTGGGACTTGCCATTACAGTACTGCATCAGTTCTGAGCTTTGAGAATTTGTCTTGGCCTTCATATGTGACGATGAGTAGCTCATTACTCAACATTTTTCTCTTGGTATTTCTACAAATATCAATTGGAAGACAGAATAATTTCACAATTTTGAATATGTCTTCACTAAGGTTTGTAATGCATTTATACCAGAGACAGAGTGTGACTCTGACTTGTGGGTCCGCACAGGGAGTCATCCAGTTACCTACCCCTTATTTCCGGAACCTCCCTGAATGACATTTCAGATGCAACTAATAACATAATATGCATTACTTTTCATTCTGATTAGTATCAAATAAAGTTATGTGAATTTTTAGAACTGATAATAGAAGTTGTCAATCATATCTAGCATTCAGCTTTAGTTTTAATGAAAATTGACATCCAAAATTGACATTTATTTGGGGCTATTCATACTGACATTTATTGCTAATGATAATTCTTCATTGGTTTTCATACTTCGTAGAATCATAGAATGGTAAAAGTTGGAAGGCATCTTAAAGACCATCAAGTTCCAACCCCCCTGCCATGGGCAGGGACACCTCCCGCTAGACCAGGTTGCTCAAAGACCCATCCAGTCTGGTCTTGAACACTTCCATGGGTAGGGCATCCACAGCTTCCCACGCAACCTGTTCCAGTGCTTCATAGTGAAAAATTTCTTCCTCATATCTAATCTAAATCTATCCTCTTTCCATTTAAAACCATTACCCCTCGTCCTATCACTCCACTCCCTGATAAAGAGACCCTCCGCATCTCTCCTGTAGGCCCCCTTTAGGTATTGGAAGGCCACAATGAGATCTCCCCAGAGCCTTCTTTTCTCCAGGCTGAACAACCCCAACTCTCTCAGCCTGCCCTCATAGCAGAGGTTCTCCAGCACTCTGATCATCTTCGTGGCCCTCCGCTGGACTTATTCCAACAGGTCCATGTCTTTCTTGTGCTAAGGACTCCAAACTGGATGTAGTGCTCCAGGTGGGGTCTTACCAGAGCAGAGTAAAGGGGTAGAATCACCTCCCTTGACCCTCTGGCTACACTTCTTTTGATGCAGCCCAGGATGCGGTTGGCTTTCTGGGCTGCAAGTGCACATTGCTGGGTCACGTTGAGCTTCTCATCAACCAACATCCCCAAGTCCTTCTCCTCAGGGCTGCTCTCAATCTATTCTCTGCCCAACCTGTATTTGTGCTTGGGATTGTCATGACCCAGGTGCAGAGCCTTGCACTTGGCCTTCTTGAACTGCATGAGGTTTGCATGGGCCCACCTCTCAAGCCTGTCCAGATCCTTCTGGATGACATCCCTTCCCTCCAGCGTGTAGACCATGCCAGACAGCTTGGTGTCATCGGCAAACTTGCTGAGGGTGCATTCAGTCCCACTGTCCATTTCTCCAACAAAGATGTTAAACAGCACCGGTCCCAATACAGACACCTGAGAAACACCACTCATCACTGCTCACCACTTGGACATCGAGCCGTTGACTGCAACTCTTTGCATGTGGTGATCCAGCCAATTCCTCATCCACTGAGTGGTCCATTCATCAAATCCATGTCTCTCCAATTTAGAGACAAGGATGTTGCATGGGACAGTGTCAAGGGCTTTGCTTTTTCTTTCCTTGCATCAGTTGGTGTTCACTATCTGAGGGAACTGGCAGAAGTGCTTGCGGAGCCACTCTCCATCATTTACCAGCAGTCCTGGCAAACTGGGGAGGTCCCGGCCGACTGGCGTCTGGCAAATGTGATGCCCATCCACAAGAAGGGCCGGAAGGATGATCCAGAGAACTACAGGCCTGTCAGTCTGACCTCGGTGCCTGGGAAGATCATGGAGCAGATCATCCTGGGTGCCATCATGCAACGCATGAGGGACACCCATGCGATCTGGCCCAGCCAGCACGGGTTCACGAGGGGCAGGTCCTGCTTGACAAACCTGATCTCCTTCTATGACAAAGTGACCCGCTTGCTGGATGAAGGAAAGGCAGTGGACGTTGTTTATCTGGACTTCAGCAAAGCCTTTGATACAGTCTCCCACAGTATCCTCCTGGAGAAACTGGCTGCCCATGGCTTGGATGGGAATACCCTCTGCTGGGTTAAAAACTGGCTGGAGGGCCGGACCCAGAGAGTGGTGGTGAATGGAGTTAAATCCAGCTGGCGTCCAGTCACGAGTGGTGTCCCGCAGCGCTCGGTACTGGGGCCAATTCTCTTCAACATCTTTATCAATGATCTGGACGAGGGGATCGAGTGCACCCTCAGTAAGTTCGCAGACGACACCAAGCTGGGTGGCAGTGTTGATCTGCTGGAGGGTAGAGAGGCTCTGCAGAGAGATCTCGACAGGCTGGATCGATGGGCCGAGACCAACGGGATGAGGTTTAACAAGGCCAAGTGCCAGGTCCTGCACTTCGGTCACAACAACCCCAGGCAGCGCTATAGGCTGGGGGCAGAGTGGCTGGAGAGCTGCCTGGCAGAAAAGGACCTGGGGGTGTTGGTCGACTGTCGGCTGAACATGAGCCGGCAGTGTGCCCAGGTGGCTAAGAAGGCCAACAGCATCCTGGCCTGTATCAAGAACAGTGTGGCAAGTAGGGACCGAGAGGTGATCGTCCCCCTGTACTCGGCACTGGTGAGACCCCACCTCGAGTACTGTGTCCAGTTTTGGGCCCCCTACCACAAGAGGGACATTGAGGTGCTGGAGCGGGTCCAGAGAAGGGCAACGAAGCTGGTGAGGGGTCTGGAGCACAAGTCTTACGAGGAGAGGCTGAGGGAGCTGGGGTTGTTCAGTCTGGGGAAGAGGAGACTGAGGGGAGACCTTATTGTTCTGTACAAGTACCTGAAAGGAGGCTGTAGAGAGACGGGGGTCGGTCTCTTCTCCCAAGTCACAGATGATAGGACAAGGGGTAATGGCTTCAAGTTGCGCCAGGGGAAGTTCAGGTTGGATATTAGGAAACATTTCTTTACTGAAAGGGTTATCAGGCATTGGAATGGGCTGCCCAGGGAGGTGGTGGAGTCACCATCCCTGGAGGTATTTAAGAAACGTGTAGACATGGTTCTTCAGGGCATGCTCTAGTGTCCAAGATTACTGGTTTGTGGTGGGGTGCTGTGTGGGTGGGTGATGGTTTTTGGTTTGGTTGTTGTTGTTGTGTGTTCAGGTGGTGGGTGGTGGTTTTGTTTGTGGTGTTTTTTTTTTTTGTTTTTTTGTTTTTTTTTTTTTTTACTGTTGGTTGGACTCGATGATCTCTGAGGTCCCTTCCAACCACTACGATTCTGATTCTGATTCTGATTCTGATCTGTAAATCTAGCTGCAAATCTTGTCAAGAAAAAATATAAAAAATTAATTACAGTTTTCATACATATTTACATAATTCAGCCCCAAAATAAAGTTGTAAGAGTTGTAAAAGCACAAAATAATTATGAAAATAAACAGTGGAATTCACCAAGTCTTCACTGAAATCAGTTTCATCAGATTCTTCTCTCTGTCACAACCAGAAGTATTGCTTTTGTAATTTTCACAGTTGTCTTTACTGAAGTAAAACAAATTCAGATGTTCATGTTCAAGCTGAAATTTATTTTTTGCCTAGAATTTTTCTAAACAGAACTGAATGAATGTGCAATGCTTATAGGTGTAGTAGGAATAGATCAGGTGCAAAATACCAGGCTACTAAGCTTTGGAAATGGTTGCTGTTTATATTTTCAATATAAATGACTTCTGATTTCCACACCTTTTGTTATGTAGAAATATATTTGCCTTAGCACTTTGTGTGACTCAAATCTTTGACATTTGAATTTTCCCTCACACCCAGCACTTTGCACTTCAAAACAAAACTTCATCTCCAAACAGTTTTCTTGAAATATTTTTAGGTCTGGTTATAGCAGATTTGTCTCCAAAGCTGAGCAGAAATTATTCATTTCTACTATATTATGTTTTTTAAATAAAATTGCCTTTACAGTTGCCTCAGCATCAGAAAAACAATAATTTGCATCCATGTTTCTATTTATTTTGCTCAAGATGCTCTCATTTGCTTTGTGGGTCAGGGGAGCTTCAGCATCAGAAAAACAATAATTTGCATCCATGTTTCTATTTATTTTGCTCAAGATGCTCTCATTTGCTTTGTGGGTCAGGGGAATAGCTTCCTTTTCTTTTCTGAATAATACACACTTTCTCCAGAGTTGAAAGTACAAAACAAAGTGTTGCATTGATTTTGCTTTGATTTTTCCCATCTTTCAGCAGGTGTTTAAGTTTCCTCATGTTTCAGATGTGTCAGTTGAATCTTCTGAAGCAAGAGAATTGGCAGCGTTTTCCCAGTCATTGTGCATGTACCATGCTGACACCAGCCAGGAAAACTACTGTGTCAGAACCTGTCTTGAGGGAATATGCAAATACGTTTTAGCAACTCTATTCTCTGCATGCAACATCAAAATAGACGCTTTCCTTCTCTTCCAATTCATTTGAATTATATGAGTAATAAGCAAAAAAATTTTGTTGAGATCAATATAATCTCCAATCTTTACTGTGAAATCAACTGCTATATGTGTATGATGAGAAATGTAAGGATCATGTGACAGGTGCAGTTGCCCTTAAATTGGAACTGCAGCAGTGTCCAAGGACTGCTGAATCAGTGCGGACAAGCACATTGTTTCCCACAAAAACGTGTACTCTTGCAGAGTACTGTTTAGTAAAAAAGGCCCCAAAATGACATTTCCATTTAAATGATTGAAAAGTGGACAATTCAGGTTGTAAATAGTATTAGAGAGATACTTCTTGTAACAGGGGCTATGCTCTTAATCTTGCCAGGATTCCGCATGAGATTTGCTTCTTCACACCCATAGCTTAAAGCATTTGCTTGATTTGCAAGAGAAGAGGGGCTTGTCCTAGTGCTTGTACTAGTGCTTTATATGAGATTCCAGTCATTGTGAAAATCTGCTTTGCCTGTGTTTGCAAATCCAGACCACAAAATTATCACCATTAGCACATTTCTCATATCTTTTACTCCAGATTCTTTTGGCTCTGCACAACACTCTTCCAGCAACCTCTTCCACAGTATGAACTACCAGCTAGTCAGGCATGTTTCAGCCAACCTGAATGTCACATCATTTCCTGTTGACCTACTTAAGAGGAGATTCTTGCAAGCCAGTTTTGTAATCTTCTTGACAAGAAAAATTCAAGAGCATGAATATTCACTAAAAAAAACCCCAAACAACAGTTTACCATTTTGAACACAGACATCAGATTTTCATCAACTTGTTCATTTAAAACCAGGACTTGCTAGCCATTATCAATTAAAATAAATAAATAAACAAAACTAGAATGCCTGATTACATCTCTCAGAGAAGAAAAGCTTTCCCAGGATACAGAAAACAGATTATACTCACATGACTCCTTTTGAGTCTTCAGAGAAATTCAGATCAATTGATCTTAGGATGCTGCCTTTCAAGTTCTCCCTTTCCCCCTTCTCCAACTTTAATGTTTCTCTAAAGTCTTTTGAAAACTTCTGGGCATTTTTCCTTTCAACTATGAGTAGAATTGCAGCTGTTTTGAACTTACTGAGAGAAATTTCCCCATTCACTATTGTAGTCTATAGGGTTGATGCTGTGTCTCTTGGTAAAAATATCCTGAAATACTTACAGAACAAGGTCACTTTCTCTATAAGCATTACTGCTTGCTTAGGTTACCTTTCTGAAAATGAGAATCAAAAAAATAAAACAGTGAAAGTAAACAATAGAGACCTTGGAGAAGTATATATAGCAGAAACACCTTGATACATAGACAGTAGAATAGCTACAAGGAATAGAACATAAATTATAGTCAAAACATTTTATTTTCATCATCTAATCTGTCTGTCTGTCTCTGATTTCCTGTGACTTTGAAGAATTTGTGTGAGATTGTTAGGATTTATTTGCATGATAAGCTCAAGCTTCCAACTCTTTATATTCTGAGGATTAAGGATGAGACCAAAGTGGTGAAAAAATGAAGGATTTATTTTCTAACCTTCCAACTTTTCATCCTGATTCCTCACTGTTAGCTAGTGCTTTTCATGGTGCCTGAATCACAGTCATTTTTCACTCCTTGATTTTCTGCACGTTCTGCCCTTTCTTTCATCCATTAACTCAGCATGCACAGAAGTACTTTGTAGAGTTGATCCAGTCCTTTGTTCTTGCCTACAGTAATTAAGATTTCCAGGAGGCCATCCATCCATAGACTGGACAAAGCCAGACCTGCCTTTAAGCTCTTATAAGCCAAATATACTCCAATAGGTATACCAGTAGGCTTCTGTATTCATCAGTCAAATATTTTGCTAAGTTTTGCAATTTTCTTCATAGCTTTTCCAGCTCTACAACAGTTGAAGCAGAAAAAAAAATTGGTTCTGATAAACTTTACTAATAAATTTCATTCTTAACACTTTTATCTTAACCTAATTTTTATTACACATATTTAATTTTTCTGCAGCTACCTAAAATGGATTAAATTGGTCGCTTGAAATAAACTAAAATATCTTACTTCAGTTAACTTTCATTTTTGCATCTTGCACTATCCCACCTAATTTATGTTGTAAAAAATTTGAGAACGTCTTACTATTATTGAGTATTTAAACAACCCAATAGACGGAGTAATTTCTTTCAGATTTGAATATGCTAAAAAAGAAATATCCACATATGAAATAATGAATTGACTTTGGTTTCTGCAATTTGTGTCTTTCATTAGAGATCACATTAAATCCATCACATTTTTATAACCACTTTAAAGTCAGAGTGACACAGAAAATAAATTCTTTGATATGAACAGATTTGGGGGGTGATTTTTATAAGCATAAAGGTTATTTAAGCACTCACCTTTCATTTGAAGTCATCATACTTTAAGTATCTCATCCTTAATAAATAATGCCATCTGAAACTGTTGATATTGGTTTATGTTGCATAACAAAAAAACATATGCTGATTTATGCCCTAATATAATTTTTATTTGAGGGTCCACATAGAAAAGAAGTGAGAACATGAGGTCATTGGACAAAGAAAAATACCTGCCTATACAAATTTATCCAATTCTGGGAGACAACATGCGAGCAATTACTGCCAGCAAGATGTAATATGCAAACAACTGAGAAAACATTTTCTGAGCTGTTGTTTCTTGACTTTCTCTGAAACCCTGGACATTTCAAGTTGATTTTAGTGATTTATTTTAGAACCAATGATTACTGGATTAATTTGATTTGGGGATTACAGTATAGCCAGCCAACAGATCTCCAGAAATGAAGAATAATTTGGAAACACATAAATTACTGTACCTGAGAGTCATTGATCTAGGAGGAAGATTGACCTACTTAAAGGTGACATGGAGACACCCACATCAAAAAAAGGCAAAGTAGGAGAACAGCTTGACAGGTTGTCAGCTAGCACTACAGGCATCCCAAAACAATCTTGTAAGGAAAGTTTGTTCATCTGTCTGTGACTGAAATTAACTTTGTTTCCATTTTTTCCATGTAAAACCAACAATACGTCTGAGACAATTTTATTTCTCTTTAATTTATTTTTCACTTTACGCCTCCAAGCAAAAGTCAAATTATCATTAACTTCCTGTAAACATTTATTGTTATATTAAAATTGGTAAGAAATCTGATTTCTATTTTGAAAGATTCATCCAAAGTCCTTTCTGTCTAAAGAGGAAGAAAATATCATAGAGAACGTTAACTATGATGTCCTTTAGAGAAAAGGAATTTTGGTGCCACACTGGATTTATGTTAGTTTTATATTCATTTTTCTCAACAAGTTTGATATGGTAAAACATTGTGGTTTGCACTTTATTCACACCTCAAATCCTGGGAAATGCATTTTGGGAGCTTCTCTTTTCTATACACAGTTACCATCACAGAATATGCTTCCTGGAGTTTCCCACCTGAGAAATCACTGAAGTGATCACTTACAACTCCTCAGATAATGTATTTCTTTATTATATCATACACAGCTATAAAATGCTACAGAATAGTGTTAAGTGTAAAATTTGGACCTTTGGAAGAGAGACACATATTGTACAGAAATTTAGCAAAGCAAATTTTAGTAAAATAAACCATTTTTCAATGCACGTAGTAATCAGAAATCTCAGTAGAGGCAGACATAGTAGACATACTGTCTCATGAGACCAAAAAACAGGCAAAAGCTGTATACGGCCCCTTAACATCAGGCAGGGTGACAGAAATAATGGAAGTGAGTCACCAAAGGGACTATATTCAGTGTAATGTTATGGAACAGATAATTAATTCTTCACTAGACTGTCATTCTGCCTTTTTTTTTTTTTTTTCTCAGTCTAATCTAATAGATTCAATCTTTAAATTTAAAAGCTATACCAATAAGTACATATACAAAATAGTTGTACTGTATCGATGCATATGGTAGTGGGACTTTTGCTAGCTGGACCAGTTTTCAACATGTGAGGGGAGTGTGAATTATTGCTGTAGTGACAGTGGGGTGCAGTTCGCTGGTCATGAAGAGAAATCATTAACTCCTCACAGCATCAATTTGTTGCGAGGACTGTGTTCACAGTAGTGCCAGACAGTATACTGAGCACTCACAGCCCTCACTGACATCAACCAAGTAAACTGTGAGCACTCAGTGCCAATGTTACTCTGAACATAGGACTATTGCAATTCTTCAGAAAAGAAATTTAGATTTATTTCATTGTTTTATTTTATGGGCATCAGTTACCAGGTTTCTCCAAGGCTATTCATTTAAGTTAATTCTGGGCTTTGCCAAACCTTGATTCTTCTGTTGCTTTAGTTTGTGTGAAATATACAGAAATAAACATCATCATATCATATCATATCATATCATATCATATCATATCATATCATATCATATTTGTTCTGTATATAGCTAAAAAAATGAATCCAGTATACACTAAACCTGTGATCTGTGCAATCTTGTCCCAGGCCTGAAGTGAACAATTGACATAAACTTCATGATTAATCACCCACTGAAACAATCAGACCATACAAACGCTGTCTTAAAAACTGAAGCGACAAGCACGATGGTTCATTATGGTTTTTTTCACACAATTAACATTTTCCACTTGATATTTGTCTTCCTGTTCTGTCTAAATGGCCTGGGTGTGGAGACCTTTTCCCCATCATCTTAAAATGTTGGTTTCTGCCTGTGAAATCCTCATGCCCCAAGGCAGAAGGCAGTGGGCAGGGCCCCACCGTGGGTACTGAGGAGTGTCCCAGCCATCCTGCCACATTGTGTGGGTGCTTTAACCAGAGTTAGAGAGAATTAAGAGTAGCTGACAGATTGCTGCCAGTTTACTGGTTTGAACAGAATAGTCACACCATAGACATGGAAATAGCTCCTTTCTGTTATCCTGAAGGCTTTCATCTTAGAACAAAAGGCTGAGATTTGTACATTATGAACTAAAAAAAATAATCCTTTGTAACCTAGTCCTTTTCACAATAAAAGCGATTTTTTCACAATGTCTTCTCATTAACAATATCCTCTTTTGGCTCTGTTAACTTCTCTATGTATTTTTTTTTTTTCTGGACAGTTTCCTGTTTCTTTTGGTATATTCAATATTTTGAGGTTAGCCTACTTTGCGATGTTAGGGTTTATATATATTGATCCACTCTCTTAACAATTTCATCTGACTTGTGAATTACATCCTCATCTTCCACTAATACTACATTCATCTGATTTTTTTTCCATTAGCCTGATTATTTTGCTGCCTTCAGTGCTTTTACTTCTGCAAATGGATTTCTTGATTTTTTTTCTCTTTTCACATAGCAGGCTGCCTTGTTCTTTTCATTTGGTTTGTTGTTGTTCCCCAAGCTGTTCATATGCCAATGTTAATTTATTTCAGTTTTGAATGGTTTTCACTTTAAAGTAACAGAGTGGAACCCTCTCACAGTAAAATATCTGCCTTTAAAGAAGAAATTCAGGGAGGTTCACCAGAGGTAGAATTGCCATTGGAATAAATTGTTTCTTTTGTTTTCATTCTAGAAATTGTGCTGATGAAGAAGCGTTCTAGGCTTAGCAAAGAATAAAGGGTTAATCAGACTGTGCTTTGCTTCTGCTAAGTTAAAACAGTTGCATGCGGTCGAAGATATTGATAAGGGGAAATAACACTCAAGGGTTAATAGCAGGGCCATTGCTTGGCTTAAACTGTGTATCTATAGCCTAAAGCTATTGCCAAGGGGTTTAGGTGTTTCTTTAAAGGATGTGCTGAAACCAGAAACTGGTCACATCGGCCTCGATGGGAGATAAGGGAACAATTGGTATTCAGTTGTCCTGACAGAGCCATCATCTGGTTTCCCAACCCCGTGGCCTGGAGCAACACATTAACATTAACAGCGAGAGGTACACAGCGAGGAAGACATATGGCCTTCATCCCCGAGACCCCCGGCCCACGACCACCAGGAGACACTGCGCGTGCGCAGCTGGGAGGAGTTAAAGGCGGAGACTGTGGAAATGATTTCTCGTAACTCATTGTAATAAAGACCGCCTTTTCGGGGAAAGGTTATGGATATGTATAGGCGCTCTTTGAATATGTAAGATCTGATTGTATAAATCCTAAGCTAACTGCCCCGATGGGTGCGCACGATTTTGGTGGGGCAACCCCCCCGTGCTGCCCGGTGCCGAATAAACATACCTGCTTTGCAACCTCACAGGTTGTGGAGTCTGCTTTCCGCATGTCAATATTAGGCCATGATCTAAGCAGCAACTTCATGCGACATTAAACACATGAATAAGCAAGTAGATTCCCATTTCCAGTTGCTTTTCAAATATATCTCCAAACATGCTTAACTTTGCCTGTTATACCTTAGTATCTACATGGCACATGACAGCAACATAGGCTGAGGAAAGGCTTAATAGGGAAAGAGAGGCATGGAGGTTGTCCTCCTTGACATGCGGTGGGGTTGCAGATTTACAAGTCCCTCCCTTCACCAGTTAGATGGAGCTCCTTCCACCACTGTATGCAATGCATCAATTGGATTATTTTCAAATAGTTCTATTTTTAACAACAATAACCTGTTTTGGATCTACCCCAGATTGTGTAACTGTTCCACGGTGAACTATTATGTTCAGGTCTGTGCTATAAAGAAGCCAGCAAACAAATGAGAGGGGTCCTCTGAAAGGAATGAGATTCTCATTAAGACATGTCTGAGCACTCCACTGCTGGTGGCAGGTGAGGAGGGATTGCAGTTCTCCAGGACCCCTGATTACCTTTCAGGTTTCCAAAAGAAAATGGACAAACCTGACTCTCCTGCCTTTATTCCTGTCCTCTTCCAGTCCTCTTTTATAGGACAGAGGGTGATTTGCAGCAACACAGAATGAGAAAACTATAGTCAGAAACAGATGCACCTAATTTTTCAGGAGGGTCTTGACTCAGGTTCCACTTGTACTTTGAAGCAATCTTCATGAACTAGTCATTTATTTCAAAACACCCAGTCTGACTTATTCTATCTTTTTGTGTTGACTTAGTAAAGGCAATAGTTCACACCCCTGTGCTGAGTCATTTTTGGATAGTGAAAGAGATGTTGAGCTGTGAGCACAGTCTGTGATGACAGAAGACAAAATCTATCAAAAAATATGAATTTTCCCAACTCCCAGTGTAGGCTAGACTATATTCATTTTCAGGACAGTTATCAGCTTGGTTAAAAATTTATAACTTTACACCACTGTGGGTTTTGAGAGTTTTAATTTTACCATTATTGGAGCAGTATTTCTTTCTTACTGATCCACAGTGGTACCCATCTTTTAACAAGCTTACCTGTTAACTTGTCTCCTAGTCAAGGAAAAAAATTATTTAGCCAGACTTTGATTTTTTTCACATTGATTCAAGTCCTGTTTACCCCCTTTAGTAATAAGAAGATTACACCAGATTCACCGTAGGTGGAATTATCTTCATTATTCTTCTGAAATTTTTGTATTCAAAGGGGGCTCTGAAACCTCCAGTATCAAATATATATAAATTAAAGGTATTGTTTAAAAATAATCGTATGAGAAATGTTAACAGTTTTAGTCCTAATTTTTGTCTGTGAATTCCCAATAGTCATGATTACCATACCCATTGGTGTACTGGAAAAGCTTCCCACAGTAGAGATAAATAACAGTTCGTAATGAACAGTGAACAATAAATAGAAAAATAAAAATAGATGAGGTGTAAGAGATGAAGATAAATATTTCTCCCCATCTGGCTAATATTAAAACTTTATACTAGGCAATAATACACTTATGAGAATGTTAGGAAAGCACTTGAAAAAGAGGGGAAAGCCAGTGTGACCTATTAATAATTAGAACATTTTCCCTGAGCAGAGCAATAAACTTTAACAAACTACAGAAAAAATATTAAAATGTAAAGAATTTAAATTAATATATGCCACATTTATTTATTTGAATATCAGATTTTTGAATGATTCAGTATCATTCCCAAAAGACACTGCTTTGTCGTCTGCAGGAAGAGACAGCTTGAGATACTGTGATGATGGGAAAAATTATCTTGGTGTGCAAAAAATGCATGATTTCAATTCTGTAACCAAAAGAGGAGAAAACTGTAATTCATGTCCTTTCTTCTTTCTGGATTTCAATTTTGGGAGAAATTAAGACCATAAAAATTTAAGGAGACAAAACTGCCTTTCATTTGGAAAAACAAATTCTAGTCTGTCAGACTAGCTGGCTAAATAAAGTAATTTTGTTAAAGCTTTGCCTGTAAAAAGAAATAAAGCAGGATAAATCCATGTTCAGCCGCCTTCTTGTGTATTCTTGCCTTACTTGGAATGGTTCAACAGATTACTAGACATGGGTTTCTGGAGAAGGCTGAGGTACTGAATGACTTTTTCGCTTCAGTCTTCACTGGGAAGGGTTCTAACCACACTGCCCAAGTTGTAAAAGGTGAAAATAGGGGCTATGAGAATGAAGAACCACCAACTACAAGAAAAGGTCAGGTTCAAGACCATCTAATGAAGCTAAAGGTACACAAGTCCATGGGACCTGATGAAATCCATTCACGTGTCCCGAGGGAGCTGGCGGATGAAGTTGCTAAGCCGCTTTCCATTATAGTTGAAAAGTCATGGCAGTCTCGTGAAGTTCCCACTGACTGGAAAAGGGAAAACATAACCCGCATTTTCAGAAAGGGAAAAAGGGAAGACCCAGGGAACTACAGCCTGGTCAGTCTCAACTCTGTGCCCTCATGAAGTTCAACCAGGTGGGAATCCCAAGCACAAATACAGGTTGGGCGGAGAATGGATTGAGAGCAGCTCTGAGGCGAAGGACTTGGGAGTGCTGGTGGATGAGAAGCTCAACATGAGCCAACAATGTGCACTCGCAGCCCAGAAAGCCAACTGCACCCTGGGCTTTATCAAAAGAAGCGTGGCCAGCAGGTCAAGGGACGTGATTCTACCCCTCTACTCTGCTCTCATGGGACCCCGCCTGGGGTACTTGTCTCCAGCTCTGCGGCCCTCAACATAAGAGGGACATGGACCTGTTGGAACGAGTCCAGCGGAGGGCCATGAAGATGATCAGAGGGCTGGAGAACCTGTCCTATGAAGACAGGTTGAGAGATTTGGAGTTGTTCAGCCTGGGCTGACAAGAAGGTTCTGGAGAGACCTGCTAGCACCCATCAAGTACTTGAAGGGGGCCTGTAGGAGAAATGGGGAGGGACTCTTTATCAGGGAGTGTAGCAATAGGATGAGGGGTAACAGTTTTAAACTGAAAGAGGGGAGATTTAGGTTAGATACGAGGAAGAAATTCTTTACTGTGAGGGTGGTCAGACACTGGAACAGGTTGCTCGGGGAACCTGTGGATGCCCCATCCCCGGAAGTGTTCAAGGCCAGGCTGGATGGGGCTTTGAGCAAACTGGTCTGGTGGGAGGTGTCCCTGCCCATGGCAGGGGGTTGGAACTCGATGATCTTTAATGTCTCTTCCAACCCAAACCCTTCTACGATTCTATGATTCTATGATTCTGTTCTCTCCCAGTGTAGAGTACCAGAGCATTTGCTTACTTGTAAGGGCAGGAAAGGCTGTAGTGTGGAGAGTTTATGGAGGAGCACAGCTGTCAGGAGGAAGAATTCTAGAGGAAACATACAATGTGTGGATGTGGCTGCAAAGGCAACTGCATTTTAAACTGTTCTCCAATATTTTGTCTTAAAGAAGAGAGTTCAGCTTTAGGAGCATGGTAGAACTTGCCGTACTGATAGCCTCAGCTGGACAGTAAGAGAAACACACAGACAAGGCAGCATCCAGAAGCAGAGCAAGCAAAGAGAATGCAGAATATCATGTGCAAACATGTAAACAATTCAGTGCAGTGAATAAAAATGATAAATGAAGCCAAAGCTCCTTTATGGGGGGAGTAGGGATGAGGTGGGGTGGAATAACATGAGAAACAGTTGCCTGAAATAATGATGAGGATACTGAAACAGTGACTTCTGAAATGAATAAAAAAAAAGAAAATACAAGCAGTGATTCAGCAGACAGAGATCTCCATTGAAGAAGATATCTGCAGTTTGACTCTAGCAAATGTAAAGAAATCCAGTGCACAGAAACTGCAGAAGGAGGCAACAACTCAACTGCCATATTTGCAATGATGCTATTAGATTAACGACCAATTCAATTCCGGCTGGTATACAGTCATCTGCAATGTAATCTGAGCAACACTGATAAACTGCAATATTAAATCAATGACCAATTTGATTCCAGATGGATTGTGGAGCCAGCCACGATGTAATCCTAGCAACACTGATAAGCAGAGAAATATAACAGTGTTACAGTGATGTACTCTAAAACTATCTGAGGCCAGTGGGAAAATGCAGGCTGTCAATAAGACACCATAAAACAAGAGACGATGCCATTTGGAATCTGGAGTAGCTGAGAGACAGAAGCAGCAATTGCTGTAGGGAAGCAGAGCAATACAAACTAATCAACTGGTCAGAATACAAAGTGAGACTACCCTCAAATGCAAACAGAGCTGGTTCCTCCCAGTAATCTAAAGAGAACAAGGAATGTGAAGATTAAAAAATAACCTCATCTTCCTCCCCCCAGGTAGTTCATAAGAATAAGAGATGTGAAGTTAATTTATCCCAGTGCAAATATTCGTTCTTTTATCGTATTAAAATAATTTCTGGAATATTGAATAAAATGAACCACCTTATTGGCAACTGTTTCCACATTACCATAGAGGCCAATAACTGGTTATGCTTGTAAACATAATTAGTATCACAATAGATCCTTCAAAGTACACTGGATCAAACACCAGAGTGATTAACAGCCATCACTTGTACCTGATGGTGTTGTTATTTTAAAGGATAGAGATTCCAAGAAAAATTATGTCCAGAACCATAGTATTATACTACAAAACAAATTATAAACAGACTTTGGAAGCCTGATGCTAGGTTCAGTTCAGGGAGGTTGAAGCTGATCAGAGCTGATCGCTTGTTTATGTATGCTTACCTTTTAGGAACCATACTAATGTACAGACAGAGAAACCAAAACAATGTAAAACATACAGGCCAAAAGATATGAATAGGTGATTTCATATTTGGTACACAGCTATCAGGAGTCTTAAACCCCTTTAAATATTAACACAGCCTGGCATTTGCAGCAAACTAATTTGGACAGGTAAGTAATGCAGCAGATCTGAAGAATAGAGAAGTTAAGCAGAGCACCTAGACATCCATTGTGGTGAGTCTTCAGAAAGAAACACAGCTGCAAAACAAAAATTGCTTAGCACTTTAAACGGTTCCTGAGCATTGCGAAGATGACATGCTCAAATTGTCAAAGATAAAATGATGAAAGTTTTTTCATCGTCCACACAACAGCAGATGGTTATGGTTAGTTTCCCAGGAACCTTAGAAAGTGACCAATCGAGCTCTTCTTTCCTCTCCCCCTCAACATAACCTTCAATGTCTCTCAACTTCTAAGATTCATTTCATATGCTACTCATGTGTTTTTTGGGGGCTTGATACAACATTTGGCTTCACTGATTCTACCCACATCATGGTACCTGATATCTGCATTTTGTGGAAGCAAACTCTGGGGAGGACATTCAGGCAAGAACTGTGACCAAAAGACTGAAACATACCTAACAGTACACTCAAGTATAGGGTCACAGCAGAATTCAGGTGAATCTTTCAGACGTTAGGGACTGATAAAGCATTGGGAAGACAGAGTTAAGAGACACTGGGAAGAAAAGATCCTTCCCCTGGAAGTGTTGAATCATCCTAACACATTTCCTAGGAACTAGTAACACCTTGCAGAGATCCACAAGCTTGTAAGTCATCCATTAGAAACAGAAAAATGTTTGAAGGAAAGAAAAATTTAATGGGATTTTAGGTGAAAAGGTAGAGGTTACAGAAATGACGAACTTGTGAGAGATGTCAGCAGCACTTCTGCAACAATTTCAGTTAGGAGAAAATCTGTTTAGATTTTTAAAAATTGATGTAGAAGGAGCAACATGCCTGAAAAATCTGTGCACAAGCAACAAGATACAAGATGAATCAGAGAGAGAAAAGGAGAAATCTTCAAATCTTCAGTCCTGGGTGACTAGCTGTAAGTGGCCCTGGTTGAGCAGGAAGGCTGGACCAGATGATCTCCAGAGGTCCCTTCCAGTCCCAGCCATTCTGTGTGATTCTCCATGATTCCTGTCAGACTATCTGGCTGGGCACAGGTATCACTCCTAGAAGAAAGGTGAAGAGCATTCCACATAGCAAGGAAGTCAGAGTCTGTGAAGTTACCCCTGATCCTTCCTTTGGTCAATGTCTAAAGTTGGACACAACCTTTCACTTGATTTATCATAAATTCTTGCAAAAACTAATAACATTTTTCAGTCAATGTTTTGCTACTTAAGACAGAGTTCTACAGAAAGGATTCAGCATGACATTTTCACCGTGGCTTCCTTCATGCTTTTGAACCTTTTCTGCAATTGCAGGCGTTCCTCAACTGAGAGATATGCTGAGGATATATTGATTGAGTGCCACATCACATTCAGTGAATTCCTCTACACACACATAAAAGTACATTTTATAGAAAAAGAACACTGTGTGATCTGTAATTGCTCTTTCCCCCCCTACTTTCCATTTATTTTTTACTCTAGAGATTCCATAATTAATTACATTTCCTAAGTAAATGTGGTTGAGATATATTTTTAAGGTGATTAATTATCTAAAGGCTAAAAGTGTTGAGAAATATACGCACTCATTCCCTGAGAAGAAAGAAAAAAAAATAAAATCAAGAAATTTAAATCAACAATAACTGTGTAATTGAGGACTCTAAAAGCTTTAAGACACCCCGAATACTTATTTTCATTTTAATTTCTTTCATTTTTAACCTAATTGGAATATTATTTACATGCCAACACTACAAAAATATCCCTTTATCTTAAGAAATTCTATTGGGTTTTTTTGGTTTTTTCTGTCCCTCCCAGTTACAATTATAGCCACAATCAATATGATGACCAAAATTGTCTAAAGGACTTACTCTTGTGGTTGTGAGTAGCAGGAATATTGGCTCCAGAGAAAATGTAAATCTATTTAGAAAAGAAAAAAATATCAAAATAAAATATCCTGATGTACTTGCACAGATTGGCCAAACACTTCTTGTATTCTATTGTGTATTCTATTCCCTGTATTCTCTTAGTTGTGGATGCCATCTCCCAAGAAGTTTTCAAGGCCAGGCTGGATGGGACTTTGAGCAACCTGATCTAGTGGGAGGTGTCCATGCTCATGGCAGGGGGGTTGGAACAAGATGATCTTTAAGGTCCCTTCCAACCCAAATCATTTGATGGTTCTATGATTCTGTGAATATGCATACCTGCTATGTGACCTGAATGATCTTCTTCCCATAATTTATGTCCTCACAATAAAAGAAATAGCATTACTGAAAACGCAGTAATGCCACATTCTTGCCCATGCCCCACCTCGTTATAAATGTTGATATGCCTAGCTTCCTTAACTAGGTTAATAAAACTGCACTTGGTTAATTGTGACCGTTTCTATACAACATTTGTAACATTGTGGAAGTAAGACTGACAAATTTGACCCAGATGAGGTCCTTAGTCACTGATAACCTACAATTCAGAATTCCATTCTGTGCAAAACTGACAAATTCTCCTTTCATTTACATCAATGCAAACTGGCACTTCTAGTCAAATCAGTCCAATTCACCTTGTTTTAATTGAAAGCATATATTTGTCCTAAGATATACTTCATTCACCTATATGATCAGAGCAGGGATATCAAACACATATCTTTAAAATGCATATTCTACAATACATTCAGCAAAAAATAAAGATGGGAGAAAGAAAATCTAAATTATAGTTATTATTTAAAGTACTTAGGTGACCTTAATCAAGTTCTCTCAAAACTATGACTCATTTCCTCAGAAAAAGAAAGGAGTAGAAGTCCATAGTTTCACAAATATATTTTGAGTGGAGTTTAAGAGTTGTTTACTGGAGCATAAATAAATGATCCAATCCCCTTAAGTTCCTGATAAGACAACTATCAATAATCTCACCACATAGAGCAGACCAAGAGCTAAATGCAACATGGGGTAGTTAAGTGGAATAACATATTTTTTATTTCTCTTTTTTATCCTTCATCTCTCTCAGTGTCCAATGACAGAATGGGTACTGTAATGTTCTTTCATCTACCTCTTGGTCTGCTCTATGTGGTGAAAGATCAACATCTTTACAGACAATCTTTCTTTGCCTGGCAGGTATCCTCAGACAGAGAGAGTTTGGTACTCAGTGCCTGAATCAATGGCTGTCCCGTTTGCACTGGTGGGGTTTTTCTTCTGATTATTCTTCTGGAATTGAGTCATGTAACACTTCAAAGTTCAGTCATCTGAACTATGTTTGATGGCCTTCTTGAAGATCCACTTCTCTGCCATAGGGAGCAGGTTCAAGATCTCATGTGTCCTGAGCAAAAGATTTATTAGAACTGCTCAAAATATAAAGGTTTTGTTATTACTTTTTGAACAGTACTCTTAGATACTTTTAGAATTTGCTTTTACCAACTCAAATTTTTGCCTAGATTCCTCAATAAAAATAATGATTCAAACTTCAGGTAAACTTCAGTTAGAATTAAAAAGAAAGCATAAGGCAGTAGTATAAGGCAAAAATTATAGTAACAGAGTGCTTCTTTCCTTGCACATATCATTTGATAAAAAGGGCTACAGCCAAATAAATCTTAAAACTTCTTTTTACATTTCCTGATCATACAAATCTAATCCTCGTCTTATGTCCATGCCAACATTCATGGAAACAGGCAGGCTTTGAAACATGCCTTGAAGGTCAAACAAATGGTTTAGGACACCAATGAACAAAGCTAAAAAAAAAAAAAAAAAGGACATTTTTATATTACATCCCGAATATTTTGCAAAGAGGGGGATCAAGCTTTCATTATAATGACAGGAATGTGGCACAAGCCAACAGCATAAGAGAGAAAAATCTCTCATTGAATGCTTTGTAAGTTAAAATCAACTTTGCAGTTTTCGTATGAAAACCAACAGGCAGCTAGAAAATTCTCAGAACATTGGCAAATAAACTGATCTGAATAATTGATTTTTCAGCAAAGTGGCTGAATGAAAAAATTTAAATTGTTTGGGGTCAATGTGCTCTTTTAAGTCTTTATTTTTTGTTGCAGAATTAAAGCCTTTATTTTCTTCTTTGTTTTTCCTTTGATGCGAACAAAATTTTTAATCAGATTCCAAACGAACCATTTGATTTTTGCGTCTTTTAGTTTCTTATTAGAATGAAATGTTGGTATGTTAATTTCAACACACTTGTTAAAATGCAAAATTAAATGTTTCAACTTTCACAATTTTTTTTCTCTTTTTTTCCCTGCCAAAAATTGTTTGCTGAATTCAGCATCAGTTTACATTTATTTATGGCTAAGACCAAACTTGAAGTTTCCCTTGATAACTTATTTGTTAAAAAGCTTTTCCTTGTACTTTTTCTAGTAACATTCTGCTGTCCAACACCTTTGTTGGTGTTGAAGCAAGCTTCTACATCTGTAAGTGTACTTTGCTTAGGCGTAAATATTGTTGAGAGGGAAATGTAGCCTTTTTTCAAATCCTTTGCAGATCTCTATTCCCATGGATTTGGTAGCAGAGTATATCCCTGAGGATTACCATTAAAATTGGCTTTTTGGGCATGGATGGCAACCATTCCTGGGTACCATAAATGGATTCAATAGATGGTATCGGTTACCTTTGTAATGAAATCAGTCAAGGACCGATGAGTATCCAGCTCAACCATTGAACTGGGTAGGAAGGTGACAAGCAGTGAAAAAACATCAAAATATATTTAGAGTAAAAACAACCTTGCTATATTTTCTGTTTCTCTTTAGTGTTAGGAAAGTTTAAATGATATTGAGACAAGTGCTGTCCTGTCTCTCCTATGAGGGGGCTTCTCCTGTTAGACAGTGGTTATGCACAAGGGACTACCTGACTTGAGTTTCTCTCCGAGGTGGTTTTTCTTTTCCATTAACAGTAATCACATATCATGTTTTATGATAATCAAAAATCAGGAACTGTAGTCAGTGAAAAAACTTTCACTCACTCCGGCACTGGAGATCCAAATTCTCTGGTAACTACCGAAGAAAAAAAAATCCCATTATATTCTTGATTCCAAATAAACTCTTCTATTATTCCAATTAAAATTCTTATATTTTTAATATCACATCATCAGTATACAAAGCCCTGTCATTTCCTGATAAATTTTGTATGATAAACTTTTTCATGGTAGTATAAATATTTTTCCTTTGCAATAAATTTTTGTTAAGACCCTATATTAGGGTAGTAAAGTAGAAGAATGTTTTTTTTAAAAAAAAGATTTTAAGGGGTTTGCCAGCTCATCCTACAGAATCTACCTCTTTTCCACTTCTCCACACCACATTCTTACTTAGAATTTGAAATATGCAAAACCAGAGAGCATTTAGAAGGAATTTAACACTCAGAAACAAGAATATAATCACATCACTGTATAAATCCATGGCTCTCCTATATCTTGAACACTGTGTGTAATTCTAGTCTGAGAAGCCCTGCAACAGATTTTTAATGTTCAGAGGACAGCATCAAAGGTGTCCTATATTTGCCAGAGTTTCCTAATATTACTTTTTTTATATATAATTTCAATTTAGAGATAAAAATTGCTAATATGAAAACAGACATTATATTTATGTTTATGAAATTAGAAGCAAAAGGGGAATTCTGGTACTCAAAGTCTCATGCATCCCAGTGTATCATCCCATCTACATGCAGGGGAGCTGGAACAATCATACTGGTGAAAAGCCTGGCATTAGCAGCAGAACTTCTCCCTTGCCATGGTATCCAGGATGGACACAAGTACAGATCCCAAGAGATAAATGTCTAGATGAAGGAAAAGTGTGAAATAAAGAAGATTTGATTCACCTTAACATCTTGTCTAACACCACCCTTCATTCTCTCAGTCATGTTTAGATTTGAAAGCTAGACCCTCTGAAGCTCTTCCCATTCTGAACATAAGTGCTAGATTTTGTGTAACGGAAGATAAAAGAAAGCAATATACAAGGGTATAATAAAGGCAAATGCAGTGTCAGCACCAAAGCTACTTAGGATAGACACTGTCCCTTAAATGTTCCAGGCTTTGAAGCTATTTCTGAAAATGATCAGCAGGTCAGGAAATATTTTCAAAATGTAACATAAATTGGAAGGATGCGCTAGACCAGAAGGGGAAGAGTTGACAGACATCAAGCAGCACAGATCAATTTCTGTAGCAAACAGGAAGGCCAAGCATACTTTTCAAGTCTGTCCAAAAGTTCTCAGCATTTATCTCTGCAGATAAATACTTAGATGGCCCTGCACAAAAAGTATGAGTGCCTGGAATCTCAGGATTTCTTGGAACACATGAATGTGAGAGAGAAATTAATTCATAAAGCAAAGCAGACAAAAGCAATTTATCTGTAACTTGGCTTGACCTGCCTAATGCATGAGTTTCCATCTCTGTTGCTTTAATAAAGATTACACTAAGCAAATACCATATTCCTGAAAAGATTCAGTCACATACTGGCAAGTATTTCGGCTTTCTGTGTTCATTTCCATGACTGAGAGAGATACTGAAGTGACTTGGAATACAATATTTAAAAGACAAAATCTCAGTCTGAGGACTTTATAAATCTCAAACAAAAATTAAATAGGCAACAAGCAGAGGGTGGATGTAATATCTCCACAAAGGAAACAGAAAAGATGAACATACAATAAAAGAAAAAACCCTCAATAAAAACCATGGCTGTGTAAGAACTTGGAAACAAACATAAGAGAAACATGCTTTATGTAGTACGTACATACATAAATAAACTTTATAAGGCATGGCTATTGGGCCTGGTCTATTTCTTGCAATGAGAAAACTTTCACCGAGTTCTGTGGCATAGAATTAGGCCATAGGTTTGCAAATGATTCAGTGTTTAATCTAGTAGTAGTAAAGAAGAAACTGGTGTTTTCAATGTAATTTAGCTCAGGTCCTCTCAGATATTACCTAGCTGAATGTCTCATGTGGTCAAGCAGGTGCTAATGGCAATGCTAACAGTGCCAAGCACAGATCATCTCAGAACTAGAGTAGAACAAATACCTGCTTGTATTAGAAGCATGTGGGGAAAGTAGCTGGACACATCATTGTATTCCTAGTTGGCATATATTTTCCATCAGAGTCCATTCCAAAAATGCTTGAAGTAATTGGCACCAGAGGGAAAAGAGAAGGGAGGTCAGATTAAGGCTACCCAAATCAGCGGAAAAAAATCTTCACATTGGTAGAGAGCCACAGCGCGGCCACTTACAAGCAAAGGGAATGGTTGTTGTTGCCAGAAAAACAGTCAAAAACAGTCAAGACGGGATGAAGTGCTTTGAAAAGATCATTCAAGAAGGCTGGTAGTCTTCTTGTCCTTCCTTGGTTCAATGGGACTGTTTCAGAGGCACTGGGGGAACATCAGAGCAAAAATATGTAACAAGTGAGGAACACTAATGAGACCACACTAAACTACCTTTTAACACAGCTCTTTCTTGTTTGCAAAAGGGAAGAAAAGTCAATATAGTGTTAACTATGAACATGTGATAGGAGATCTGGCACATGACAGTAGAGTAGCAGAGGGAAGTGAGTAGATAACGTAGTTTTAAGACCACATGCTCCGAGGAACAGGAATGTGTGGTTAAGAAAGACACCACATTTGTACATGTGTCATTGGCACTAGTGCAATTTCAGTGCATCCGTGTCCTGAAACACCTTAATGTCACCTAAAGTGAATGATAAATGTTCTGTGAATTTACTTAGCTGCTATCAAGAATAAATGAACTACCCAGGATTTTGAGAAAGGTTTAACCTGTGAAAAGTGCTCTCTTTTCTGGAAGAGGGCAAGACATTACTTTTAAATTGATGCATACTTAGATGTGACTCACACATGTGTGAATTGATTTTTTTGCCTGTAAAAACTAAGTAGTCTATCCACAAGACAGTAGAAAATTACCAAAAAATGAAGTCATTGATTGCACAAATAAGTACACAGGTGCTGACTGAATGGTTTCATGTTGTTAAACATGCATAAAGCTGAATTTCAGGTTCCGTGAGAAAGGTGTTTCACATCAGAAAATCCTCAAAAAATTGGAAATAAAGCTCTGGAAAACCAAGGAAAAGCTGAGAGATAGAAAAGCCAGAGGCCAATGACAAGGTGAAAAGGAAAGACATTCAGGGGTTTGAAAACAATTGCTAAGAAGATTACAGAAAAGATTTTTCACATTTGCTATCTGTACACCTGTGAATGTCTGTGTTTCTGATCTTTGTGTACAGACCTGATCCAAAGCTCACTGAAGAGAACTTGAAAAATCCCAGTCACTCCAATGAGACTTGGAAAATGATCTTTTTGGTAGATAAGAAACACTAACAATAATCATGGAATAAGTATTTGTAACTGTCTGTTATAAAAAGTTGGTCTGATTTTTCACAACTGGAAGAAAATGTGATTTGCTGAACTACAACATTTCAGAGCTCTACTCGCGTTTCCATTTTTTGCTTTTCACCTGTAATGGGGAGAGCTTAGAGAAGGCAGTCTCTGCTTCACTCAGCTGTCAAAGAAACCTGCGGGATACGTTTCCTGGGGATTTTCCCTTTTCTTTTCATGTTTGTGTTTACCAAAAAATCTATAACCAACTCTCAGTTGTCTGTGGGGGGATAAGCTAGGCTGTAGTTTAATTTTGCTCCATGGGCTGATAACCCAAGCTGGTTCTGTGTGAGCTGGCTTGTGTCCGGGATTGGTATATCCTCATGTCTGTGCTGCTGCTGTGTCTGGATTTGCCATTTTGGCTAGTGTTACTCAGAACAGTCTGTGTTCCACTGCCTGTAGCATCCCTGACATTCCTTGTTTCTCTCCACTACCTTTTCATTGTACCCTCTTATCAGTTAGTTTCCACATGGTTTAAAAATCCAGTGGTATGGCTTTATCTAGGCTAGCTCACACATCTTTTCCCTGACTACTATCTTCTAAGAAGCCTCTTCTTTTGGATGTTTTAGCCCCCTGTTACTGCAGAGACTGCTACAAACTTGTCATGAGGCTGTAAAAAATATGAATTTCAAAGAACAAAAAGTAAGAATAAAACCCCCTCTGTATTCTAAAAAATGAGCCCCATGTGCATATCTAGATATTTATTGCAATAAATCAGGCATCTCTTTCAGTAAACAAGTATATGAGAGAGAGGCAAGGGATCCAAAAACCATGGGCTGCATTTGGGTTTGTGGGAACTTAGTCAAACTGTATGAATGAGAGACTGGCAGGCAGCTCCATAGGCAAATGGATTAGTGGTATTTCTAAAAATAATTGGACTCGATGATCTGAAAGGTCCCTTCCAACCTAGACAATTCTATGATTCTATGATTAAGAGTGATACTAAACATTTTGATTCAGTTTGCTTCTTGTATTATCTTACGTGACAGCTCACAGAGACAAGTAACTCTTGTTAACTTTTTTGCATATTTCTAGTCCAGCGGGTTCTGAGTAAAATCTTAATGATGTGACAACAACAAAATAGGAAAAGTAAAAGAACAACTCAAAGAAAGGAGCACCAAAAAACTTTACATTAAGATCTCATTATTTGTGATTCAATTGTCTATGTTTTATGTGACTGTTCATGGTATAGACATCTGACGTTAGCAGCATCAAAAAAGTCAAAGTACAGGAAAACATCAAAGAAAGATTCCATTTATACTTATGTGGCTGTGAAATGTACAGTCTAATCTTGAAAATTTTCTCCACTATTTTCCTCCCTTACCTGATAAAGAGATTGGAAGACAGGGAAAATTTTCTAAAAGTGTCAGGCTGCATGGGATTATTTCAAATTCGTGCATGAATGGAGACTTTCCCAATCAAACTTATTTCTCTTTTTAAATTTTTTACTGTTCATTTAAAAATGCATATCCTCAACCTTACTTTCATAATGATTTTATTTGTCATAATGGTTCATGTCTAATTTCCTAAAAAGGTTTGAGTAGTTCTCTGTGATTTTAAAATATGCATTTTCACCCAGAGAGATTTATGCTTGAAAAAGCTAAGCAAGAGGTGATCTGGGTAAATGGAACAGTGCATTGGGAACTTCAAATTTTTGTTTTGAGCTCAGTTAAGAAGTGCTCAGAATAAACTAGAATTACTACACAACTTGTCTGTCTTCCCATTCAGTCCAGAGCCAAATCCAATTAGTGCTCGTTAGCAATGCCTTTCTGATATGAGAAGATGGGTCCAATACGAAAAATCAAAGCAAACGCACATGTAGAAATAATTTATGTCACTTGGTGCAAGTTATCTCACCAGCCGGGGCAATCCAAATGTAGTTGATCAAGATAAATTCTACATCCCATTCCTCAAGGCAGATTTTTGAGAGTAATTGAAGATAAAAAGGGTTCTGTGAGACAATAAAGTTTTTCCAGTACTTCCAAGATGGAAGGTGGGGAAAACAGAAGAACTCTAGCATTTCTGTTCATAACCTTAAAACTCTTCGAGGCTCTCCTGCTACCTCCACTCAAGAGGAAGAAATCTTTTATGGTTGTTTTGCTGTCAATCACATACATGTAATACCCCTATTCCTGTATAGGAATTGCAACTTGCAGTTTAAAGGCACAAAAGTGTAACACAGCTTTGGGCCACTGAGATCTTGCCTGGAACAAACTCCAAATTAATGTGTCCAAGGCAGTAATGACTTGAAGAAATGTTTCTACGAGTGATATACAAGCCATTAGACTAGGATCATTTTGCTCTAAAAATCTATGAAGCTACAAAGGTATATTGAAGGAGGTAAACAGTTTCCAGTAAATCCACAGAGCTTCAGTAGGGAATTGCATATACATATTCAGTAATCTCAAAAGGTGCGCTCTTAAGAAGAAAGAAATGTGTTTGTATCCCTGAGCTTATAACTCAATCTATTGCAGATATCCTTAGAAATCCAACCACAGGGCCCAGCAGATAGGGTCACTGTAGAGGAAATTCACTTTAGATAGAAAAAAAACATTTTGGGGATATCTAAAACCATATTTTTTTTCTTTATTACATATTTGATCACCAGTTTTATTTAAGCAGGATACAAGTAATTATGAATAAAGTAAGTCAACTTAGTGATAGGAGAATCTTACCCTTAATATGTCTCTTTTCTAACAGGTCAATATTTTGGTCTGTGAGGCTTTCCTGTTCCTGTAGAACTGTCAAAAGAATTCAGCTCCCATTTAGACACCTAAACACAGCAGTTCTGTTCTCAAGAGCATGCGTTCAACAGATTCATTCTCCTCAGTGGGACATGCTGAGAGTTGAATACTTTAGAATATCTCTCTGCTTCATTTCTATGTTTAAGTGGAAATGAACTTTTTGGACAATCTGTCTTCTCATATTGGTATCAAACCAGGAGTTGCTGAGGTCCTGATTGCTTTTGACAATCTGCCTTTTAAACTGAAATAGCAAAGACCATTCAAATGTTATTGCACAAACATAATAAGCTGTAAAGATTTTAACATGATTTAGACACAAACTAGGTATTGAAACAATATTTCCATATTTAAAATTCATAAATAGCATGCTTATCAGTTTCATTTGGCTTCAGCCCACCTGAGAGTTCTGATTGATTCTAATAAAAATTATTCCTATTAAATATTGCAGTAAAAGCAATAGTGCTTCTTTTCCCCCTGAAATGAATGTAGACCAGTCTTTTCTTTCACTGCATAGTGGGTGCTAATGTAACTGAATAGAAACAGTAGGATTGAATTCTCTGAGACAGAGGGTATGTTTCTGAAGAATACAGTGATTTCCTTCTACATCAGAAATATGGGTTACATAGTTGGAAGCGTTTTTTCATCCATTAAACTTCATGAATTTCAAGAAAATGCTGCCTTTCCAGATTGGTACATTATGAAGACTGGGAATCTTGCTCAAAAATCAGAATCCATTTCAAAACAGTCAACTGCTAATTGTAATAACATACGTTGAAAAGACCAAGCTCAGCTATGCTCTACTTAGTTCAGGGCAAGCACTTGACCCCCCTCTTTCCCAGTTCCTAGGGGACATTTCTAATCAACTGACTGCAGAAAGCATCACTAAATGAGTCACTCTCTCCACTCCTTCCTTTTCCTCTCTCTCTGCCTCAACCTTAAAGAACTTCTGAATAAAAATTTCACCAATTCATTCCTCATATGAAGACTGTGACTGTGCTTACCAGCTTATACTCAGCAATACACAGCAGTGTTTGTAGAGCACAGCAGCTTTTTGTTAACTCTGAGTTCAGTGGTAGAAGGTGAGATGCTACTTTCACTACTTTTTGCCTTTTGGCAGTTCTGAATGGAAAGAGTTTTTATACTCTCAGAGACCACAACACTATACGGTATTTTGGGATGCCACTTGAGAGCCACTTGGAAAGCTTAACAAGTGCAGAATATAGATGTTTGTGCCTTTAGATGGTTATCTCAGAGACAGTACAACTTGTTCTTTCTATGCTCAATATCTACCCATATGAAAAGAATGCAAACACTTTTTTTCTTTCATACCATTAGCTTATCCGCAAAAAAGAACCTGAGGATATTAAACTTGTCTATTCCAGTAAGGCTCCTCAAATATACCACCTTGATCTATAATAATATCAATATTTTAAAATGCCATCAAAAGCACTTAAAGTTTACTTTGTCAGTAGCACATAGATAAATGTTTTTTTGCCCTTGCTTAATGATTAAAAACTTTCTGGATTTGTATTTAGATCTTTAATGCCATTAATATTTTATAAATGATTGATTTTAATGGATGTTGTGTTTCAAATTGCTTCTTCTAGTACTGAATGAGGCAGTCCTCTTCTATCAGACATTCACAGCTCAATAAGGTCATAATAACCTGTTGACAGCAAAGAACTTGAGTATCTGCAAGCAGCAGTAAACAAAAGAGTGAACGGTTTCTACTTCTGAGTTCTGGGAATTTTCTATTACATTTGGATGCAACACTCCTGTGAATTTGTCTTGCTAGCCTCAATTTATTGAGGATGTAGAAAGCAGGTTTAAAAATTATTAATATAATTTTCTCCTTTTTGTTTTTCTTGCAACAACACCTCAAATCTCATCTAAGGAAATTGAAAGGTATTAACTATATCGTGGAAATATATGCCAGAGTTTCAAAGTAGTTCTGGTAAAAAAGAGGCCAATAAGCACCAAGTGAGATTTTAATAACCAATAAGGTAAGTTAGAAACATAATTCCCATTAAAATTGTGCATTTAGTGAGCTGGACAATTACTAATTCAGACATTTAAAGTCAAAACACACAGCACAAGTTATATCTTTAAGTCCTGGAAGATTTAGTGGTAATGGTGAATAATCAGCAAATACTAACTCACAGCATGATGTTTGGCCTACAGAAGAAGAGGAAGGGACACATACTGAATAGAAATAAAGGGGTTATAATACATCAACATTTGTATTGGTTTAGCCAATATGGGCATACCTGGATCGTGTCTAACATTCACAATTCAAGATGAATGTTGAAAAATGGTCAGGGTTTAGTAAAGTACCATGAGAAGATTTGAAAACGTGTCATGCAGTAAAAGTCTCATGGAGATCAATTAATTTAACCTACCAAAAAAGATAATGCCTAACAACAAGCATGCATGTGGGGAAAGAAATTACTTTGAAAGGCTTCTCAATTTATCAGTAAAATTATATATAGCTGGAAACTGAAGCTAAACAAACATAGACCTATCAAACACACTTTTTTTAATAGTGAAGGTAATTAACCTGGAACAGTCTTGGCTAGACTGGTGATATGGTCTTCCGCAGTCAGACTTTTTACATCATGTTCCGATGTGTCAGGGTATATTGTACCAGCCCGGAAGAGAAGGACTTTGGGGGCTGGTTGATGAAAAGCTCAATATGAGCTGGCAATGTGTGCTCGCAGCCCAAGAGCCCAACCACATCCGGGACTGCATCAAAAGAAGCATGACCAGCAGATTGAGGGAGGTGACTCTGCCCCTCTATTCCGTTCTTGTGAGACTCCATCTGGAGTACTGTGTCCAGCTTTGGAGTCCTCAGCACAAGAAGGACATGGACCTGTTGGAGCGAGTCCAGAGGACGTCTGCAAAGATGACCAGAGGGCTGGAGCACATCTCCTAGAAGGCCTACAGGAGAGCTGGAAAGGGCCTTTCTACAAGGGCATGTAGCAATAAGACAAGGGGTGATGGCTTCAAACTGGAAGATTTAAGTTAGATATCAGAAAGAAATTTTTCACTATGAGGGTGGTGAGGCACTGGAACAGGTTGACAAGAGAGGTTGTTGAGGCCCTGTCTCTGGAAGATTTCAAAACAGGATAGATGGGGCTTTGAGCAACCTGCTCTAGTGGAAGGTGTCCCAGCCCACAACAGGGGGTTTGGAACTAGATGATCTTTAAGGTTCCTTCCAACTCTAACCATTCTATGATTCTATGAAATCAGAAAATTCTGCCATCTTTTTTAGAGAGTAAGGGAAACTGGATTTCAACAGTTCATTCTGCATTTGTAATCTTACAAAAAAATCTGCCAAAATAGACCCTTTTTTACCCCTCTATCCATCTGTATTATAGCATCATTAATGACTAGGTCATTTTTCAAAGTGAGACACATGAATTCCAGACCATTCATTACCTGAAGGATTTAAATTCATAATTCTCTTTCTCCTAGAAAATCTGAACAAAGAAAATAGTAAATACTTTTACTAATGCTTTGCCATAGAGTGGATTAAAACTTAATCTATACTGAACCAAGGGACTATAAAACAGACTATGGCTCAATAGGCCAGTGCCTCGGTCTCTGACCTGAAGGTGGGAATTGAGTGCTCTTCTTATTTGCAGGTCTGGGTATGTATTTCATGACAAACAATGACTGTTTAAAGTAAATAAATATTTGTGAATGTAAGAAACAGATTCCTGGGCTGCCCCCTCTCCTTTTCTTCTTTCTGCCTCTGAATGTCCTCGTTGTTAATTTACAAAGTGCTTCTACTAGCACCATCTGAAATATTCTATAAGCAGCTGGGAGAAGTCTCATGATTAGCTAGCCCTTGTTCTCATGGGGGACTTCAACTTACTAGATGTCTTCTGGAAATATGTTACAGCAGAGAGGAAATAGTCTAGGAGGTTCCTGGAGTATGTGGAAGATAACTTCCTGAAACAGATGGTGAGGGGTCCAACTAGGCAAGACACCTTTCTAAACCAGGAAAGGTTTAGATTAGATATTAGGAAAAATTTCTTCACCAAAAGGGTTATCAAGCATTGGAACAGGCTGCCCAGAGAAGTGGTTGAGTCACCATCCCTGGAGGTATTTAAAAGATGTGTAGATTAGGCACGCAGGGACATGGTTTAGTAGTGGACTTGGCAGTGCTAGGTTAATGGTTGGACTTGATGATCTTAAAGGTCATTTCCAACCTAAAGGATTCAATGATTCTATGAACTCACAGGCAACCAGTTTTAAATTTATCTACCCTATGGCACAGTTTCAAGATGAAGATGTCCCTCTAGTAAACGACAGACTTGAGTTTGACTCCACTCTGGATTTTAGATAACAGAGCCAGGCCTCCTTCCTGTATAAAGTACTCTAACCAATAGGCCATTGGCAGAAAACACTACCTCCTTTGCTTCTTTATTGGAATGGAAACCTCTTTAGTCAACTTCATTTTTGCTTAGTGCAGTGGTACCCAGCTGCATTAGGTGTGGTCATTCTGACAGATGTTACGTTAAAGAGTTTAGGACTTCTGAATGATGTTTGAGTTAGGAAGAAGCCGGGCATCAAGCTGCCCATGCTTTTCTGGAGAGTCACATAATTAAGCCTCTAAGTAAGTCTCAGATCAAAGGGAGGGAATTAGCTGAATCCAGTCACCTCCAGTGTGATAAAGCTCATCAAGCATGAGCTTTCTGAATTTATTTCTTAGCCTAAGCCATCTAACTTTCACTTAAATCCTATTTTAAAAGCCCAAGTGGTATTTATACACCCTAGTATATGCTCACCCATATTGCTCAATTTCAGAAGCAGTTCATGTATGTAATAAATGAAGTGATAGAGCCATTAAAATACAGAAAGTTAATTAGGAAATCTGTGTGATGGAAATAACAGTCTACTGAAGTATGAAGAAAAAGACAGTGATGAAATCAGGTTCACTTCAGTCTTCAATCTTCGGTACTCATAGCGTCCTTTATCACTTATCTTTTTCAGCTTAAGCATAGAACTTCTGCTTTCAAAATGTCAAGAAACTTCCTGAACTTTGTTATCATAGATACACTGGTGTCTTTTTGTCTGATGTAAATTAATATTTATGTAATATTCAAGCTTGAGATTTGTCTTATATGATGACTTCATATGCAAATGTTTTACCTGTATAAACCATTCTAAATTCCAAGTAGGGATTGGGACAAGAAGAGACATTCACATGCTGTCCAATTTAAGGAGTCCCTTGGTGACCATCTAGGATGAATTTGCTTTTAATTTCGTATTTAAAATTATAAGAATAGTGATACACTAAGGATAACATAGCAAATACTTAAATAAAAATTTCATGTTATTTCTGATAATCTTGTCATTCCTTCCTGCAGAGAAGTCTCACTATATATATCCTAGGCAATAAAAGTTTCAAAATTTCAAAAAGAGAACTGTATACAATTACAGAAGCTTCAAAATCAAATACCAATAAAGCTGTGGGTGTTTATTAAGAAGCCTTCAAAGCCTTCAAATTCTGCAAAGCATGATCTTATGAAAAACTGTTTAAAGGTGACAGCTTGAAAGTTATGCAACACAGAAAAAGTTCACATCGTGCTTCCTTCTATGAACTTATGAAGCCAAAAGGACATTTGCAGGCTCATTTAAAAAAAAAAAAAAAAACCAACAAAAATTTTCAGAACTTTTTTCTCTCAGCTTTTCAGAACTTGCTAGAAATCAGATAGATGCGAGAAAATCCAAAGCTACCAAGTGAAAAAGGAAAATAACAAGTATTATTTCAGAGATCTTAGCTAACTCTAGTGCTAGCTAATGTTGCCAGACGAGTTTATCCCTTGTTTTATAGAAGAAATATTGTCTTATTCTTTAAGTATTTCACTGGTCTCCTTTGATCAATAAAGATGTGAACAATTTTGACGCTTATGAATGATTGAGGAGATATGATAAAGATCATATAGGTATAGCTCAACAATGTATATTTTACAAAAAGATGATAATTTTTTGGGGGGAAAAACCATATGTGATTTGAAAAGATTGTTCCTAACTGACAAAAGAAAAATAAAATTCAGATACAATATTTATTTTTAAGTGACATTTTATGGGGCTTTTAGTCTGATGAAGAATTAACTCAGAATTTCCTATTTCAGGAAATTTTAGAAAATTCCTCTGTATTTCATGCTCCCTACTAGGAAAGGCATAATGCATGCTATACTTAGTCTAGATTTTTGTGCATGCTGATGCATGACATATTGCTGGACACCTTCAAACAGAATGGATTATGGCAGACTTCTCCTTGCTCTTCCCTAGTTTTTTACAAAACTTGCAGGAAATAATTGTCTTGGAAACCTCTTCTCTTCTTTGAAATTTGTCAAAATTGTGCAAATGATTAAAACTTTTTTCTATGGGCACTATGGCATAAAGATTAGCCTGTAAGTACAGAAGTACTTGCATAACTGCTTACATAGGAACGTAAGTCTCTCTTCCTTATGAAAATGAGCTGAACAAATAAGCAAATATATACCTGCTAGTATGGTTGTAAAAAAGGAGTTAGTTTACAAACGCCAGTGTGAATTATGGATGAGGTAGAAAACTAGAAAGACAATGTAGCCTGAGCTCTGTATTAGTGTTAAAGGGCTGTATTTAGTTCTGACAACATCAATGGACTTTTGGCCATTTCCTCCAGAAAATCTAATCTACTGACACCTAATTGAAAGTCTTCTTTTGCCAAAGTGGTAGGAACTAGCTTATTTAGGGAAGGTCTATTTCCCATGCCACATGTACTGAGATTAGCAGCCAGCTCTGATGCCTTTGTGGCAGCACACATTCTTTTCTGTGCGAGGTTTGCTTTCCTCTAACTGTATCATATTATTTCCTTTGTATTCCCCTTTAGCAACTGCTAAAAGCTGAAATTCTAGTAATAAGTGTGGCTGCAAATAGTAGTGAACAATAGTCAAAGAATATTTTCACAATACCTAGAGATCCAAAATAGTCAAAGATAAGGAATTATATTTTTGGGGGGGCTTTGCAGTTATCAAATAATTACTTTATGGAAGCTATTTTAGAGTGATAAAATCTTTTTTTATGCAGCTGTTAAGCAGAACGTCTGGTGGCATCCCAAAAACAGGTAGGGAGGCTCTGCTGAACAGGAGGGTAGCAGTGGAGGATGGATTCAAAGAGCAAATGTGAAATTCATGAAACAGACCTGAGATTTAGATAAATGTGCATGTTAACTTTCTGATCACAATTAAAAGCAGAACAACTAATATATGCGTTTTGAGCAAGTTTTCCATAAGAAATTATTGAAAAAGCACAACATCAATGAACATAGAGCATAATAGCACTCACAGACTGCACCTGTATTGCTGGTTTTATAAAAAATTTCTGCCATTAACATTTCCCCTCTGCTGAAGCTCTCAGGATTTTGGTACTAAAGGTCTTGATCCTGCTGTAAGATGTATGCATATAGCTGCTAAACTTAGCCTTCCAAATCTGCTCAAGGCCTCTGGGTTTCTAGTGAAAAGTAATTATTATATCCCTGCCAGGATTTTTTGGTCTTCAAATATTTCAATTATGCAAGTCTTAGTCTTGTTCTAGATATTTTTCACCCAGCTGGGAAATAGATATTTTTGTAATGTTGTCCTTTCTTTCTTTTCCTGTAGATGTTCAGATAAAACCTTCCTAGAAACAGCTTCTGATATCATCAAAATTAATAATAATAATAATAAAAAAGAAATCAACTCTTGAATATGTATGTGTGCTTATAATTGATAACTTTAAGTATATGTAAATAATAACTGTTCCAGAGCTTATTACTTAAACAGAGCTAATTAAAAACAAAACTCAGGCTGATTAAGATGACTGTAATTTGTCACAGCAGTACCAGGTTGGTAGAGAACAGTTTCCTGAACCAGTAACACTGGCTGATAGTTTTACTTACAAGACTTTCACTGATCCCTAATGCGCAAGTTGCAAGCAACTTCTGATAAAAATTTATTTTATAAACTTACCTTACCTGAGAGCTATCTAGCAATATTCCTTATGGTAAAGACTAAGAGGATCCCATGAAGTGTTCTTCAGTGTTGGTCCCAGCCTGGTGCTGAGGGGTCACTCACAGATGTTAGAACCCCAACTCTTTACTCAACATTTTTAGGGATGCTTTTCCCAAAACCTGCTTATGGGCTCCTGATTTATCACGCTCCCAAACTCTCTACAGAATAAGAATACACATTCAGTACTTGCCACTTAAGCTACAAGAAATTCGTTTGTTTACACCCCTCCTTGCAGCCTCTCAGGTTTGTAAGAAGTCAGCCTCTCTTTCCTGAGCACTGTTTGTTTAAATCTAGATTAAGTTTGCAGAACAATCGGCAAAGTTCAGGTTGCAAATCTAGAAACCTTCTCACAATCTCCTAAACTGTACCCACAGCCAGGCAGCAGAGGAAAGGTCTTACATGCACCAGGTTGTCCTTGTCATGTGCTAATTTCCACAGGCCACAGGGAATTCTGCCTGCCATCTCCCACGGGGAAGGCTTTGCAATAGGAAGTCTGGAAGGAATCCTGCAGACGAATATGCTGTTTTGTTTTCAGTCAACATTTTGCAAAAGATGAAGTCACATCGAACAGGGCATGCCTCCACAGCTCCATCAGGCAAAACCACACTTCTGATGCAACATTGAGAGCTGCTGCCTGTATTCTTGCTGCCAATAATATTTTAAAATGTGATGGAGTAGCTATCAGAATCTCTGTCTTTGCAGATAAGAATAGATGAGAGAGGGCTTGCTCCTCTGTTGTTCTTCTTATCCGATCCAAGAATTATGCTGGCAGCTTTGAAAAGACAGAAGAGATTTTTCTGAACGGAAGCTAATTATTTTTTCCAATAAGCAAACAATTTTTGCAGTCATTCTCTATGTATTTTGGGGTTTTAATTAAAAAAGAATATATTTTTTACTTGCTTGGAAAGATCTTTTTTGCTTGTTTGCTTTTAAAGTTTTCAGCTTTAAGAGGGAAGTTTTCCAACCTTTTCTCTGGAGAAAAGATAGGCATTATAATTTTTTTTATTACTGTGAGTTTGCACAAAACAGTTCTGCTCTAGGGAGTAAACAGGGTCTGTGTTCAGGTCAGCTGACAACATAAGGACTACATCAGTTTTATAGGTGAGACAGGCAGAGAGATGTTAGTCTAATTAATCCTGTAACAGCAAAGGTGTAAGCTGCACAGTTAGCCACTAGGTGATTATGCAGCAAAAGATAAATGCCATGGGAACTTTGCTAGCACAAAGTTAGATACCAGGGGATTGTATGCTCTGTTGGATTCAACAGCAGCTGAGCAAGATTTTGTGAATGAATGTGACGAGTGAGTGTCAGAATGAGGCACCTAAAGAAGTGTCCCACTTATAACGCTGGCCCAAAGCCTCTTTACTTGCTGTTTGACTATATGTCTTGAGCTTCCCGGTGAAAGTTTCTATTACTGGGTCCTCTTCCTTTCAGGCCTGAAAGATCCAAAAACCAAATGCAGACACTGACACAATGGAGGTGTTAAGGAGCGGAGAGGAGGAAGGAAGGGTGTTTTCCTTCCTGAACCATATGCTATGATTTGCCTTTCTGCTGCTAATTGCACAAAGGAGAAAGTCTTTCCAGCTCTGCTTTAGCATGAAGATCATCTGTGCTTGTCTGTTCTGGAAAAGGAGAGTGTACTACCAAAGAAATGTGCTCTTTTCTGGAGAAGTTTTGGTGGGATGAACTAATGGACCAGCTTTTGTTGCATTAGGAGCCTCTATCACGCTGAAGCAGTTTATCAATGACCATAGCTACAGTGGTGTTGGGGTGAGCTCCTCCACCACAGGAAGGCATAGCTAATCACATACTGAGAGGAGAATCCAAAAGTTTTTTAAGTTTCTGTAACTCAGTCAAAGAAAAAACATGTTTGAAGTTTCTCACTATTTTAACAATATAAAATATTTATTTCTCAGTTTAGTATAAGTTTTTTAGCTCTCAGAAAAGTTTGAATTAAATCCATCTGATTCATTTGGTGCCTGTGTGTGTGAGAGAGAGATTGAGAAAGAACCCAAATAATTTTAACTTGGGATTTCATTTTTAATGCACTTATCTGAGAAAGAAATAAAAAAAGGTGTATTTACACCACGTGTTGCAGGTATTATTGAAAAAACAGAAAAACAGGAAAAAAAAAAATTCTTAAATGCTCTTGAAGTTTTCACATTCCCAGTTCCTGAAAAAATGAAAAAGCAAATTCAACTTGCCAGTTGAACAGTCATTCTCATGCTTCCCGGTGATGGGCAAGGATTTTTCCCTAGATTTCTGAGGCTATGGCTATGCAGCTAAGTCAAACAGTGCCCTGTTCAGGCCAAATGGCCTACACCATTTAATTACGAGAAAGGTGCCTGGTGTCTGGGTCTCTTGCTTGGCCTCACGGCAGCACTTACAAACCACTCCTCAGAGTTGGTAGGAGCCAGGGACCACTCCCAGTGGGACAGCCCTGCGTGTGGCCATCCTGGTTTGGAAACTGAGAGAGTTTAAAAGTATGGAACAGACCAGACCACACTTTTTCACACAGTTAGGCACCACTGCATTGGTATGCGTAGATATGGGCTGAGATTCCAGGTGTCCATTGTGGCAATTCCTTCCTTCCAGCTTGCCTCTCGAGGATTTGTTTTATGTTAAACACCAAAACGATGCTGTCATCAATCAATGAAAGAGACAGAAGACAAAACTCAACAAGTGCATTACCAGACAGGAAGGAAAATGTATGATATGCAACCCTGAGCCGTGTAAGAAGTATAAAGAGAATGATCCCTGAGCCAGGGCTACAGTACTTATTATGGAAGGGGTTCTTTGGAGCCTTTATGTACATACTGCTTGGGGGATACATTAAAGAAAATAAGATTGGCATTAGCTCTTTTCCTGTATCTCAGAAGTCTACAGGTTTTGGGACACATTCCCCTGATAGATTCCCTGGTGTTAGCTGTAGCTGTAATTCCACCTTAACGAGTAACTTAAGGTCTAAATTCTAAATTAAAAGAAAACTTCTAAAGTCATCAAAAATGTTCTCAAATGGCACTAGGCACCTATGTTTAGGCAACAGAATGGAGTTTCAATTAAAAGATTCATTTCACCTGAATATATTCTGAATATATTTATGTATAAATTGTTTGACTGAGACTGTGGTTAGTCACTTTAATATAAGACAGTGGTTTTCTGCAGCTCTAAAGTGAGCGGTGCCAGTTACAGCTCCCAGAAATGCTTGTATTGGTGCTAAGTTTTTGCAGAACCATGGGAGTCAAATCAGGGAATATAACTGGCTGAAACCTAGCTTTGTCCCAAAAAAAATAATAACCCATATCCTTATCCATACCCATATCCATATCCATGTCTGGTTTTATAACCAGTCATTTACCAGCTCTCACTCCCATGACACCAAAAAAGATATGGAAATGAGCAGAGACAATAGAGCAAGGTGGGACCACACTTTTGACAACAACCTAAATATATGTTCATTTAAAATGACTGCATAATCATGCCTTTTTACAAAGCAGTCATCAAGATTCCCTTTGCAATCAAGGGTAAAGAGAAGGCAGTTCCAGAGGGTGATTCATCCCCTTTATTTTAGGAGAGAATGAATCACCCTCTGGAGTTGCCTGTCTTTCTCCACTGATTATCAACGGACAAAGCCTGATTTAGACTACTTACTTTCTGATAACTAGAGAGAGTGCATCCTTGGTAGCCATGAAAATGGACAGAAGGGGGCATTTAAAGGTTTGATAGTTTAAAAAAATATATTTATGGGTGGTTTATTTACTGATGTTTGACACCAACATTTGCAGAAGGGAATGTTTAAAGTGAAAAGAGATAATTAGATAATTTTTTGGTATGATACAAAAGTATTTATTTAGCACTTAATTGGAACACAAATTACTGTAAACTGTTTCTCCTGAAGATGTTTAGCTTATAGTGTAAATTGTATACAACACAACATACAAATTTTGTGAAGTTTTATAGCTAAGGACAGTGAATTCATCAGAAAAGACAGAGTAATTTGTTCTATAGCAAATGAGAAAACAGTCTCTAAAATGGAAAAATGAGTTAAATTATAGACTAAATAGGATTGAGGTTGTATGGCTTGCATGATTTGCCCAGGGTTTAATGTATTGTTATGTCAGAAAATGCTAATCACTATTATCAATCACAAGGTCAATCACAGACCTCATTAGAAATGACAAGCATGGGATCCACAATTCATTTAGGCAAGGTGGAGAAGAAATTAAAAATGTTTTGCTTGGGAGCAGCTGAGGCAGTGCAGGCTAATACCTCTTTAGTCTCTTAACCCACAATGGGCTGTACAGGCAAGGATGCTGGTAAACACCAAGGCTAGAGAGCTTACTGATTAACCGTAACAACACAATATCTCATGAAACAGCAGGCTAAAATTTAATGCCTTAAAACAAAGCATACTTCATATGCTGGTTGTCAGCTGGAGACTCCTGAACAGGAAATAGATCTCCAGCCTTTTTTTTCCAAGGTCTTGGCTATTCTAGTTCTTTTGGGGTTGGTTTTTTGGTTTTTGTTTTGTTTTTTTTCCAGCAATGGACTGATCTCAGGTCTCTACAGATTTTGTATCTTATATATCTGCTTGAATGTCTTTTGCTGGGAAGGACAGGACAGCTGCCAACTTATTGCATTGGAGCTGGTCTCCACTGGGACTTATAAGCTACATCTGTGCCTGTAAATAAAACTGGTCAGACTCTGCTTTTCGACACAGGTGACATCCATCCAGTAAGCTCTCTAACCAGCATCTAAACTACCAGTTAGGAACAGTGCCTGTTCCCTACTACCCCATAGCTAGGCACAAGGTGTCATATGCCTAAAATGCAATTTGGCCTAAACCAAAACTATGCCCAGAGACTGTGCTAATACTGCAGCATTACGGACAACGGCTCACGCTCATACTCTGAGCCCTTAGAGTACCGATAAGCTAGTAAGTCATTTAGTAATAGATGCTTAGGAATCATATACCTTCCAGTATGAACATCTTCTGCTGACTGTCCTGTTTATGTTCCCTGCGGCTCTGACCATCTCTTCCTTGGATTACCATCTCCACAGGCTGCAGCATGGAAAATGGTTATTAATTTCTGGATGGCTCCACTTAGCTTGTAGCTGTCCATCACAGGCCATTGTTAATTCTTAGTACATGAGACTCCCACGTGTTTAAGTGTTAGTTCGATCTGCCAGAGACAGAAAAGTAATCAGAAAACCTAGAGATTGTAAGGAGGGGAGAAAAGCAACTGTGTGATTTTCAGAGATGGTGAACACTTGGGAGCATGGGGTGAGATGGGAGGAAGAGGTGACTGGACCGTGGGCAAAGAAACACACTGTACTTTGCCCCAAAGTTTGGAGGGAGAGAACGTTAATATCCATTCCAGAGCAGAAATGACCCCGATAAAACACGTGACACATCACCCTTTCTCCCTGCTAATGGGAACAAATCAAGAAGGGCCCAAGCATTTCCTGATTGTTAGAACTGAAGGACCAATGTTGTCATTCAAAACAGAAACCTAGGAGCTCTTTTAATAAAATAGTCAGTGTAACTCCGTATACATAACTGTTTGAGAACAGTTTTGACCAACAGCTAGTCAGAGACTTGTGGACTATATTTATATATGTTTGTCTTTTCTTGTGCAAGACTGCAATACAGTAGGACCTCTCTTGTTAATATATGGTTATAAAAAATCTGCTGTTGTTATATCTGCAGCACTGAAACTGGACCTCTAGATGAGAACAGTAGGTCTGTAAATGTTCACTCAGAGAGGGTTCAAAATACCAAAACTATCAGCAAATAGGTGCAATGTTGTTAAAATTGATTTGTCCTTGAAATACAAACGAGGACATAAAGTAGTTTGAAGCATAGCTTTTCCTCTAATAGAAGCAAGTGTATTATAATACACATTTTCCCATAGATATTTTAAGAGTACTTAAAGAGTATTTAAAGATAAAACTGATTCAGGTATCAACACAAAAATTTTGCAGTTTAATAGAAAATTACAAACTATGAATATTATAAAGTACTTCAGAGACAAAACAGCTCATTTAGTAAAATTGTCAGACAAGTACTGCACTGTACACTTTACCCTCAGTAAAAATGTTTTTAATAATTATATTTTTTTTACTTTCCCAGTAGAGTCTCATTTATCCCTCTAGACTTAAAAAGTACATTAATCTTCTTAATATGTGGCTTTTGTTCAAATCATTGAAATTTTTACTTATTGAGCAGATAATGGTAACTAATAGTCAACACTATCATTTGTCTTGCAGACAAGCTGAGGATGACAAACTAGTGTCATCTTTCTTAATTACTGTTTTACCAGGGTAGAGTTTAATGCTAAATGACATTTATGGATTAATGCTGTGTAATCTGAATATCCTGATGGAAATGACTTCAGAAAACAGACAGGCTGAAAGCAAAGTTCAGGGAAAGTGATATTACCCAGGGACTGTCTTGGGCTTTTGAAACACACTCCACAAGCACTAAAATGTAGTTTTTAAAGAGTCTGTAAGTTTTGGTTTACTTGCATCACTCTGTAAAATTTTATCTGGTATGTGATGTTAACTGGGACAAACCCAGCTAAGACACTTCAAAGAACACTCCATGCTTATCTTTTCAAGTGGGCTCAACAATCTGACTGCATACTATGATCCGTTATGGCAGTACAAGTCACACAATTATCCTCCAGACAACATGTCATGTAGGTTACATCATGCAGCCCAGGACACAGCACAAGAGATAAGGGTTCAGAGAAAAGTCCTGAATCTCTGTTCCAGCTAAAAGAAACTCTGCAGTCATAAAGCAGAGATTTAAAAAAGTTCCTTGAATGCATACTTTTAAAGATGCATTGTACAGAAGGAGAGCTTTCTTTTTAGAATGCATCTCATGTGGCACCCCATTGTATTAATCTTTGCATTACCTTTCAGGACCAACTGTGACAAGTCTCAAAACGTATTTGTGTCATGAAAGATGTCATTTTATTTCCATTAAGTTGAATTAATCCACCTGTTCTTTCCAGCTGAGATTTATACAAGGTAGTATAAGGAAAAACTCCAGCTACTTTAGACCTGCAGAGCAGAATAGAATGGATTTTGCTGTTACAGAGAAATTGCAATACTGAAAGTATCCCGAAATATTTTATAGTATAAAAGAGATGGACTCGTTCCTAGAATGTAAAATCTATTTTCGATTTCCTGTATTCAGTATCTTGGATGTCTATCCTACTTAACATTAGTTTGCAGAACTGAGCTTGGACAGGGATTTACATTTCAAGCAATATCAAGTCTTAAAAGCACAAAACAGCTTTAAGAGCTGTGTTTTGGTCTCACTTCTAGATAACAGTAACATTGCTGATGAGGAATAGAAACATGGCATGAAGAACAGCAGTTACACGGTAAATGGGAACTTTTTGACACTGGAATTTGCTTTGCTAAAAAAAAATTAAAAAATAACAGAGAGAGAAAAAAACCCCACAAACTGGACAGAAAAATCATAGAATCATAGAAGTTAGAGTTAATCATCTTGTTCCAGCCTCCCTGCCACGGGCAGGGACACCTCCCACCAGAGCAGGTTGCTCAAATCCCCATCCAACCTGGCCTTGAACACCTCCAGGGATGGGGCATCCACAGGTTCCCCGAGCAACCTGTTCCAGTGTCTGACCACCCTCACAGTAAAGAATTTCTTCCTAGTATCTAACCTAAATCTCCCCTCTTTCAGTTTAAAACCATGACCCCTCATCCTATCACTACATACCCTAGTAAAAAGTCCCTCCCCATCTTTCCTGTAGGACCCCTTTAGGCACTGAAAGGACACTATAAGGTCTCCCCGGAGCCTTCTCTTCTCAAGGCTGAACAACCTGAACTTTCTCAGCCTGTCTTCTCTTCTGTACATTTTTCAGACTGTAAAAGTTCATACTGTGTGTTTCTCCCAGGGAAATGTTAGAAGTAATTGCATCATAAATCCCTGACATGTTATTCCACATGATCTTTGAGTGTGGTTCAAATTAAATTATTAATAAAAATCTTTTTTTTTTCTACAGTACTCTTTTTAGAATAGCTATATCTATATTCTTTCTGCTAAGTGTACATGATGGTCGTCAGTCATCTGCAGGTCCATTTCAAAAATACTAGTAAATTTCATATGTATTCAGTATTCTACAAAATTTTGTGACTTCCCTGGATCATTTTACTTACTGTGTCTAAACATGTCTTTCCATATGTCATGTTATGTCATGTATGCTCATATGTGTATGCTCAGTCTCCCTCCCTTCCTTTTCAGTTTCATAGAACTGACTTAATTTGATGTCAGCTTATGGGACACCTGTGTCTGTTGATTTGCCTTTATCGTTCTTACATAATTTTTCCATCCTTATGGACATCTTCTTGTCTCCCTTTATACTCTGAGGGACAATTTTTTGGCATAGTTTTCATTACCCGATAATTGAATTTAATTTTCAATGTTGTATTGGGTTGCCACCATGTTGGACAGAACCAGTTGAAGCCTGCTCCAAGACAGGCCCACTGCTGGCCAAAACTGAGCCAAATAGCAACGTTGGTAGCGCCTCTGTGATAACATATTTGAGAAAGGTTAAAAAAAGCTGCACAAAAGAAGCTGGGAGAGAAGAGTGAGAATATATGATGTAAGAGAAACTGATACCAAGGTCAGTGAAGGAGGGGGAGGAGGTACTCCAGGAATCAGAGCAGAGATTCCCCTGCAGCCTGTGGTGAATACCATGGTGAGGCAGGTTGTCTCCCTGCAGCCCATGGAGGTCCACAGTGGAACAGATATCCACCATGCAGCCTGTGGAGGACCCCACACCAGCGTGCGTGGGTGTCTGAAGGAGGCTGTGACCCCATGGAGAGCCTGTGCTGGAGCAGGCTCCTGACAGGACCTGCGGCCTCGTGGAGAGAGGAGCCCATGCTGGAACAGTTTTGCTGGCAAGACTTGCGACCCCATGGGAGGAGCCCACACTGGAGCAGTTCATTCCTGAAAGACTGCAGCCCACGGCAAGGACCCATGTCTGATTTTGTGAAGGATTGTCTCCCATGGGAGGGACCCTACGCTGGAGCAGAGGAAGAATATGAGGAATAAGGAGTGGCAGAGATACTGTGTGATGAACTGACTGAAACCCCTTTTCCTCGTCCCCCTGCACCACTTGGGGGCAGGAGGTAGAGAAATCAGGAGGGAAGTTGAGCTTGGGAAGAAGGGAGGGGTGAGGGGAAGGTGGTTTTTAGGGTTGTTCTTGTTTCTCATTATCCTGGTCTGTTTACTTGGTAATAAATTAAAATAATTTCCCCAAGTTGAGTCTGTTTTGCCCATGACAGCAATTGCTAAATGATCTCCTTGTCCTTATCTTGACCCACAAGCTTTTCATCATATTTTTCTTCCCTTGTCTACTGAGGAGGGGGATTAATAGTGAAAGTTGGTGCATACTTTGTAGCTAGCCAAGGTCAACCCACTACAAATGTTAGTATTTCTTCATCTTTATTTAAGCAGCAGTTGAAAGCCCCTTCCAGCTAAATGCCTCCCTGGAAATATTGTATGTTTTCTATTACTGAGTTTAAAACTTTCATTTGGTTCTGGATTGCAATACATGTGGAGATTAAGAATTATTTTGGTAATTCACTGTCCTGGTTTCAGCTAGGAAAGAGTTAATTTTCTTTCTAGTGATTGCTGTGACACGACTATCAATAATGCATATTGTTTTAGTTGTTGCTAGATGATGTTTATACTTTTCAAGGACTCTTTTCAGCTTTCCATAGAAGCTGAGAAGAAGCACAGACAGAACAATGCAAGGACCAGTGGAATGTCCCACACCATGAACATCATGCTCAGTAAATAAATGGGGGTTGGCCAGGGTGGGGCAATCCGTGATCACTGCTCAGGAAGGTACCAATTCACCGGGTGGTGAAGGTCACTTTTGTCATTACTATTATTATTGTTATTGTTATTTTCCTTTTCTGCCATTGTTCTATTAAAATGTTTTTCTCTCAACTCATGAGGTTTTTTTCCTTTCCTCTTCCCCTCGCCCTTCTTGGGGGTAGGGGGAGAACTGCACGAGCTGCTGCGTGGTCCTAGCTGGGGTTAAACAACATTCGCAGAATCACAGAATGGTTGAGGTTGGAAGGTGCCTCTGGAAGTTATCTGGTCCAGTCCCCTGCTCCAACAGGGCCACCAAGAACAAGTTGCCCGAGACCATGTGCAGATAGCTTTTGAATATCTCTAAGGAGTTCTCCAACCTCTCTGAGCAAATTCATTTTATTTAAAATGTAAGCAATTTTTAGAACATAGATTTGAACAGAGAGTTGTGATAAACAGTAAAATCATCCCAACTTTATCTTAATTATTTGCAAAGCAGAAGGCCAGTGTTAGGGCAATCCCCTATCTAGACAGTTAACCCACATGGACACGGAGTCAGCACTTTCACCACTTTTAGCAAGTCCAGAGCAGAAATCACTGATATCTAAGAAGCACATAAGTTCTCAAACTACCTCCCTTCTCCCAGTGCTATGACTTCTTTCTAGGGTGGTCTGTCTACCTAAGAGAGCAACAATGACAACCTCTAGTTAAATTTTTCTTCATTTCAGTATCTTCCTGCTGTGTCTTGATTAAGACAAGGATGTAAGGGTTGGCAATTGCGTAAGGGTTCCTCACTGGTTTGATGTTATTCAGCAGACCACAGAATGTAACTCCACTGAACAATGGCACATTACTGTAGAAATTACTTGAGACACGCTGCCGTGGACTGGGACAGCGCTAGGGTGTAGGGTAGGACAATACATATGTTTTTAATTCTTCATTAGGAAAATCCTTTACGTGTAGTATGAAATATATATCCTGAGCTCTGTATCCATCGTGTTTGCTTTTCACACATAGTGTAAAATACACAATCTTGAATTGATGAGCTCTGTACCCGTCATGTCTCTACAAGGAAAGGCAGAGAACTGGTCCTCTTTGCAGTGGAAAAGAGAAAAGGAAAGCATGCTGGTTCCCTGTACAGGATGAAATAAGGAAAGATTATTTCAGAGTTAGGGAACCCAGTATTAGGTTAGGGCATTAGCTTGGAAATCTGAATACCTGGATTGAAGTTCCTGCTAAGCGGGTGACTTCAGATGCCTGCGTGAACATAGGCAAGTCATTTAGTCACACACAACTTCCATGCTCTGTCAGTAAATTTATGATAAGAGTATTCTCACGCTATGAGAATACATACATTAAAGGTTTTCAGGTATTGGCTATTCAATGGTAAAAGATATGAATTGGAGAAATGTGAGCAATGCACACACACACACACACTTGGCATAGCAGAATGTGCTGCTGGGTGGATTTTCGTCCTTTCAGTTCTAAAATGGGGCTGATTTAGAGCTCAATAGGATTTTAAACAAACTTGGTTCCTTATGCTTTTTTTAGTCTAAAAATTGTATTTCTACTCTGAGGATTCTGATATATCAAAGTTTATTTGGGATCAAAACCAGAAACCAACACTTTTCATTGAAAGAAAAATTTGGAAAAAAATGTACTTATTGTTTTAATTAAAATAAAATATTTTAAACTTTACTGAATTTAAGCATTTCCCACTATTTATTCTGTAGTTGTTTTATTGGAACATCCCAGCTATTTTGCTACATTTAATATTGAAGTCACTCCAGTGTTTGTTTTACTAGTCATGCTAGTTTACCTTTCAAGTGTTATATGGATGGCAAAGGGAAGGGTAAAGGGATCTATTGCATGCCCTGCATATCTCCTATTCAACCTCTTTTCTTTCTGTGTTTCTCTAGAAATGACATCTTACTAGACAGGAGAGTCCAGTATTGTAAATGTTTAGTCTGGGTTTTTTTTATCTCTAGCCTCTTGGCTAGAGCATCTTTTTAAAATGTTTTATTTATTGTTTTTTTTACACTGCTTATCACCATAACTGATACACAGTATACACAGTGGGACAGTCCACACAGCATTAGGGGATTTTGAGACACAGCATTCCTGCAGGACACTAAAGTGGTACAACAATTTTGCAGATTGGGACTGAGGACAGTGAGGAGAATAAGAAAGGTAGGAATACTAATAAAGCATGTAATTGCTACAGAAAATCAGCACAGATATTCAACTAAAATTCAACAAGTCCTTTTTGTGATTTTTTCAGGAAGAATGAGTGACTTGCCAGAAGTGTTACAGAAAATCAGTGGCATGGTTAGAAACAGACTGCAAGTCCTCTTAGCCAATGCCTTCCCCACACCTTTTCTCTTTGAAGTTGAGTTTTTACATTAAGTTAACAGCTGGTTTTCTAGTTCCCTTTGTTGCTTTTGGAAGCCCAAATTAAATTACCAGTGTTAAGTGCTTGGTTTTATTTTATCCATTTGTAATGTGCACTCGTGGCGTAGCACTGAAATTAAGGAAAGCAATTTTCTCCCAATGCTACTTGTCATAATTAAATCTGTACTACTAAAATGGCCCTGAGGAAAAATGACATGGCTGCATAGATATGACATGGTCATACCATATCCATATTGCTAAAATCTCTTCCTTCCTCCAAAGTGAACTGCCT